>NW_027187287.1:2482675-2533018 GCF_028583685.1 Petaurus breviceps papuanus
GGGGGAGGGCTTATTTTAGAGGAATCTTACACAGTAAGGGGAGGGCTCATTTTTGGGATAGGTCTTATTATTGGGGAAACACGGTAGATCTGACCATCTCACTCCTCTGTCCCAAAATTTTGAGGTGTCTAATACATTGTTGGTGGTCCTACTGAGACCGGTTCATTAATAATATGTTGAACAATATGATTCTTTCAAATAGTAAATATGAAGGACACAAAGAAATATTAAAAAAAAATCCAACCCTTTGTGAAGTGATGCAAAATGAGGTCAGCACAACTCTAACCATGTATAGTCAATCTTCAACTTTTGTGAGGGTAATGTTTTTAGAAAATGGCACAAAAGAAAAAAAGTGTTAATGTTAATACATTGAACCTATGGGAATTAGGGGATAGGTTCCTGTGACCACCAAAAACTATAATCTTTCACTAGAGATTGCTGAAAATACACTTTTCTGCATACAATTCTTTATAACAAAAAGTTAATTCTGATAATATGCACTTTTCCTAATATGAAATAACCCATAATGTGCAGTACATGTTATATGTAAAATAAAACTGATAACAATGAAAACATTTTTTCTCTTTAGTAATTCCCTAAAATTTTGTTACTTTCTGCCAACATCTCAATAAAAACAACAACAAAAAAACCCTAAACCACTGATTTCAGACAATATTCACTTTTTATAATACATGTACCATATGGTACCATAAATATTATACAACAAAACTCTTAAAACTAAAACATCTTTTAACCTGAATTTTACTACGTTAGGTGGTAATGTGTCATACTGTATAATATACTTTTTTTTTTGGTGAAGCAAATGGAGTTGTGACTTGCCCAGGGTCACACAATAAGTGTCAAATGTCTCAGGTTAGACTTGAACTCAGGTCCTTCTTATTCCAGGGTGGGTGCTCCATCCACTGCACCACCTACCAGCCCCTTACACTTCTGTAAATCTCTGTACCATGGCCACCCTCTGAAAACCACTGGAGAGGTTGCTAGGACTTTAGTCTTTTTTTTTTTTTGCCTTTTAGAGGGCAGTTGGGGTTAAGTAACTTGCCCAAGGTTACGCGGCTAGTTTTTTTGTGTGTGTTAAGTGTCTGAGGCCATATCCGAACTTAGGTCCTCCTGAATCTGGGGCCGGCACTTTATTCACTGAGCCACCTAGCCGCCCCCATAGGACTTTAGTCATGCTTTTGGAAGATGTCAAAACTGGTTTGATCTCAACATCACCTTGGAGACCAAAGGTCTTGAACTACACTTTAGGGGGCATAATTGCAACACAAAATTTGGGTTTTAAAGGCAAACAATGAAAACATGCAATGAATGCAGGGAGAGTTCTTCACTCTCCTGCAACAGGGGTGAACCAGACCAGGGACATGCCAAGTAGGATACCAGCTACTCCACGCACTTGTCCACATTGTGCCTCTCATTTTTCTCTACTATGCAAAGCAAGGAATGTGGGTGTTTTGTCAACTCAAAAATGAAAATGATGTTACTAGTGAAATCACACAAATGTTTGAAATCTCCAAAGTTAAACATGGGGAATGCTGAAGATTGACTGTACCCATCTCTCCTATCTGATTGGTTGATTGGTTGTTGTCCTTCATTCTCAAAGATGACCAAAGTGACATCACTAAGTCAGGGTCAAGATACAGTGTGTCCAACCGTGGCTGATCAGACCAATATGAGCTCAGAAGGCTCTACCACAGATTGGGCATAAATAGTCCATATTTCTCCTATCTAAAAAGAAAACAAAGCTGAAGGGAACAGAACTTCAGATCTGTTGAAGGGGACACAGCATGGGCATTTTTCATTTGCTGTCTGTTAATACATTTGGTTCTACCTCATTAAATGCTAAGGATTTTATGCAATATTTTGTTTCATTTTTGTATGTTTTTTATGTCTTTATTAGTGGTTATTACATTTCCAAGACAATATTAAAAATAAAATCATCTGTGAGGCTCTATACCCCTGTATTAAAGGTCAGGCTCCTTTGCCTGTTAGTGAAGGCCTTGTACAATTTGGCACTACCCAGCTTTCCTAGCCACATCTCATATTACTCTTCTCCCCCTTCCAGAAATTCATCTCTGGCCAAACTGGATTACTTTCTGTCCCCTGACCATAGTCGCTTCTACTTCCTTATCTTTGTCCATGTCCAAATAACAGAATTTTAAAGTTGTGATGGACCTCAGTGGATGACTAGTTCAACCCTTATCCAGAAATATACCCAAGACAAGAAGTCATCCCTCATCTGCTCAAACATCTCCAACCTGCCCCTCCCCTGCCTTTCACTTTTGGATAGTTATAATCACGGAGAAGCTTTTCCTGACATCAAACCAAAATTTTCCTCTTTGTAACTTGTATAGATTGGTAGCAGTTTTATGCTCTAGGGTCAAACAGAACAATTTCCAATACAAACACTGAAAGGCTGCTATCAGATCCTTCCAGTCCTCTCTTTTCTATGCTACACATTCTCAATTCTCTCAACTTTTAGTCACCCAGACTCCTGACCTCATTGTAATCTTCATCCCCTTGTCTAGAGGGACCTCATTTCTGGGGGGTGATATACCCTACCCCATGTATTCAGTTGGTTGCCAGATCTTGTAATTTCTTCTCTAGAACATCTCTTGAATGTGTTCCTTCTCTCTCCTCACACATCCACCAGACTAGGTCAGGCTTTCATCACCACTCCCCTTGGTGTGCCTTCTATGCCTTTATCCAGGTCATTGGCAAAAGTCTCCTAATTATTCTACTATCCTCAAGTTTCATCCCACTCCAATCCTTCTCTATAACACTGCCAAGTAATTTTTCTAAAGCATGGGTCTGCCCATGTCAATCCTCTCCTCTTCCTCCACTCAACAAACTCCACTGGCTATTTATAACCTCCAGGACCAAATAACTAAACACTCCTTTAAAGGTCCCTTTCTATCTTTCCAGTTTTCTTTACTATCTACCCTCCACACTCTATGGTTTGGTCTGTTCCTTGAATTTCTGAAATGTCGCTACAATAGCGCTGGCTGCTCCCCCCTCTTCTATTCCTGAAATTCTCTGCCTACTTATCTCCATCTCTTAGAATACTTGACTTACTTCAAAACTCAAGTCAAACACTTCCTTCTGTGTAAGACCTTTCCTGGTCCCCCCTCCCAGCTTCTAGTGCCTTCACTAACTAAGGCTGTCTTCTACTCTGTGTGTATCTGATAAACACATATTTATGTACATTTTGTCTCCCCTATTAGAATGTAAGCTCTTTGAGCTTACATCAGGAACTGTTTTTCCTTTTTCTTTGTATTCCTAGTTTTTAGCATATGCCTGGAACATTGCAAACACTTAATAAAGTGATTGTGATTGATTAGTTGAATTTACTGTGATTGATTGCAGTTTTAGTGATTGATTAATTGAACTTATCCTCTTGTGATATAGACTCAAGGTCCTTCACTATCCTGATTGCCTTAATTTTATGACTATTTTTCTCAAATGACAGTATATAGAACTGAAAACAATATTCCAGATGACATCTGAGGAGACCAGAGTATAGTGGGACTACCATTTCCTTATTCCTAGAAACTACGTCTCTCTGAAGGTAGACCAGGATTACATTAGTTTTTTCAGCTGCCACATCACACAAATGACTTTCAATCCATTAAAAACTCTAGATCTTTTTCAGACAAGTTGTAGTCTAACGTTGTCCCTACCTCACCTAAAGGTTTTACATTTATTCTGCTTGAATTTTTTCTTATTAGATGCCGGCCGATGTGCTAGCCTGTCAAGTTCTCTTTGGAATCTGACTCTAACATTTAGTGCGTTAGCTCTCCCTCCCAGCTTGGCATCATAGTCAAGTTTAATGGTGTGCCTTCTATGCCTTTATCCAGGTCATTGGCAAAAATGTGAAACAGCACAGGGCCAAGCAGATTCCCAGGGTATTCCACTGGAGCTCTCCTGCCATGTTGACTTTGAATCATTATTGGATACTCTTTTGAGTTTCATCATCCAATCCATTCTGAATCTATAAAATTGATTTATCATTTGGTCTTCATGTCTGTCTTTTCCGTAAGAATAGTATGAGATAGATACTTTATCAACCCCCTTGCTAAAATCTAGGTAAAGTATATCCACAGCATTTGTTGTTGTTAAGTCATTTTTCAGTTGTGTCCAACTCTCTGTGAACCCATTTAGGGTTTTCTTGGCAAAGATACTGGAGTGGTTTGCCATTTCCTTCTCCAGCTCATTTTACAGGTGAGGAAACTGAGGCAAACAGCCAAATGACTTGCACAGGGTCACACAGTTAGAAAGTGTCTGAGACTGGATTTGAACTCAGAAACATGAGTCTTCCTGACTGCAGGTTGGGTGTTCTATCCACTATACAACTTAATTGTCCCTATCCATAGCATACTCCTCATTTATCTATTTAGTAACCCTGTCAAAAAAGGAAACAGGGTTGGTTTGATATGATCTGTTTTGATGAAGCCATGCTAGGTCTTACGTTATAATCATTGCTTCCCTTTCTACATCTTCACCAGCTGTCCCTTAAATGATCTGTTTGAGAATTTTCCCAGGATTTAACCCAAGGCCAGTGGCCTATAATTTGCAGATTCTAATCTCTTCTCTCTGTCTTTTAAAAATGGAGACTTTTGCCCTTCTCTGATCTTGGAGTACAGTTCTCATTTCCCATGCTCTGTCAAATACCAGTGACAATATCTTAGTAATCACGGCTGCGCATGATTTTAGCACCCAAAGATGTCTTTCTGGGCCAGGTGGCTTGAATTCATCAAGGGCACCTAGCCACTTTCTTACTATCTCTTGACTTACCTAGGGTATCAACACTCCATTGGCTATTTCTATTCTGCCATTTTCTAGGGCAAAAGTTATTTTTCTTGCGAGAGAAAATGGAAGCAAAAAATAAGAATTCAATAGCTATCCTTTCTCTCTATCATTGGTTATCATCTTCCCATCCACCCCAGTTCTTTCCTTCTGTGAGCCTTCTCTTTTCCCACCATGGTTTAAAAATACCCTTTCATGTTGATCTTGGCTTCTCTTGCTAATCTCAGCTCATTCTGAGTATTAGCACTCCAGATACTATTTTTACAAGACTGTACTATGCTCTTATATTAATGCTCTGTTAGCTGCTCTGGTGGTGCAATGGATAGAGCATGGTCCTAGAATCAGGAAGACCTGAGTTCAACCTTGACATTAAGGCTTTGAGCCTTGTTGACAAGAAGAATAGCAACTATCAGTAACACTGGGGAAGTTAGGAAAGAAACCGAATTTGGTGGGAAGTAGTTTAGTTTTAGGGACAGCGAGGTGGTACAGTGGATAGAGCACTAGGCTTAGAATCAGGAAGACTAATCTTCATAGGTGCAAATCCAACCTTAGATACTTATTAGATGTGTGACCCTGGGCAAGTTACTTTACCCTGTTTGCCTCAGTTTCCTCATCTGTAAAATGAACTGGAGGAGGAAATGGCAAACCACTCCAGTCTTTGTCACAGAAAACCCCAAATGGAGTCATAAAGAGTGAGTCATGACTCAACAACCACAAAGCTGACCTTGCTTTCTTCTTCTTTATAAATAATCTTTTAAAAAGTTAAGTTGGTTGGTGAGCTTCCTATGCAGCCATATTTCCTCACACAATTTCTGTTTCTCCTCCTCATTGGAATATTAGATTAGATTACTACCTTAGAGACAAAAGGAACCTTATCTAGTACAACCCTTTATTTTATTTTATTGATACTGGATACTTTATTTACTTGATACTGGATCTTCCTCTCTCCCAGGCTAGAAATGCAACAGCCTGGGGCAGCTAGGTGGTACAATTAATAGAGCACAGGCCCTGGAGTCAGGAGGGCCTGAGTTCAAATCTGGCCTCAGACACTTAATACATACTAGCTGTGTGACCCTGGGCAAGTCACTTAACCCCAATTGCCCTGCGCTCTCCCTTCCAAAAAAAAGCAAAAAAAAAAAAGCAACAGCTACTCACAAGCTAGATCCCAATACTGATAGACTTTAACCTCCTCTATTTCCCACTTCAACTGATTCACCTCCCCATACAGACTTCCCCCACCCCCAAGGCTCACATATTGGTGCCAGACTTAGTGCAAGCACCTGATCCACTTTACCCGCTGTAGCTTAGCATTCCAGAGCTCAAACAATCCACTGCCCTCAGCCTCCTCTCATTTTATGGGTGGCAGGGGTTACATGCATAGGTCACTATACTTGACTTCCCCTCATAGTACAGATGTAGAAACTGAGGCCTAGAGAAGTCAAGTGGCTTGTCCAAGGTCAAAGAGGCAGGATTTGAATTTAGATTTTCTGAGCCTAAGGTCAGCACCCTTTTCACTATTCCACACTGTATCATCAAATTTCATTCCTGAGAGTTTCTCATCCTTCCTGGGCTGAATTAATGTAAAGAATTGAAATCCATGGGCTCCTACCCATACTTCCTCTAACCTCTTTGAAATTCATTAAAAAAAATTAGACTATGCCTAATTTTTCTTTTTCTTCTGTGTTACAAATTCTACAATGGAGTGGTTCCCATCATTTCTATCCCATCAAACAGTTTCTTCCATTTGGTAAAAATCATATGCAGTATAGAATTTCCTCTTGCTGATTCCTCCAACTTTTAAAGAATAAAATTAGCATTAAGACAAGTCAAGATGTTTTTAGCTGCTCTAGTTTTTTTGAAGAAAGTTATACCAGGTGTTTGGATCAATCATCACAAAGCTTTATTAAGGACCTATTAAGTGCCAGTCACTGTCTCTGTGTTAGGTGTTGGGGATGCAAAGAGAAAATAGAGCCTCCATCCCCTTCTCCTTAAATTCTGTGGAGGGAACAACAAGCATACATATGTATGCACAATAAATACAAAGTAATTTCTGTGCGAAGGTTGGAAGAATCAGGAAAGACCTCATCTAGGAGGTCGCACTTGCTTAGAAGGAAGCTAGAGATTCTAAGAGACAGAGTTGAGAAGGGAGTACATCCTACATACATACAAATGTCAGGGAGATGAGATATGCAATGTTGTAATCTGAGAAACAGCCGGAACACCAATTTGGCTGAACAGAAAAGTATATGAAAAGGAAGGGAGACATTGGAGATTATTGAGCAGGGAAGTGACCTGGTTAGACCTTTGCTCTAGGAATATCATTTTGGCAGCTATGTGAAGGATGTCTTGGAGAGGCGAGAGCAGTTAGGAGGCTGTTGAATTAAATAAGTGTGAGGTGATGAGTGGAGCCTGGAATAGTGTAGTGGCATCGTAAGTAGAAAAAAGGGGAACAGATTTGAGAGATATAGTGAAGGTAGAATTGACAAAACTTGGAAACTGATTAGATACCCAATCTAATAGAAAGAGGAAGGAAGGGGTTGAGGATGACTCCAAAGTTGTCAACCTGAGGGACTCAAAGGATGGTGGCACTCTCAACAGAAACAGAGAAGTTATAAAGAAGGGGAAAGATAATGAGATTTGCTTTAGACATGTGGAATTTGGAATACCTACAGGACGTTAATTTTAAAGGTCCAATAGACAGTTGATGATACAGAATTAGAACTCAGGAGAGATTAGGGCTGGATATACTGATTTGAGAATAATTTCTGTAGGATTGACAATTAAATCCAAGAGTGCTAATAAAGTCATGGAGAAAGAGAGGGTGTGGAGACACATGAGAAGAGAGTCAAGTCTGAGAAATGCACTCTATTTCCATTAGACATCTTTTTGTGACATATGTGATCTGTCCATACAAACATATAGATGTGCATATATACATAACACACACACACATATATATATATATATAATATGTATTATCTATACTAAGAGACACACAGAAAGAGGGAAAGAGAGAAAAGAGAGAAAGAGAGAGATGTTGCTAATAGGTGAAGAGCTTCCTTCTTATGTAAATCCTCACCCACAAATAAGTTGGGGGGCATATTAGAAAAGGGGAGATTCTCATGTAACATCAGGAAATAGTTCAAAAAGGGGAGCCACATGATCCACGTGGTAATGTATACCCCTATTCCTGCTTCCTGGCTCTTTCTACCCAAAGGGTGGAAATATTTTTGATATGTCTAGGTATTTAAAAATTCACTTTGGTTTATTTATTACTCTTTCCTTGCTTTCAATACCTCCTGGAAATCAACTTGAGCTGGCTTAGCAATACAATTGCAAAGGAAACCCAAAGTGTTTGTGACCTCTAGTGGGAGTCCACTACCTTCATTACCTCCCTATTTAGTATTGAGGAGGGACATGTCTCTCATTTTCTATCCAGACTCATACATTTTCCCCCAAACCTCTATCCTTGCTGCTATCATTAATTACACAAGCTGGATTAGTGGCTACCAGTTTTCTTTAGGTGAAGGGGAAACAGATGGTAGCAATGAAAAAACAGAGTATTAAGGGGCTGGGGGTACTGTTCACTGATATATGAGTAGCCAAGAAAGTCAAGTTAAGTCGCAGGCATTTATTAAGCACTTACTATGTGCCATGCGCTGTGTTAAGAAATGGAGATACAAAGAAAGACAAAAAACCGTCCCTGCTCTCAAGGAGCTTCCGTTCTAACGGGGAGACAACTTACACCTAGCTAGGTAGGAACAAGGTGAATATAGGATAAATTGGAGATAATCTCAAGGGGAGGGCACTAGCATTAAGAGGGATCAGGTGGGACTTTAGGTAAAACTTGGAAGAAGCCAAGAGGTGGAGATGAGGAGGGAGAGAATTCTGTAGTGAGATTACACGGAGTCCAGAGTTGGGTTATAAGACGATGGAGCGTCTCATTGGAGGAACAGTTAGGTCAGTGTCACTTGAGTTTAGAGTATGTGAAAGGGAGTAAGGTATGAGAAAGAAGACTGGGAGGAATGAAAGGAGTGAGGTTATGAAGGGCTTGAAAAAGCAAACAGGATTTTCTGTTGGATCCTGGACATAATAGGAAAGCACTGGAGGTTACTGAGTTGGGGGGATGGGGGTGTGTGATATGATCCTACCTGCACTTTAGGAAGGTCTGTTTGACAAATGAATGGAGGAAGGGCTGGAGTGGGGAGAGCCTTCAACTCCAGACCATACTGCTAGTGGAGCAGGAATCAAGTTTTTCTGCTTGTTTCCTTCATAGGGAAGAGGTGGAGGCAAAAACTCAAAAGACTGGTCTGATAAATAAATGGTTTGGTTCTTCTCCACTACTAGACTTTCCTTTCCCAACTTCTTATCCTTAGTTTTTGAAGAAACTTATCCTTAGTTTTTCAAGAAGACCAATGACATCACCAGTAATGTCTTGACTCCTGCATGGATTTAATTTAAGTGAGGCAGAGTCAGAGTCATAGGGGAAGGAAATTGTCTCTGAGAGTGCTTGGGTTAACTCACCAACCATGGTCTGCACCAGCCCAGCAAATCATTTAGTGGCCAAAGCAGCAGTAACAGCCACCTTAGTCCCTGGTATGGGTCTCTTTGGAGGAGCAAATCAGGGATGTACAAACCGGACCTTCCCAGCTCCTCTTTCAGGCTCTGGATATTTCTTTTAATTTTCCAAAACATTTATTTATTTATTTATTTACTTATCTATCTATCTATTTATTTTCAGGCTCTGGATATTTCTAAGAGTTGGTGCATCTGTCTGGCAAAGCCCCTGAGGCCCTAAAGACCTTTTCTACATATTCCACATCCTCACTCAGCCTCTTTGGCCTGCATGGTCCCTCCACCCCTGATACTCCTCTTTTTAGGGTCCTCTGCTCCAACATTACAGAAGGGGCTCTAATGAGTCAGGAGCTGAAACCACCTCCCTGACATGGAAGTTGTTTCTCCTTCCCCTCATTGAGTGAAGGCTGGCATGGGCCCCTGTCAGCCTCTGCTCTACTTTTCTGGGTTTGATATTATTATAGTGATACCCATCTGACTTTGGCCTGATATAGGCAGTGAAGGTTCTTCTTTTCATCCTAAGTCACCGTTCCTTGTCCTTGTTCCACCCTCACCCCCAGGAAAGCAAGGAAAGTGCAGATCAGGAAGAACTGTGGGAGTTATTTATTTTGAAGCATACACAAACCCACATGCATGCAGGCACATATACATGAAGACAAGACACATGCATAAAAACGCACACAGACATCATACACAACATATTGACTCTCCCCCTCCCTCATCCCCCCTCCACCATGGGCCTGGCTCTGATTCCTAAATGCTCATTGGAATCCACAGCTTTCTTCTCCTTGATGTATGCAAGGTCTGTCTGCCATCTACTTCCCCCCAGCTGACTGGTCCACTCTCTCTGCCCAGCTGTGCAGAGATCAGTTGGATTGTTCATGGGATCTGAGGCAGAGTTTGACATGGCATCAGGGAAAGAAGAAGGAATGCAGATAAGGGAGTTGGCCTTTCACAGACTTAATCACAGAAAAAAAGAGCTGGTGGTATTGCAACTAGGTTTAAAAATTTGGCCTTGCTGGGCAGTCCCTTTATGAGGTACAAATTACGAGGTCCCTGGAATGAATCAGAAAGGAAGAAACATGATAGTATGAAGAATGATAGGCCACCTCTGGCTGACATTTAGAAGTCAGTTCTTTGAGTCCAGAAAATAGTCTTGAAAGGCCCCATTTTATGAAGGGACCAGTAGAAGACTCATGAAGCTAGAGAAAGAGAAGGCATAAGAAACCATAAAGAACCGAGGAGAGTGGGAGTATGGGTTGAGGCAATCACTATGAAGAAAGGATCTGGAATTCTGGGAATGAAGTTGCTTGGGCAAGAGGTATGTCAGGACAGAGCCTGGAGTTGCTGAAACCTCCAATTTCCCAAACCTCTCCCTTCACCAATACTGACTCCAAGGTAGTAATCCTATATCCCCTCGAGCTCTTTTACATGAGCCCAGAGTTTTTTCACGGGGCATGAGGAAAGTCTGTTTACTTTTCTTTGCTTTAGACCTTTATTTTTGTCTTTATAAAGACAATATATTGTCTTTATGTGTTAATTACCTAATTATGTTAATATATTGTCCTCTCATGTTAATCACCTCCTCATCTGCTAGCCACGGTGTACTTGCTGAGAATATAGTTGTGAGGATGCTACTGAGGAGGAAACATGCCTAGGAAAGATGTAGAGATAAATATAACTCGGAGGTGTTTTGCCAGAAGTACTGTCTTTGGCTGGGGACTTGGAACTCAGCAAAAAGTTATGGAGAGTTACAGATCCTTTGATACTACTTCCCAGAACAGAGAAGGAACATTTACACTGGAAAACCCATCTGGGCAACAAGTCAGTAGTAAGGTAAGGGGGAAATAGGAGTGGTTAAATACCACACCATCCCTTTCACAGTGCTACACAGATATGACTCCATACAGGGATGCTGGTCCACATTCTCTATGAGTCTGCTCTCTTCTGCAGGGAAGAGAGCGAGTACTACAGAAAGTACAGATAGCATTGCTTGGTACCCAGGCAGGGGGGTACCAGGGCACATATTCTGCTTCCCTTCTGCCACCACTCTTTACTCCATCTGCCAGGTTTTCTCATAGCGCTCTGGGCTGCAGATTCTAGACTCTAGATTCTAGCTTTATAAGATGTTGGAGCGGAAGGGAACCTTGGAAATCAGTCCATTTACAAATGTGAAAAATAAAATTCAGAGTAGGGAAAATATTTGCCTAAGGTCATACAACTAGTTAAACACAGAGCGAGAACCTGAACTGAGTGGTCTTTTTACAGCGCCATGTTACCTCCCAGTCCTTTAGGTAATGTCCCCTCTCTCTAGCTGGGCTACCTTGGCTTTCCAGGTTTCAGATGGCAGTATTCTCTTTCTCCTGACCTGCTGCTCCAGCTTCCAGGCTCCAGGCTCTAGGTTCTGGGTCCAGAAGCCCTTTCCTGACACAGAAGCCTCAGAAGTTGCTCTCTGCCACCCCAGGGAAGGCATAGCACTGGATTCCCTTGTCCTCAGTGCCTGGATCACTAGGGCTGGCCCCAGTCTTCTCAAGGTAGGAGCTTTGGGTTAGAGCATTTGCCTGACTGTTGCCTGCCCCGTTGCTGGTGCTGCTACAGCTTACCAGCTGACGCTTCTCACCAGGGCAGGTGGACCCAGGCCGGCCAGTGCTCATGTGGCTGCATGTGTGGCGATGCTCCTCTTCCAGGGCCCTCCCAAGCTGCCAACGGTGCCAGCTTTTCAGCAACTCTGCCTGAACCTGCCAGACAGTGATTGGGCATACTCACATATATGTACTCAGATGCAGAAACATGTTATACCACAACCACGGGGCTAAGAGAGGATAATCCCAGCATGAATACATATGGGCACAAGTATGTACCAATACAGATATTGATATCTGTTCACTGCCATAGGAGTTTGTTTAGAAGGGCACAGCTAGTGTGGGCAGAGGGAGGTGTGGGAGGGTGAGGTCAGAGTAAGCCAGAGCTGGGGGCTTGTTGAAAGCCATTGCATGTTGGAGCACTGGAAAGGCAACTGGATAGGAACCAGAAGACCTGTGTTCTAGGCCAGGCTCTGCCATTTTAACCAGTTATACCGCCTGAGTAAGTCTCTTTCCCTCTCTGGGTCTCTATTTATTCCACTGTACAAGGGGCCTGGGATAAGTTCTCTTGTACCTCTATGAGCTACTTGTACTTGAAAGGTCTATGCTGATAAATAGCTGAGCTGGCACCCAGACTCAGGGTGAGATGCCAGAGCTGGTGCCCAGCTTTGTTCCTTTGACTCTCCCTGGCTCTTTACCCATCAGGGTGGATACAGACACTTAGACTGGCTTCACATGGGGGACATGGAAAATGGGGAGGGTCCCCAGATTGAGACTGTCACACTTACCTCCTTGTTGACAAAGCAATAGAGAATAGCCACCAGCATGCCCTAGGGCAGAAGAGAGAGCCCAGTCAGGGGAGAGAGGAGAAGCACCCACCTCCCTCCATTGTCACCAGCATAGATTCTCTGGAGAAAAGGACTCCAGCAGGCCTGGGACAGGGGAGATAGAGCGTCAGTCTTGAATTGGGCTTGGTCCTCATGCTTGGGGACATTGGGGCTCTGAGTGTCAAGAGACATAGTCACCTGGAATGAGCTGAGAAAGAGGTCAAAGAAGAGCTTGACGGAGCGTAGGGTGCCCTGGGCATGCTCGTCTGTCACGAAGGCAAACACCACCTCGTGGATGCCCAGAAGAGGAATCAGTGTCAGCGTTGACTTGGCTAGCCTGCCAGAAGGAATACTAAGTCACTCCCAGACACACCCTGTAGATAGTGGTGTAGAACAGGGCAGGCAGAAAAGGTCTAGAAGGCATCCTTCTGGGAATAGGATCCCAAGGGCCAAGCCATATCTGGACCTCCAACACCTCCCCAACAGCTACCCCCAACTCAATATCCTTGCCTCGGGGTTGATCAAATGCTTTCCTGAGGCATTAGTAAGTGTCCACTTACTGGCTATAGTCTTGGGCACCTCCCTAAATCTCTATGAAATTCAATTTTCTCACCTATAAAATGAGAATAACGACTTCCATTCTCTACCTCATAGGATTGTTTTGTGGAAAGCACTATGAATAAGGTGTAAAGTGCTACATAAATGCGTGTAGGGCGGTAGTGGTGATGGTTGAGAAGTAGGGTACCATAGTAGATAATTTACCTCAATACCAGAAAGCCCTGGGTTCAAGTTCTACCTTTGACGTGCTGGCTGTGTGACCCCACAGCAAATTACTTAGCCTCTCAGTGCCCTAGCGCACCTCAGTGGTTTCCGGCTCAAACAGAAATGGAGACCATTAATCCATACACAAGGATCCCAAAGTTCTTCTTGACTTAGTTTTAAAATTTGATATTATCTATGTATTACTGAGTTTTATTTATTTTGTTAAATATTTCCCATTGCTTTATGTTTGATTTCTGCCTTTGACACCCCTAAGATTATAAATTGCACAGAAGGTGTTTACCTGCATTGATTGAGGGAGTTTCCTCACCCTGGAGTTCCCTAAACCAATGAAAGCAAAAGTCTGCTCCCCAACCCTATTAGCAGCAGCAGCAGCAGTAGCGTTCTAATCAGTAACATTATCAATGCTACTACATTAACCCCTTTTTCACGTGGAACACAGGAAATGAACAATGAGCTGGGGTCTAGTAAGTTATGGAATTCATATCTCCATCCACACACTCACATATATCCACACTCCGCCCACTACTCACCGAAACTTGTAGTCAGTGTATCGCATCTGGTGGGCTTGAAGTTTGGAGATAAGGATTTGGATGATACGGATGAAGATGAAGAAGTTGATCTGTGGAGAAGGGCAGTAGCAACTCAGAGGGGATAATGGGCTAGTGCCCACTCCCAATTCTAATACTTGCAGGATTCTGCAAGCTGGAAGGGGCTCTCCAGTGGGTAGAGTCCTGGGTCTAGAGTCAGAAAGACCTTAGTCCAAACCTGACCTCAGACACTTACCAACTGTGTGGCCCCAGGCAAGTCATTTAATCCTGTTTGCCTCATTTTCCTTACTTATGTTGCAGGGTTGTTGTGAAGATAAAATGAGATCATATTTGTAAGAAGCACTTATCATAGTGCTCTATAGAAATGCATATTCCCTTCCCTGGAAACTGTAAATAATCACAGTTCTCTAGCCTATGTCTTGTGAAACTTCCGTCTCTGTGTACTCCTTAATCAGAACAGATTTCCACTCTATAAAACCAGCATAAGCATAAGAAGGAAGCATTGGGTAATTCTCCCTCACCTGGACCTGGGTGGTAATTATTATTATTATTATTGTTGTTGTTGTTGTTGTTTTTTGGAGGGAGGAAGGTAAGGCAATTAGAATTAAGTGACTTGCCCAAGGTCACACGTCTAGGTTGTTTGTGTGTGTGTGTGTGTAAGTGTCTGAGGATGGATTTGAAGTCAGGTCTTCCTGACTCCAGGGCTGGTGCTCTATTTGGTGGTAATTCTTTTTTTTTTTTTAAAGCAATTGGGGTTAAGTAATTTGCTCAAGATTACACGGCCATTTATTTCTGGGTGTGGTGCTAAGTATCTGAGCCCGGATTCGATCCCAGGTCATCCCGACACTGGGGCTGGTGCTCTTACTCGCTGAGCCACCTGGCCGCCCCTGATGGGTTGTAATTCTTGAAGAACTTACCAAAGGAACCAGAAGAATGGGGGCAAAGAGGTTGAATTAAACTTTGAAAAAATGATTAGAAAAGGACTCATCCAACATTAGGGGCAAGGCATTTTTAAATAATGTAAACATTAACTTAGCATCTTTTACCATGATACTGTTGGGCATGCATTTTAAGAGGATATGCAGTTGTCATGATACATGTTTATGAATGCCAACATTTAACTGATCATGTGTGAAACTTAGTGTTTGTATCTTTGAATCCATTCGTACAAGGGTTAACTTAATGTACTTGTTTATGTGCATGGCTTTATACATATTCTGCCCTTTAAAGGACATATCTGGATATACTTGACTCTTAGGCTTATGGGTTGAGTACCTAAAGGACTGTTGTCTACAGTAATATGTTAAAAGGAAGTTATATACAAGATAAATAGGAGTAATTAACAGAAGTTAACAATAATTAACAGAAGGAAGACATTGGAATTAAGAGGGATTGGGGAAGTTTTCTAGTAAAAGAAAGGATTTTAGTTGGGACTTCAAGGAAGCTAGGGAGGATGGTAGGCAGAGCAGAGAAAAGAGAGTGTTCCAGGCCCGAGAAATGCCTGGAGTCAAGAGACAGAGTGTTTTGTCCATGTGAAAGCTAGGAAACTAGTGTCACTGGATCAAAAAGTATTTGTAGGGGAATAAAGTGTAAGACAACTGGAAAGGTATATGCGTGTGTGGGGAGTGCATGATGAAGAGCTTTAAATGCCAAACAGAAAATTTTGTATTTGATCCTGGAGGCAAGAGGGAAGCCACTGGAGCTTATTGAGTAGGCAGTGACATGGAGAGTGACCTACACTTTAGGAAAAATCACTTTGATAGCTACATGGAGGATGAATTAGAGTGGGAAAAGACTTGAGGCAGGCAGACCTACCTGAGACTTTTGTAAAAGTCCAGACATGAGGTGATGGTGGGTGATGTCAGAGTCAAAGGGGTATAGTCAAGACCAACAAGTCTTGGCAACAAGTTGGATATGGGGGGTGAGAGATAAACCAGATAGTTAGCTGCCTTTGACTAACTGACTAAATGCTAAGAGCCAACTGATCAGCCAAGCAAATGGGTTGTTGTTAACAAGGAATAAAGAGGTTAAGTCAATAGGAAGTGTAAGATGGATCTCTCTAAAGTATACAAGTGGAATGGTGAAATGTAAGGAACTAAAAAGGGGGGACTGCTTGTGTATATAAGTTAGTAAGGGCTCTTTATGGCTTATATTTGAGCTTAAACTAATCAGCAGACTGATAGATCAACCAACCAACTAATGGACTGAATTGCCAAACAATTGGTTGGCTGCCTGGTCAACCAACTGATGGGTTAGCCAACTGACCTGCCAACCAACTGACCTGCCAACCAAGTTGATCAACCAATTGACTAGCTGACCAAACAACCAACTGATAAGTTAACCGACTGACCAACTAAATGGCTAAGCATCTAACTATCTGATTAAACAATCAATTTAATGATTACTTGACCAAATGATTGCTTGGCAAACCAACTGACTGTCAAAGACAATGTGTGATTCAGAGACAACACACATGTGACTCAGATGGTAAGTGTTGATAATCAGACAAGATCACTTGGGAATGGGGTAGTCATGAAAGCCTTTATATAGAAATAGGATCTTCAAGGTTAAGGAAGATTTGAAGAGGGATAGTATAAGGGGAAGTATAAGGTTGGGGAATAGTATGAAAAAAGATTGTAAAGAATGAACACAAGGAATTTGAACTTTAATCTGTAAGTAATGAGGAGTTAGTGAGCGTATGGTCTTGAGTACGGAAATGATGTGCAAAAATAACTCTTAAATGAATTTGAGATTGGATAAGGATGAAGTAAAGATGAGAGGCTAATGGTGAGAAGGCCAGTCAGGACAGTATTCATGTCCAGGAATGGGACAAAGTCATGACAGTAGAAATAGAAAGGGACAGACTTGAGGGAAGACTTGATAGGACTGAGTGATTGTATATAAGGAGGGAAAGGGAAGGAGAAACTAGTGAAATACTACTCAGTGGTGTCAAACCTTGATGGCTGATGGAGCCATTGATGGAGATAGGGAAGTTGGGAATAGGTTTGATACAATCACCTTTCTCAGCCCCAGTTTTCTCATTAATATTTTAGGAACTTAGACTAGATGATGTATAAATTTTCATCTAACTCTAACATTCTATGATCTTATGATTGGTTGACTAACTAGCCAACTGTCTAGCTGACCAACTGACTGGCTAGCTAAATGACTGACCAACTAGCAAAGGTGACAGAGGAGAAGCATAGAATCAATTGGATGGTTTGGTGGTTGGAGGATGCTTTTATTACTCACCAGGATAGCTAGGAAGACAGGGAAGCGGAGGATCCACCAGAAGCCCATGTTATCATTGCTGGTCCAGCACCTGAGAAAAGGGATCAGTGTCTGTGGGGTGACATATGTCTATTACAAGCCCTGTCCCTCTTCAACTCAGCAACAAGTAAACGTGGATCCAATTCATTCCATAGGACAAATCAATTACCAGTCATAAGCCACTTCCCCCCTCCCACAGTCACAGGACCCAGGGACACACATCCTTATGGCCAGACAGTCTAAGAAGCACACAGCTGGAAGGGAAGGTTAAAGGAGAAAGTAAGGAGCAGATGTTACACATGCATACAGAAACCAGTCTTTTTTGGAGACTAAATAAACAGCACATTTGCTGTCATTGGGTGACCAATGAGACTCCAACACAAACACAGTCACATACATAATCATAAATATACTCATAGTCACACATACTTAAAGCCTGAGGCTCAGTTGCCCACACACAAATACACACACAGACACTTTCACTGCCAGAGATACCAGCTAAGGTCTTACCCTCCACACTTCAACATTCCCAGAGTTATAGTACTCAGATGCTACACTAACACAAAGGCATATGCCCAGAGTGAACTAAGTAAAGAAAAGAAGTCTAGAAACTGGAGAGATGAAGTGATTCTGCCCTGCAGGTAAAAAGCCCTGGCACCTTACCCAAGAGGCCTTCCAAGGAAGAACTCATGGGTGGGGGGGCCCTCTGGAGACATGTCTCCTGAACTTACCTCTACCCCTTACCATTCCAGGACATAACCTTCCCCTACCCTCTATCTCCCAGAAGCCCTGTGGTTCCTCTCCCTCTGCTCTCCACCTCTTCCCCATTAGTTTCTGGTACTTACTGGATATTCTCATAGAAAAATTTCGCCACAACCCAGGGGATGACAAAGAGGATGGGGGCCCCTGTGGAGATAGTTGATAAGATAAGATTTGGCACCCTCAGGGGAGCCAGGGCTCAACCACTGCAGAATCTTCACCATAATTTCCCCACCCCTGGCTCCCGGCCCCTTGCCATACAGCCCATTTTTTTGGCCACCTCCCTCCAGTTACCCCTGGCTTGCTCACCCCAGCCAATGCCCAGGTAGAGGTTGAAGTAACTCTTCTCTGAGAAGACAGCCAGCACCAGCAGGTTGTGCAGGAAGACACCTTCCACCAGCAGCCAACAGTAATTGGCCACGATGCCATACTGCATGAACACTGTGGCCACTCGGCACCCTGCCACCGCCTGGCACATATACTGACATGGGAGTGAGCTCCACAGGTACCCCAAACCACCCTCTGGGCTGGAGTTTCCTGGGTGGGAGAGACCCTCACTTGGGGACCAGACTGGGGGCAGGTCTCAGAGAAGAGAGGTGATGGTGGAAGTTAGTGTAGCAATACTGGGGGCAGAAGAGGAAATTGGGGTTTGGGGGGGGTGGGGAACCTGAAGGGCCACGTTGATCCCAGAGCTGGAGCTTCTTATATGATGTGGAGGATGGAAGATATTCGAAAGGTAGGAATTTTTTATTTGCATCAAGGGTCAAGGCAAGGAAGCAACTCTAATGGAATGTAAACTCTATGAAAGCAATACATTCATTTGTATCCCCAGCATCTAATATGACATTTGACTTACATAATATTATGTAAGTGCTTAATAAATGCTTGCTGATTGAATTGTTGTATTTGGATTGAAGGAATTCTGGGATTAGGCTGACCAGAGGAGAGGGGAAAGGCTTGGGAGAGATCAAGAAACGATTTATTAAGCAACTACTATGGGTTGCTTAATAATATTTATAAAGGTAAAACTGAAATAAATTGAAATAGTTCCTGCCTTCATGGTACTTACAGTCTAGTGAATAAGACAACATATACACACACACTCTCTCTCTCCCCATGTGTATATATGTATGATATATGTGTGTGTATATGTATATTTGAAATGCATAGAGCAGATCCAAGGTGACCTTGGAAGGGAAGGCACTAGCACTTAGAAGGACCAGTAAAGGCCTCATGCAGAAGTAGGAGCTTGGGCTGAATCTTGTAGGAAACTGAGGATTCTAAGGAAAGGAAGAACATTCCATGTATGAGACATAGGCAATGCAAAGGCAAATGACAGATTGAGTGATATGTGTGAACAAGAGGATGTAGGGGGTATATTTGGGAAATGTGGAGAAAGAAATGATCAAATTTGGCAAATGATTGGCTATGTAGGGTGAAGATTGAGGGGCAGGATATCGAAGTGCAAACCTAGCATGCAAACCTGGGTAAGTGGAAGGATAGTTGTGCCTTTGTTTGTGTAACAGGGAAGCTCTGAAGAGGGATGGGTTTGGGGGAAGGATAATGAGTTCTGTTTCGGACACATTGAGTTTGAGACATCTCCAGGACATTTGATTGGAGATGTCTAATAGGTAGTTGGTGACACGGGACTGGAACTACCCAAAAGAGAGTAACATTGGTTACGTAGCTCTGGGAGTCATCTGTGTAGAGATGATAGATGAACCCAGAGGAGCTAATGAGGTCACCAAGGGAAACAGAATAGAGGGGAAGGAGAAGAGGGTCCAGGATAGAGTCTCAAGGGCACATCCACAAGTAGGGAGCATGACACAAATCATAATCCCTTAAAGGAGACTGAACAGGAGTAGTCAGAAGAAGCAAGGGAGAGAAAGGCTGGTGTCAGCTGATCTAGGCTAGGCTAGGCTGGGCTGGGCCAGAGACACTGACCTCATCACTGAGCCAGATGCTCACACTGAGGTCATCTCCAATCTTCTGGCTGTATCGAGTCTTGAGCAGGGCATCAATGACCAGCACAGAGCTGGCCTTGAGAATGAAGGAGACAAACAGGTTCATGTGGATGTAGTTACGGGTACAATGCAGCTTGCTGTGGGGGAAGAACAGGAATGAAAGAACCCTACCCACCCTTTCAGACTAGACGCCCAGCCACTCTCCAGGAGATTCCTTGTCCTCCCTTCCTAATATCTGCTCCATCTTCCTTACTCTTCCCTCTGTCCCCACAAATGTGCCTCCAAATGCAGAAACTCCTCTGTTGGCTTTCCCACCCTGATTCCCACAGAGGAAAGCCAGGTGGCACAGTGGACAGAGTGCCAGGCCTAGAGTCAGGAAGACTCCTCAGTTCAAATCTGGTCTCAGACACTTACCAGCTGTTTGACCCTGGGCAAGTCACTTAACCCTGTCTGCCTCAGTTTCTTCATTTGTAAAATGAGCTGAGAAGGACATTGCTAAGAAAATCTCAAAAGGGGTCACAAAGTGTGGGACATAACTGACAAATGACTGAACAACAGCAAACTCCCATAGAATCTCAGTTAGAACCAGAAAGGGTCTTAGTGGCCATTCAAGTCCCTCAATGTACAGGCAAGGAAACTGAGATCCAGAGAGGCCCAGAGAGTGGCCAACTTCAGGTCACATGGATAAGAAGTAGAAGAACCCAGGTCTGGGTTTGAACTTCAGAACCACGGTTCTCCCTGATACTGTTGGCATTAGCCCTCTCCCTGCCCCGAATCCTCCCAATTGTCTTGATCTCCCCACCCCTAGAGCTTCTATGACAACTAGACACCCCAAGACCAAGACACCCTGGAAACTTCCTATAGCTCCTGACACCTCATAGAGATGCAAGTCACTTAATAGTTCTGTGCCTCAGTTTCCACATCTGTACAGAGGCATGATAGTAGCAGCATTAGTATTACTCCTAATGTTTTTTGTGAGCTTTCAATAGTATATATAAAGTGTTTTGCAAACCTGAAGCTGCCATTTATGTGGCATAGTTCCCATAGCCTCCTGGGATTTCCCAGGCCCTCATGCCCTTTCCCATAAGGGCCCTCAGAAGCCCTGCCCACCCCACTCATGTTCCCAGGCCATCTTTCCCCAGGTACCTGAAGCCCAGCAGGATGAGGAGGGCAAGGAGCAGGGCTCCTAGGGACATCGAGTAGCCCACAGTATACATCACCTGGAAACTGTTGTACATCTGAGCAGACTTGTTCTGGGAAGTAAAAGTGTCATCAAGAACCTGTCTCATCGGGGCACTCCCAGCTGATCACCTTTCTCAGCCAATGCTCCCCACTGACCTGTGACCAGATCTCATCGATGTCCATCTGGCACTGAGAGGCATTGCGCCAAGCCTGGCCTTGGGGCCCCTTGACCCATTGCCCATCAGGTCCACATTTCTTGAAGACAAATCGGTGCTGCACTAGAAAGGAGCACACTGGCATTGGTCAGGCCCCTCTCAAGTGAGACCTTTCACTCAACATACCCATGGCCCCTCAGCCCCTCAATCCCCATGCCCCTCACTCAGTTCCTAAAGTTTACCTTTATGATGCCAAGGCAGGTACCAAGGGCAGGAGATGTTGGCTGTGGTGTTGGGGAGAGTGTCCGGCCAGCAGGAATATTTGTCAAAGGTCCTGTTACAGACCAGCTCTGCTTGTGGGGCAGGGCAGAAAAGACGAGAAGAAAGGGGGTGGCTCTGGCCCTGTACCCCCCTTATTCTAACCCCACCCAAATGCTCTGATTTGGGGCTATTAACCTTCTTCATCTGAGACGTGGCCCAGCCTTGACCCCACAACCCCCAAGACTGCTTTCCTAAGACTGGGAGCCTGGATGAAGAAGGTGCATATGGAGAAGGTGTGGGCCTTTCTTCAATTTCTCATAGTATTACTGGGGATTTTATAGTTATCCCAATCTAATTTGTGTGGTAAATATTTGTGTCCATATCTTATCTCTTCTACTAGATTATACTCCTTGAAGGTAGGGACTGAGTCCATTTTCATTTTTTGTACCACAGCCAAGCCTTAAGCATGATTCCTTGCCCGTGGCAGGTGCTAAATAAATGTTTTTCCTATTTTATTTTAAAAATCTCATTTGTGTTGCTGTCCTTTAACATTGGGGGCAGCTAAGTGGTTCAGTGGATAGAATGGCAGTCCTGGACTTAGGAAGACTCTCCTTCCTGAGTTTAAATCCAGTCTCAGACACTTACTAACTCTGTGACCCCGGGCAAGTCACTTAACTGTTTGCCTTAGTTTCCTCATCTGTAAAATGAGCTAGAGAAGGAAAAGGCAAACCATTCCAGTGTCTTTGCCAAGAAAAACCTAAATGGAGTCACAAAGAGTTAGACATGACAGAAAAAAGACTGAAACCTTTATTGCCATCTTCATCCAGTTATATCCCTCCCCATCCCTCTGTCTAGGGAGCCATCCCTTGTAGTGCTGATCTTTAAAAGAAAATAAATACATGCTGCCTTGTCAATCAGTTTCCTGAAGGGGCTGGCAGGGCAGAAAACTTGAAAATCAGTGAAGGCCTGGGGTCATGCAGGAGAGGGGGCCCTGGAGCAGGGGGGCCTTACCCGTGGGAGGGGGCAGTAGGCTCAGGTTGTAATGACATTCATCACTGTAGCTCTTCCATTTTTCAAAGAGGAAATCCATCACCTGGGCAGAAGGAGCCTGCAGCTGAAGGGTAGGAACAGAGGGAGAGATGAGTGGTAAAGGAACCCAGGCTAAGAACCATGCATCAAGAGAAAAGGGGCAAGAGCACAGAGGGAGGGGAGGGTCGGGGCACGGCTCACCTGCCAGGAGATCAGGAGCAGTAGCAGCGAGACATGAGTGAGAAGCATGCCTCTGGACAGCTGTCCCCCACATCTGTATGGGGGTCAGAGGTCTTGTGGCCACTATCCGCTGAAATTCCCCAAAGGCTCCTGTTGGGGACTAGAGGAAAAAGACTTTAGGGGAAAGATCACGGGTTAATCAGAACCTGTGTTTATACAATAACAAAAAGTTTATACAATTACAAAAATATTGTAAAGACAAACAACTTTGGGACTCTGACCGACAACACAGTGGCCATCTGTAGATTCCAGTGGACTCATGATGAAACATGTTACTCACCTCCAGATAGAAAAGAAATGAACTCAGAGTGCAGGTTGAGAGATCGAGGTATATATGTGGACCTGAAAATAAGATTGAACTAAAATGAAAAAAATATCCCAGGTTCAGAGTCAGGAAACCTATCTTCTCCCTGCTTTGCCATTGGCTAAGCTGTGTATGCCCTGATCTTTCAGGGATTCTTTTTCATTTTTAAATTTTATTTAATTTTTAATTTATAGAATAAAACAAGCATTTTCATAATATAGTATAATAAAAAACGATGGCACATAAAGCTGCAAAGTTATTATGTACAACTTGCTATTCCTCTTAAACATATTAAAAAGTTATCAACCTGGAAAGACTTATATGAATTGATGCTGAGTGAGGGCAGCAGAACCAGGAGAACATTGTACACAGTTACAGCCACAGTGTGCGATGACTAACTTTGAGAGACTTGGCTCTTCTCAGCAAGGCAGGTTCTAAGACAGCTCCAAAAGGCTCATGATGGAAAATGCTATCCACATCCAGAGAAAGAATTACAGAGTCTGAATGCAGATCAAAGCATACTATTTGCTCACTCTCTTTTTCGCTTTATTTTGTTTCTTCTTTCTCATTGTTCCTTCCATTGGTCCTAATACTTCTTTATAATATGACTAATGTGAAAATATATTTAATATGAATGTATATGAGGGGCGGCTAGGTAGTGCAGTGAATAGATCACCAGACCTAGAGTCAGGAGGACCTGAGTTCAAATCCAGCCTCAGACACTTAACACTTACTAACCATATGACCTTGGGCAAGTCACTTAAACCTAATTGCCCAGCTTCCCCCTTCCAAAAAAGCAAAACAAAACAAAGCAAAAAGATTTTAAAAATGTGAATGTATATGTAGGGCCTACATCAGATTGGAAGTGTCTTAGGTAGGGGAGATGGGAAAGGGGGGAAGAAAATTTAAAACTCAAAAGTTTGTGGAAATGAATGTTGTAAACTAAAAATAAATAAATATTTAAAAATAAAAAAAATAAACAAGTTATCATGCAAATTTCTTCCCCCCTTTTTTCTTCCCTCCCCCTGCCCTCCACCCTAGAGATCTCTAGCATTAGACACAAATGTGTGTGTGTGTGTAAAATTATTCTATACATACTTCTATTTATCAGTTCTTTCTCTGGATGCAGACAGTGTCTTTCTTCAGCTGTCCTTTATTTTTAATTTGTGTATTTATAATAGTCAAAATGACTTAGTTGTTCAAAGTCATTCTCAAAATAATATTGCTGTTACTGTATACAATGTTCTCTTGGTTTTTGCTCACCTTGTTCTCCACCATTTTGTGTAACTTGGGGTCTGCAGACTACCTAATCTGTGGGTAGATTTCAAGGAGTCCGTGAATTTAAATTAGGGGGAAATGCACCTTTATTCTCATTTACCTGTAACTGAAATTTAGCATTTCTTTCAATGATAAATGTAGGCAAAAACTACAGTTAGTATTAGCAGTATCTGCAACTTTGTCATCAACAGAAATCATAGCTCTTTTCATATCAAGTTATGGTTGTTGCAGCTCCAAAATTTCGATAGTTATATTAGACTGCTGCTAGATATATAATAAATTGATTTTTTTTTTTTTGCTTTTTGGTGAGGGGGAAGTAGGGCAGTTGGGGTTAAGTGACTTGCCCAAGATCACACAGCTAGTTTGTGTGTGTGTGTGTGTGTGTGTGTGTATGTGTGTGTGTTAAGTGTCTGAGGCCACATTTGAGCTCAGGTCCTCCTGACTCCAGGGCCAGTACTCTATTTGCTCTACCTAGCCACCCCTACAAATTGATTTTTAAAAGTATTTTGATAATTGCATTTCAATGTAACTGGCTTCCTTCGTGATCCTGGGTATTTTTTTTTTATGCATTTGAAAACAATATTCTGAGAAGGGATCTACTGGCTTCCCCTGAGTGCCAGAGAGGTCTGTGCTATAAACAAGGTTAAGAATCCCTGCTTTAAGACAGAGTCTAAACTTGCCCTCTCTAGTCCTCCTCATCCATAAAAGATAATAGCACCTTTCCTACTTAACAGGGTTACTGTGAGGAAAGAATGGAATGAGCAATGACAAATTAAAAATGCTTTCTACATGGAAGGGGCTGCTATTATTATATTGGAGGGGGAGGGGCTCTCCCAGGTCTCTCTTCTAGCCTCTAATACCTCCCTAGGGATGCAAGCCACTTCATCCTCAGTAAACGGGATGATAGTAATAGCCAAATGATTGAGAGGATACTCTCTTCCACCCTTCCCAGTAACTCAGTGCGGGGCTAGGGTTGGGGTGGCTGCCCGTCCATAGGTCTGGGTGACCAGTGTGGAGTTACTGATATTTCCCTATCATCTTCCAATGCCTGGCCCATTCACTAGGTGTCAGTACTTGGTGGGTCATCTACATTCCTTGGGATCTGCCAAGCAAAGCACAAATACCCACCTCAAAAAACCAGTTAATTCCGCTATAGCTGGTTCAGGCCTTGGGATTTGTCTTTTAACTAACAAAGAGTCCATTCAGTTCGCAGTTCCCCCCCCCCCAGGCTGTAACATAGTTCTGAATGCCCTCCTCAGGCTCTGACTTCCTCTAGCCAGTGGGGAGGAAGGCTTCAGGAGCTGTCACCGGCCTTCCTTCCCGTCTTCTCCACACACACCTCAAAGGAGAGCTGCTCCTCTGCAGGCTGGTCTCATCTGCTATGGCAGGGACTCACATTGAGGGGGAGGTATCAGCTATACTCCAGAATTCCTTATCAAAGTCCCCTCTGTTATTCTGCAAGGAGTCTGCTGCCCTCCTAACCCCCCTTGCCTTGTCTGGGACAATTGGCAGAAACAGCTTCTCCTCTGATGCCCCAAACACCGATACAGGATCCCTTCTCCCTTCCAATCTCCTTTTTGAAGCCAGAGAGGGCACCAGGACAATTTTCTCTCCTGTCCCTTGGGGTGATGCCAGGGTCTGGGTGCCTGACTGTAAGCTTCCTTCTCCCTGTTCCTTCCTATTTTTAGCCCTTGGGAAAATCAACTCAGCTGTGACTGAGACTGTGACCCCCAGTAGCAAACAGCTGTAGGAGATCTCCCAGGGAGGGTGCCTCATTGATCACAGAGTTCTAGCTGTCTTCCAGGGCCTGATCACCATATTTAGCAAGGCAGTCCTTGCAGCTAGACAGTCACTTCTCTCACTGCCCAGGTGGAAGCTAGAGGTTGTGCTAGGATCTCCCAGTTAGGAGCAGAGGAACCCCGAAACTGCACTTTTTGCCCTCCCTGGCTATAGAAGGGATATGGGTAACCAGGTCTTCAGGTATGGGAAGGGAACTAGGGCTATTATTTCTATGTGTCCCAGCACAGGCAACTAGGTGGCTGGATGGATGCAGCACCAGGCCTGAAGTCAGGAAGACCTGAGTTCAGATGTAGCCTCAGACACTTCCCAGCTATGTGACCCTGGGCAAGTCACTTAACTCTGTTTGCCTCAGTTTCTTCATCTGTAAAATGAGCTGGAGAAGGAAATGGCAGATCACTATAGTATCTTTGCCAAGAAAACCCAAATGGAGTCATGAAGAGTCAGACATGATTGAAAAACAATTGAGCAACACAAATCCCCAGTGTGGGAACAAGCGTGCACGTGAACACACACACACACTCATACTCACACTGCAGTATTCTAAGTACAGGGACCCTCTCTCCCCAATTCACCATGCCCTAAAGTGCTTTGCTAACAAGAGGAGGACCCTCAGGGCAGGACATGAATGCTAGGGCTATGAGGAGGGCACGAAAGTCCAAACATTCTCCATCCCATAAGGGAAGAGAGAAGGCAAAGGAGCAGGAGAAAGAGGGAAATGAAGCAAGGCTCTTTTTCTCTCCAGGACAGGTGAGTCCAGGGTTTAGCCAAAGGCTGTGAAGTTGTTCCCAAGTTGAACTTGGAGAGGATGCAAGTCCAACTAACCTCTGGTCTAGGACTGGCCCAGCTTAGTCCCCAACATCATCCCTCCCTCCCTCCCTCAGAAGACAGCATCTCTGGGATGTCAGTGCATCTGAACTGTAATTGTCAACAGTCACCCCGGGAGGTGCTATACCAGCTAGAATCGATGCCACACTGTTTTCTAGCAGAAGCAATATGACACAGGGAAAAGAGCTCTGGATTTGGAGAGAGGTGACCTGGATTAAAATCTTTGTTCTGTCCCTTACTACTGATGGGAAGTGATTTAATTGCTTCTCTGGGTTTCAGTTTCTTCATCTGTAAAATAATCAATCAGTCCATCAATAAACATCAATTAAAAAAAACTTTAATTTGTCTTTAAAATATTTAATTTTAAAATTAAAATGATAATAATAGCTAGTGTTTATAAGGGTTGTAAAGTGCTTTGCAAATATTATCTCATTCTATCCACAACAACCATAGGAGGGGAATGATTAGTTTTGCTCAAAATCTATGATCCTTTATGGTCATGAACCCTCCATCCTCCCAGCCCCAGAGACCTCTTACTTACTTACCTAGGAACCCTGCCCCTGTGGAACACATCCAGGCTGAGTGAGAAATAGGACCCAAGTATCCTTAGTCCCGGTTTTAAACTGCAAAGATATTTCCATAGAGAATGCAGAGGACTGATGGGAGAAGGCTAGAAGATTCTCCAATGGTTGGGGACTTGAGGGCAGTGTGGGAAAGCAAGACTGAGATGAAAGTAATAGAAGGTCCCTACAGACAAAGAAAGAAGATGAGAGAGCAAGTCAGGATTGGGGGACAGACCCAGAGAAGCGAAGAGGTCATCAGACTCTGGTTCTTTCATCTAATTTGTCCTCAATACCCATTTACCTACTCAGACCCCAGTTTGAGTCCCTTGGGATCTGGGGAGGGAAGGGCCAAGCTGGCAGATGGGCAGGGAGAGGACCAGTGGGCACCTGATCTCATCCTGATATCTGATCAAACAGCTCCATCTGCTCTGGGTTCTCAGGCCAATATGTGCCTGGCTTTATTGGGATTCTGTAAACCAGAATCAATGAAGGAATGGGAACAGACCATTCTGGTCCTCTCAGTCTCCTGGGTTGGGAATACCCACTTCATAGGAATGTCTCTATGGGAATTCTCCAGTGCATGTAGCTATGGTTTTGCTCAGGTTGTTATAGAGATGGGTTCTTATATTTAGACCAATGCCCTTACTACCTACTCCACCAAAGCTCTAACCCCAATCTCTAACTGTGCAAAGGCATGGACATTAGGGGTCTGAAAGGTTGGTTAGTGGGGATTGGGCAGAATAGGCAGGGCCATCTGGCTAAGGTCCCTAGCCTGCATCTCTTATTACCTACTCATTCTATCATCTTTTTTTCTACTATTGTTATTTCTGCCAATCTAGGACGAACAGAGCCAAGTAGGTGAAGGTGGCTTGGGATTGGATGGACTGAGTAAGCTAGGTGGGGAGAAAGAGGAGCTGAGAGTAAGACAGACAGCAGAGTGAGAGGAGTGGGAATATGAGGCTGGGCACAACAGCTAAAGAGAAACTTGGCTAGATGTCCTGGACCCAGTGCTAGAAAGACCCAGAGAGGGATAGGAAGAGAAGGAAGGGGAAAGAAGGAAGAGAGGCCTCTTTTTAGCTTGCTGGGGAGAAGCACAGAGCTCCTGGACAGCCCTAGGAAAAAGTTCCTAAGTCAGAGTGAAGGTGGTTCCTGGTACCACAGAGCTCCCCTTAGGAGACCAGCCCTGGCTTGGGTAGCTGGGCAGGTCAGGGAGGAACAGGCTGGTCTCTGGGGTTCTCACTTGGAGATAGATTTTAGGGGTATGTGTGGGCATGTTGGGGATTAGGGCAAGGAAGAAAGGTGTCAACCTCAGCCCTCTGTAGAGAATAATTCAAGCATCAGTTCTTTCAGAATTGATTCAGAGGCAGAAAGGGGGAGAAAAATGCTTGGGAAGAGGGACTGAGTTCAAAGAGCATGGGATTGGGAATTAGGAAACCTGGATTCTGGTCTTCTTTTCTCTACTGCTAATACACTGCTCAGCCTTGGGCTGCCCAGACCAAGATATCTCCAGAGCATCACAAGTTAGGTAGTATGATTAGAGCCAGAAGGCTTGGAGTATAGAGAAGAGGGATAGACACTTTGAGTGCCCACTTCTGCCTTGCTGCCTAACTCCTAGCCAGGGAAGGGAAGTGAGTCTGGACCAGATGGCCTGAAATCACAGAAAACACTATCGTGGCCACACCTCCTTGGGTCACATCCCTCCTTATTAAGTCCCACAGGAACCATGCCAAGGCCTCCAGTGTATCTGGCAGAGGAACATGCCAGCCAATGGCAAGTGCCAGGAGGAGAGGTTTCCTCTTCTTTAGCAGGACATATGTGATTCTGGCTGAGCTTCTTGGCATTGAAGTCAGAGAAGCCCCCAGGCAGAAGGGGAGTACGGGAAGGCCCAGCTCTGGCCCATCCAGTTTGGCACAAATACTCACCTTCTCAGATTCCAAGGAACCTGATGTCAAGGTCTTGGCAGCACCAGTCCCAAGCTCATGCCAGGCCCTGGCAAGGTTCTCTAGATCCACTTAGCCCAGGGGAATGGAAGTGGGGTAAATAGGAAGAAGAAATGTAGCTGGAAGGAGGAATCTGGCTCAGGATGTTTGGATCATACGATTATTGATTTAAAACTGAGGGGGGGGGGAACCTTAGAGGACACTGAATTCAGCCCTGTCATTTTACAGATGAGGAAACTGAGGTACAGTTAAGTGACTTGCCTGAGTTCATTCAGAAGTCACTCGTGTCTCAATCATTCTGCTACCAGTTGATTTTCTGAATGGCCAAAAGGGTGAGGAAGTTGAATACTGAGATTTCTGTCTGGTCTGAGAAAATGTGGCAAAATTATCATCATAGCAGCAACTAATCCCATTGGCCAACACTGACCACACTGGAACCACTGAGGTAGCACCACGCAAATAACTACAAGACCATTGTGTACTGATTGGTCAAATTTCCAGGAATATCATTTTCCCACCGTATTCCCCCCTTTCCCTAGTCACTAAGATAGAGGCTTAGTTTCCTTTCTGTATTCCTTGCTGAGGTACGTAAACTGCCCCCTGGGATAATTTTGAGACACGAATCTCAGCTGAACATTTTAGATGGAGATCTATAAGGAACTTATTCAAACTTATAAGACTAGTGCTGGAGCAGCTAGGTGGCACAGTGAATAGAGCACCAGCCCTGGAGTCAGGAGGACCTGAGTTCAAATTCAGCCTCAGACACTTGACACACTTACTAGCCATGTGACCTTGGGCAAGTCACTTAACCCCAATTGCCCTGCCCTTCCCTTTCCAAAAAAAGAAAAAAAAAGACTAAGAGCCCTTCCCCAATAGATAAATGACCAAAAGAAATAGGCTATTTTCAAAACAATAAATCTAAGCTATCAATACCATATTAAAAATGTTCCAAACCACTAATAATTAGAGATATGAAAACCAAGGCAATTCTGAGTTTCTACCTCCTATCCATAAGATTTGCAAAGATGACAAAAGGGGATAATGACAAATGTTGGAGGGGCTATACATTTGTATGCTGTTGGAGCTGTGAACTAGTCCAGCCATTCTGGAAAGCAATTTGGAACTACACCTCCAAAGTTATTCAACTATATACCCCTTGACCCAACTATGCCACTCCTAAGTCTATACCCTAAAGAAATCAAAAAAGGAGAAAAAGGACCAGCATGTATAATACAGCAATTCTTTTCATAGTAGCCAAAATTGGAAACTAATTTGACCACCTATTGGGGAATGGCTAAACAAACTGTGGGATATGAATGTAATGGAATAAATATACTCCTGTTGTGAGAAATTAGGAAATGGACAGTTTGGGAAGATACTATTTATAGACCTCTAATGGACTGGTACAGGGTGAAATAGGCAGAACTATCATTTATATAATGATAAAAACACTATTGAGAAAAACAACTGTGAAAGATCTTAGAACTCTAATCAGTGTAATGATAACCCATGAGTTCAGAGGCCTAAAGATGAAACATTACCCACCTCCTACCAGAGAAGTGATAGACTTAAAATTCATAATAAGACATACATTTTGGGACAAAGTCAGCTTGGGAGCATTTGCTTTGTTGGAATGTGCATATTTATCATGAGAGTTATTTTTTTAATTATTCAATTGAAGAGGCAGTGAGAGAGAATGATAATAAATGCTTATAAAAATAAATAAATTGGGGGAAAATATGGACATTCAATGAAATAGAGGACTTTCAAGCATTCTTTATGAAAAGACCAGAGTTGAACAGAAAATTTGACTTTCAAATATGAGAAGCAAGAGAAGCATGAAAAGGTAAACAGGAAAGAGAAATCATAAGGACTTATTAAAGTTGAACTGTTTACATTCCTACATGGAAAAATGATATTTGTAACTCATGAGGCTTTGCTCAGTATTAGGATAGTTGAAGGGAACATATACATGTATACATATGTGTATACATGTATGTATATGTATGCATATGTATACATAGACAGAGGGCACAGGTGAATTGAATATGAAGGGATGATATCTAAAAAATAAAATTAAAAGGTGAGAGAGGAATATGTTAGGAAAAGGAAAAAGGGAGAGTTAGAATAGGGTAAATTATCTCACATGAAAGAGGCAAGAAAAGAACTCTTACAATGGAGAAGAAGAGGGGGGAGGTGAAAGGGAATGAGTCAACCTTACTCTCATTGGATTTGGCTTAAGGAGAATAACATACACACTAAGTTGGGTATCTTACCCTACAGGAAAATAGGAGGAAGGGGATAAAAGAGGGGGGATGATAGAAGGGAGGGCAGATTGGGGGAGGAAGTAGTCAGAAACAAACACTTGAAAAGGGACAGGGTCAAAGGAGAAAATAAAATAAATGGGGGGCAGGATAGGATGGAGGGAAATATAGTTAGTCTTTCATAATATGACTACTATGGAAATGTTTTCCATAACTACACATGTATAACCTATATTGAATTGCTTGTCTTCTCAGTGGGGGTGGGGAAGAAGGGAGAGAATCTGAAACTCAAAATTTTAAAAACAAATGGTAAAAAATTGTTTTTTACATGCAACCAGGAAATAAGATATATAGGCAGTGGGGTATAGAAATCCATCTTGCCCTTTAAGAAAGTAAGGTGTGGATATGGGGGGATACAAGACAGGGCAGACTGAGGGAAGGGGTAATTAATATACTTGCCATTCTGGAGGGGGTAGGAGAGAGATGGGGAGAAAATTTGGGACTCAAAATCTTGTGGAAATGAATGTTGAAAACTAAAAATAAATAAATTCTAATTTAAAAAAACCACTTCATTTTTAGAGTATCAATAGTTAAATTAAAGTTTATGCATCATCTTAAAAATAAATAAATAAATTGATGAACCAACAAACAAAATAAAAAATAACTTTTGGGATGGAGGCTCAGGACATTTGAGGGTTATAAGGTAGCTCATGGTCAACCTTGGTGGGCTGCACACAAGAAGGATACAGAGATCCACACTGGCAAAACAGAAAAAAAAGAAAGGTGTCAGGCATTGAGGGTATCATTAGGACAAAAAAATGGGAGGGGGCATGTGTGGTAAAGAATGCTAGATGGTGCTCAAAAAATATATATATATATCTTTTTCGAATGTACAGTTTTTTCATTTTTTGTCTTTGTTTCCCTAGCCATTTATTAAGAGTGCCAAAGCACCTTTGAATGTATGCATGTATTTGTGTATGGGAGTGAATTAGGCAAAGAAGAACCTAGAGGGCCAGGATGTAGTGGCATGAAGGAGAGAATAGTGGCCACTGCTTTTTATTGTTCAGTGGTTTCAGTCACCTCTGACTCTTCATGATCCCATTTAGGGTTTTCTTGGCAGAGATATAGGAGTGGTTTACCACTTCCTTCTCCAGCTCATTTTGCAGATGAGGAACTGAGGCAATCAGGTTAATTGACTTGCCCAGGATCACACACCTAGTAAGTGTCTTAAGTCAGATTTGAACTCAGGAAGATTCATTTTCCTGATTCCCAGCCCAGTGCTCTAGCCACTGTGCATCTAGCTTCCTGAGGATCCCTCCAAGCACTAGCCTTTAAGGACTGGGCCAAGAAAAAACCAAGGAAGGCAAGAGGAAGGATACCTTCAGTGCATTTTCATGCCCACCTGATTCTGAGTACAGAAGAGGCACCAGTCACAAGCATATGTGTGATTGGCCACGTGCCCAGCTTTTCACACTCACACCCCCTACACACAGTTGCATGCACACGCCCGTGTCCATGCTTGGCTGAGCAGGTTCATGCATGGTTGCTCCTACAGTCTCTCTGGGCTGGCCAGTGCCCAGGCCTCCCACTGGGTGCTCAGGCCCTGCTGAACTAAGGTAATAAGGTATCAGAGCTCAGAGGGGCTATCACACTGATTTCTCCAAAGGATGCTCCAGGAGACTGGGAACAGCAGCAGCAAGACCTTCAAGGTGACTGGGGGAGGGGGGCTAGAGGGAGGGAACCATGGAGGACAGCAGGAGTGGGATACAGGAGGCAGAAGTATAACATGGATCTGGGAAGGTAGAAAATAAGAATTAGAAGTTTCCCACCCCACGTAGGCACCCAGAGTCCTTTCCAAGGGTTCCTAGAAGGGAAGATGAAGTTCAAGGGGTGTATGTGTGTGCAGGGGGTGTTTGTGTGAAACCCAGCAGGCAGCAGAAGGTCATAGCCGCGAGGGCACCAGAACACAGTCTCATGCAGTGTTGACACAACTAGATTCCTGGAGCCTACAGAAGGTTCCAAATAAGGGCTTTGGGGAAGCTAGGGCACTGGGGTATGACTCCCACCCTGGGCTGGTCTCCCTTCCCTCTAGAAGAGAGGTTTGCTTCAGGTTAGATAGTCCCCCAGAGTGGAGAAACCTGGGCACTCAGGGTCAGAGCCGAAATACAACTCAAGGAAAGGAAAATTTTGCCTAAGGAGACTTGATGTCACCTTTCCCTCCCACAGGGTTATGGAAAGGCTCCATGATGGCAGAGGGCAATGACCTTTTTCTCTGGGGGCAAAATGACATCTGGCTCCCAGCAACTCAAGTGGCTGCCCCTAACCAAGCTTCCCCCCCACACACACACTCACTTCATAAATGGGAGGGGGGCCCAGTGGAGTCTACCTCAGGTCCTTGGATCCGATGATGGAAAGGAAGGGAGAGATTTACTATTGGGGTCTGTGCACCCCCACCTCACTACCTTTGGGGATGGACAGAGGAAAGGAGGGTTCTAGGCACTGAAGTTATTAGGGCAAAAACCTCTGTGTGTGTATATGGGTGTGAATGGGGTATGAGTAGGAGGAAAGACCAGATGGTGTTTTAAAATAGTGTTTTCTGAGTGTGTGTGTCTCTGTGTGTGTAAACATGTATGTGTATGAGGGTGAGTCAGGCAAAAATGGGCAAAGGCCTAGAACTGGGACTGTGAGGTACTAGGGTGTAGTTGTTCTTAGAAGAAGAAAATAGTGGCTATTTGCAGTTTCCCCCTCCCCACTTATCGTCCACCCCCAGATCAGGCAGCAACCTCCAAGAAAAAAGATAAAAAAAAGTCCCAGGAAAACAAGGGACAGAAGGGGAGACAAGGCTCTTGGAGAAGCCCCCCAGATTCCCAGAAAGCTAACAGCATTATCTCCCCCAGTCTTGGCAAGAGTTAAGAGGGTACCATTATTCCCAGGGGAGATTTGGGGGCTGGAGCTAATTAAAAAATATAATATGGAACTAGTTGAAGAGGTCAGCCTGAATGCCCCTCAGATTTTGGGGGAGAGACAACCTCAACCTTGGGACTTAAAAAGAAAATGGTTGGAATGGAAAAATATTGACTAGGAGTCCCGCGTGGGCAGACATATCCTCACTAGCGGACCCCTCCACCTCCTTTACTGCTTTCGTCCCCACCTTAATCTCTCTGTCTCTTCTACCCACTGTCCCCGCTACCACTCCCTTCTTTCCCCTTCCCCTTCCCCTTTCTCTTTCTAGCTTTATTTCCCTTTCTTCTCACTTCTCTTCCTTATTATCCTCTCCCTTCTCTATTCTCCTCTCCATCTTCCCTCTGCTCTTCTCTCCCTTTCCATGTCCATTCCTTCTCCTGTCTTCTCTACCTCCCTCCACTGTCTCTTAGTGTTGTCTCTTCCCTCTCTCCCCTCCTCTGCTCCTCTCCTCTCCTCCCCCTTCGCCCCTGTCTCTGCTCCCCACCTTGGCTGAGCGGCTGCCCCCCCCCTCACCTTGGCTGAGCCCCCCCCCCCCCCACACACACACACACCTTGGCTGAGCGGCCGCCCCCTCTTTGCCCCTCTCCCCGGCTCACCCTACCAGCCGCCAGCAGGTGCTTACCTTGAGCCTCCCGACTCCGGAGGGTCGCGCTCCTGCTCCTCTTCCCCGTTGTCCTAGGGCTGGGGCTGGATCTCAGCTTTCCCGGCCACCCAACCTCGAGATCGGGCTTCGGGATCCCTGCTCCCGACTCCCTGGCGCTCAGCACAAACTTTCCAGACCGCGACAACCGGTGGCTGCAGCGGTGGCAGTGGCTGCAGAAGGAGGGGGAGGAGGAGGAGGAGACGTCCCCAGGGGCCGCCTCCCCCCTACTCCACCCGGATAGCGTCACCCGCCTGGCCGCTCCTGAAGTCCGAGACCCCAGTTCCAGACCCTCTGCTGTCAGATCCCCCGAGTCTCAGTGAGCAAACACTTAAGTTGTTCCCCTACGCAGAGCCAGGGGTGATGGCAATGTGGGTGCGAGAGCGCCTGAGAGGAAGAATGATATGTTTGGGGGATTATTAATCATTCATTCAATCACCCCCTCCGGGGCCATCTTCCTACCCCGGTTCTCTGATCATTAGCTCTTCCCAGGGGGTCCGGCCTGATTTGCTGTTTGAAATTCTGGAAGAAGCTAACCCCTTACTAATCACTAGTCACTGCTAATGAATGACGAGGAGTAATTATGAACCCCTGCTGACCATACCATAGCTCAAACAGAGGTGATGGAAAACGAATGGGGTGGGGGTGGGATAGAAGCAGAGGGATTAGCGTTTCAGTCGGATGATGGTGAGGCGGACAGGATGGCCAGTGGGTGGGCATAAACTGCTGGATATCTGGGAAAAGGAACCGCTTCTTTGACTTGGGGAAACCGTGTCCAGAGTACAGGGCTGGCCCCAAGTACAATTAGGAAAGAGGCAAAATTTGTCTTAAAACCTCTCTCCCTTACCGACCTGCTCCCTCCTCCAGCTGTCTTTTTAACCCTTTCCATACTGCATTCGACTTCAAGTGACCAAAGGTCTCATGATCACAATTACAAGTAATCACACTTATCCAGTCCTTTAAGATTTTCAACTTTCTAGGGTCTTGTTTCATTTACCTCTCACAAGACTTTAGAAAGGAAAATAGGATTATTATTATTATATATACATTATTATTAACTCCATTTTCACTGAAGGATCATGATAGAAGAGATCTTTAGAGGTCCTTATTTTACAGATAAGGATACTGAGACCCAGACAAGTTAAATGCTTTGTCCAAGGTCACACAGCTGATAAGAAACTGATCTGGGATAGGACCTGATGATGCAAGCATCATTAATTCCATTTTGTCGAGGTGAAGTACGCAGATATTACTATTTTCACTTACAAAGGGAGAAACTGAGGCTCAGATAAGTGACAAGACAAGCCTAGGGTTTGTCACTGGCAGAGCCAGGTCTTCTGGTTCTAAGTCTAGCAGGGAATTTGTTCTGGAAAGTTTGGATTCAGTCAAAGGACCATGCTGGGGATGTAGAGAACCACATTCCCCATCCCTGGTCTAGCTTTCTCTCCACCCTGGACCCTCCTGGAAATAAAACCCCTCCATTGCACCTTTTATTTCACCAGTTTCTAAGGTTACTTTCCTCTTTTGTCATACCTGATTCAAAGCAAAGAGGAGTTTTTGGTTGCCAGGTCATGGAGATGCTTCATACTCTACCCCTCCCTCTTCTACTACCCATCCTTGCTCCCTTTCTCTGGCTACTGTTGATTAATAGCCTTCCAATGCATCTTTGGGATCTCCCTTCCTTCTGCATCACTGGTCCCTCTCCAGGATGTGGAATGGAACCAGGCAAGAGAATGGAGCTATCTGGAAATGGCTGGGAGAAGATCACAGTGCCCTCTCACCAACTTCATGTGAGACACCGTAAGCCAATTAACCTCTCTGAGTCTCAGTGTCCTCAGCTGTAAAATAAGGTTGAACTCAATGACTTCTAAGGAATCTTCTAATTGTAACATTCTAAGTCTATGATCTGCTCTCATAAATGACCTACTCTGACAAATGGCTGTGCCTGAGTCTCGTGGACACATTCCCCTTTGCTTTTCACAAGGTCTGAGATCTGTGTATCTTGGCCTAAAAGCTATTCAGCAGTCATAGGTCACAGAGTAAAGGTCAGAAAATCCTGCCTGCATAAAAGTGGATATTTTGGCATGGTAGAGAGGTGAGGACAAGTTTGTTTGACTCAATTCAATTCTTCAGGTCAATTCAATTGCACAGACTTTTAAAATAAATCTTATTTTTATTGATATATTTTGCTTCTACATCACCATCTTTTCCACATATGTATCTTCTTCCTTTTCAATGAGTCATTCCTTGGAACAAAGAGTGAAAAAAGGAAAGAAAACAGTTTGGCAAAAATTAATCAGCAAAGAAATCAGGAATAAATCAGGAATAACAATATATACAGTGTTCCACATCAATAGTCCTTCACCTCTGGAAAGAGGGGAAGAAGGTGAGAGGGATGAGTGCAGCAGCATCATCCCACTCCAGGTATTGCTTCACTCGAGAACTGAGTGAAGAGGGTGGCACAGCACAAAAGAAAGATGGGCTAACATCTCCAAAGGAGATAAAGAAATTGGTTAAGGAGGAGCTCAGACCCGGAGCTTTGGAAGGCTTAACCCCCATGAGGGACATAGAGAGAATAAAGAAGGAATAAATCAAGGTATAAACCATAAACCAGAAAAATTCAGAATAAACTGAAAGGGAAGAGAAATAATGAAGAGACTAACAAAGGAAAACCTAGAAAAAAGTGCAATAACTTTGAAAGACTTAACTCTGAGCCACAGTGTAACCAGCAACTACTATGGAAGAGGATAGATGAGGAAGCATCTATTCACCTACCATTCCAGAGGTGAAGACTTAAAATGCAAAATAAAACATGCATTTTTAGTCAAGGAAAATATGAGAATTCTTTTTGCTTGACTATACAAATACATTTGCTATAAGAGTTTTCTTTTTCTTTTCTTTTTTCAATTTTGGGAGGATGGGAGGGAAAGAGGGCTATGTTGTCTTCCCCCCCTCAAAAATAAAAAAAGAAAAGAAAAGACAATTATCTTTTAGACAATTTAGACAAGAAAAAGATCCTTGAGAGCTAGGAGGGCTATTAAAAAAAAGAGCATCACTAAAGCATTTTTTAAAAAATCTATAGAGTGGACTGAAACCTAAAACTGTAGAAAAAGATCCTTGAGAGCTAGGAGGGGTGCTAAAAAACAGAGCATCACTGAAGTAGTTTTTTAATCTACTGAAAATAATAGAAGGAAAGACAAAAACAGACAAGTAGAACAGCTTTGAGAGGTATATGTTGAATTTATGACATAATTGAAAAGAAAAGGAATTGTACATAATAGAGATTCACATTTTCATTTACAATTCTCATTTTCTGTTCTACTATGGATATGGAAATGCTCATTTTATTTGGTGTTTGTTAAGTTCAGAATTTTTAAGGGAATTTTTTTAAAAGGAAAGAGAAAATTAATAAGAATAAGAAATTGGAGGGGAAATTCTGAAGTTACCACTTACTTGAGTGGGAAAATAAAAGGCACAAAAGAGGGGGAGAAATAGATTATTAAATAAAGAAAAAAAACAATTTAAGTAAAGTCCAAGAAAGAGTAGGTAAGTCGTAGTGGGGGAGAAGAAAGCCTGTGGAAATAGATTAGCGCCAAAGTAGTTTAAATACAACTAATCCAGGGACAAAGTGCTGACTTAAAAGAGGAAGGAGTTTTTTTTTTTTTAAAGCAAAACTAAAATAAAAAAAATGGAGGAGAACACAAGCATTACTTTAAATGTGAATGGATTAAACAACCCAATAAAAAGAAATAGAGTGACAGAATGTATAATGTTTACTTCATATTCTGTTAATAGGATTCTTTATAAACCCTGCTACGGATTTTCTTCCTGGAATCCTGTGGGCAAGCAAGCACAGGAATATATCAAATCTGCCTAGATATATCTGCCTGCCAGGTGTTCTAATCACTTTCCACCCTTGATTCTTCCTACCTCTAATATTGTCTCCCACTGCAACAACCAGCTTCCTGTTTCCTCTAATCACAGAAGCATAGAGCCATCAAGTCCTATCTCTTCAGCAGAATGTAAGACTGTTTTGCTTTGCCTTTATACCTCTATAGTCTAGCACAGGGCTTTAGCATAATAGGTACTTAATAAATATTTGTTGATTAGACTGAAACACAAAACTATAGAAAAAGACCCTTGAGAGCTAGAAGGGCTATTAAAGGCTAGTTAGTTCATTTCTCTTTTCTTACAGGTGAGGAGAGAGAAGTAATGGATCAGTGAGACTGGGAATATAGGTTGGGGGCAGATTGTAAAGAGATTTAAAAGTTAAACAGAGGTGTTTACATATTATAATAGAAGCAATAGCAAGCCATTGAAATTTATTGAGCGAGGAGTAACCTACCCAGATCTGTGCTTAAGGAAAATAATTTTGGCAGCTTTGTGAAAGATGGATTGGAGTGGGGAGAAACTTAAGACAAGAAGACAAACTAGGAAGCCATTGCAATATTCTAGGTGAGGGGGATGAGGGTCTGAACTAGGGTGGTGGCTACATGAGTACAGAGAAGGGATCTGATTGAGAGAAATTGTGGAGGTAGAAACAGCAAGGTTTGGCAATAGATTGGCTATATGGGTAAGGAAGAATGAGAAGCTGAGAATGATTGGTCACAAACCTGAGAGACTGGAAGAAGGTGGTGCCTTTGACAGAACAGAGAAGTTTGGAAAAGTGATAGGATTTGGTGGGTAGAGGATGAATGAATGAAAAAACACTTATTAAATGCTTTCTATGTATAAAGCTCTATGCTCTATAGAGGGGAAAAAAAGTAAAGGAAGAGAGTACCTGCTTTCAAGGATCTTACATTCTAATGGGAGGAGATTCATATAGGAGGTTTCAGCTGCAAATCAGAGGGAGAGGCTCTGTGGACCTGAGATGGTAAATCAGATGTTAATGCTGCGGCTGCTGCTGCTTCTCCTTCTTCTCCTCCTTCTCTTTTAAAAATTTATTTTATTTTCAATTTATGGAACAAAACAAGCATTTCCATAACAGTGCAATAAAAAAGATGATAGCACATGAAACTGCAAATCTACCATGTAAAACTTGCTATTCCCTCCAGATATACAAAAAAGTTATCATGTAAATTTCTTTCTTCCCTTCCTACCCAGTCCTAGAGATGGTTGCCATTAGACACAAATAGGTGTACATGTATAAAATTATTTTATGCATACTTCTATTTATCACTTTTCTCTGAATATTTCTTCTTTGATGTTATTTTTCTTTTAATTTATTTTTTTTAACTAAAACTCTCCACAAAAGCGGATTTCCACATATACATCAGAGCACAAAAAAGAGTATTTTTATATGAAATAGTATATGGAACCAATCAACTTATTTAATATAATTTCTATTGTTCAAATTGATGTTTAACTATTTATAAGTGCCAGGGATTTGGTGGTGAGAACTTTCTTTTCCAGGTCTTCAGCTACTGAGACAGGGGCTATAATATCTGGAGAAGTAATTGCCAGGTCATATCTTCATAAGAGTTGCTCCCCTTTATGATGGTTATAGGGCAGGTGAATTGGAGAGCACTGCTGTTCCTGGCACTCTTGGGCTCTGGGCCCTGGGCTATCTCCATCAGGGTTTGTGGGGAAGTGATAGTCAAGGTGGTGACAGTGGCTTGACCCATCTGGTCCTTCCTCCTATCTCTCCCATAGGATATCTTCTTGCTTCAGCTAGGTTAGTTTGCCTGCCCCATTGGACAGGTTAAGTCTGAAATGTGTCTGGGAGATCTAGTTTGAAATGTTCAGTGGGCAATTGGTAATGTGGAATTGGAGCTCAGGAGAGAGACTGAGACTGGATCTATACATGTGTGAGCAGGGGTGTACTGGAGCCAGCTCCTACCAGCTCTTGAGAGCTAATTTTTAAAATTTCCAGCAAGAGCATTTACACCTTAGAAATAGTCAAATACTATAAGTGGAGGGTTGGTTTATTGTTTTGTTGAGTGTCTAGATTTAAGAAAATGATGGAGAAAATGTTAATAATGTAGATTAAATCTTGCATGCAGTTCTTTCTTTCTCTCTTTTTCTTCCTTCCTTCCTTCCTTCCTTCCTTCCTTCCTTCCTTCCTTCCTTCCTTTCTTTCTTTCTTTCCTTCCTTCCTTCCTTTCTTCTTTCTTTCTTTCTTTCTTTCTTTCTTTCTTTCTTTCTTTCTTTCTTTCTTTCTTTCTTCCTTCCTTCCTTCCTTCCTTCCTTCCTTTCTTTCTTTCTTTCTTTCTTTCTTTCTTTCTTTCTTTCTTTCTTTCTTTCTTTCTTTCTTTCTTTCTTTCTTTCTTTCTTTCTTTCTTTCTTTCTTTCTTTCTTGACAACCAGTTGTTAAACATTTACCACCATATCACTATCTGTGAATTATCTTCATAGAGATGATTATTAAATTTTTGTAACTGAGGAGGTCTTCAGGGAAGAGTACAGAGAGAGAAGAGAACCCGGAACAAAACCTTGGAGAACAGAAAGAATGACAAAGGTGACATGTATATTGAGCCATAAAAAAAGATTGAGAAGGAACAGTCAGAAAAGCAGTAGGAGAAGCAGAAGAGAAGTGAGAGTATCCAGGAGGAGAGGGTGAATGACAGCATCAAATGCAGCAGAAGTGTCAGGACAGATGAGAACTGAGAAAGGGCCATCATATTTGGTAATTAAGAGATCAATGGGGGGCAGCTAAGCGGTGCAGTGGATAGAACACCAGCCCTGGAGTCAGGAGGACCTGAGTTCAAATCTGGCTTCAGACACTTACTAGCTGTGTGACCCTGGGCAAGTCAATTAACCCTGACTGCTGAAAGAAAGAAAGAAAGAAAGAAAGAAAGAAAGAAAGAAAGAAAGAAAGAAAGAAATCATTGGTAACTTTGGAGGGAGCAGTTTCAATTGCAAAGACTTGAAGTCTTAATGAGAGAGGGGACATAGAGATAGTGGATGTGGAAAACTTTCTCTAAGAGTTGGGCTGAGAAAGAGAAGAGAGATATAGATAGCTTTAGTGGACAATAGGGTCTAGTGAAAGTTTTTTTTTTTTAAGACAGGGAGACTAGCATGTTTGAAGGCAGTAGGAAAGAACCTATTATGATTGAAGATTAGAGGTAGGGGGAGTGTCATTGGGTGTAAATCTGCTGGAGAAGATGAGAGGATGGGATCAATGGTATAGTAGAAGGGTTGGCCTTGCCAAGAAGAAAGGTCCTCTCACTGTCAAAGACTGAAGGAAAGCAGCAGAGATTGGAGAATAATGTCAAGGAGTTTTTTAGATAAAGGGAAGTGGAGAAGAAGGAGCCTCAGGGTCTGTGACTTTAATTTTCTTAGGAGAGTAAAAAAAAAATTACACATACGCATATGTATATATACATACACATACATATATGTATATGCATATATATGTATACACATACACACATACATTGAGACTGGGGAAATCCAGAATTTTGGGAAGTGAAGGTTAAAATGAGGAGTAAAATGAAAAAGAGGGATGGGGAGAGAAAGAGAAATGGAAAAAAGAATGGAGAGGAGGGGAGAAAATGATAGGTAGAGAAGTAAAGAGACATAAAGGGAGAGAAGGGGAGCAAAGGGTAATATATATGTGGACTGAGGAAGAGAGAGTATGAGGGAGGAGAGGAAAGAAGGAAAGAGGAAAGGGAGAAAGAAAGGAAGGGAAAGAAACTGAACCAGACATACATATTTCATTCTGCCCTCCTCCTAACAATGACAATTCCATTTACATAACTGAATTCATAAGATATAAACAGATTCTGAGATAGAGAGCAAAGTCCTCAGCTGAGACAGAGGAGACCCCTAAATGGCTCTTTAGGATAGGAAAATCTGCCTTCTCCCCAGTGCCCAGAGCTAGGCAGGGTGGAGGTGGGGGAAGAGATCCCTAAGTTTAGTCCTACTAAGGGCTGGATCCCCAGGATACAATAGATCTTTAAAGATTCTGCTGTATCTGAAATTCAAAGGGCTCATTAACATTGTTCTGGGTTTAAAGGACCTAAGAAGTTTGTGTGTACCGGTGTTTGTAATCAGTGGGGTCATAGTGTCCTCCCCCCTGCCTTTTCCTGTATTCCCTAGGCCTACATCCATTCATCTGTGAGATAAGAGATTGTTGCTATTCCTACTCAAAATGGAGAGAATCTTGGTATTAATAGTACATGGATGGCTCCAGAGCAGGAGTTCACAAACTTATTTGGCCTATCACCCTCTTTTTAAAAAATTACTCAGTGCCCCCCTGGACATCTACTTTCTTTAACCCTTTAATGATTTTTTTAAAAAATTTGCATCATTGTAGCAGCAAGCACCCCAGCATCCCCAGGGTGTCTGCCAACACAGGTTCTTAGATCTGCTTTTCTAAAGGAAAGCAACTCAAAATGGGTTAACAAGCTTACTTTAATCAATCAAACATATATCATTTACCTAGTTCAGGGGGAAAAGGTCAGCACCCTGAACTTCAGAGTATACAGACAGAATTATCAAGACAGAGAAACAGATCAAGCAGACAGACCTCTAAACTGTCCAACCATTACATCCATACCAAATCACAGTTACCAGAGAGGGAAGCATCAACATCTGGGTTTTTCAAAGCTGGGGGGCTCTCAACAGCTGCCCAGAGTCTCATCTGGTCAAATCACACAACACTTCTCAAAGTGAACCTCAAAACAAAGTCTCGCATCGGGGATTATATGGCCTTCTCCTGGGTCAGAGAATGTAACAACCCTCTTGGCCCACTGCCCAATCACAAAGCACCAAGGTGTGGGCATCCCTGAAAAACAAGCCTCCCATCACAGGCTCCAGGTGCACTTAACCTAGGGGCAGGGAAGATCTTAAAAATTTACATTCCTATAACAATCATTTAAAAAAATATATTTTTTAAAATGACACATCTTAAATTTAATATTATTATAAATTTGTGGGTTTTTCCTGCATTGAAATTTGATGACACAATATTACCTCATGTAACCATATAGTATCATATTGTAAACAAGTCATTACATGCACATATTCCTGCCAATGTGTGCTGGACTTCCCAACAGTGCTCAAAAAGCTTCCCTGCCAACACTTGCTTGTTAAGACCTGTCAGTAGACTTGACCACTTTTATAATTTGCCTTTTTGTGTGTTTATTTGGAAAATAATGTAATCACTATGACTTAAACTCTGTTACACAACAGATAAAACATGTATGAACAGTTTTTCAAAATTTTCTTCTCTTCTTTCCTTATGCTTCCACCATCCCCTTATTTTAATTCAATCCCCCCTCCAATTATACCTAAGGATACTACTTCCCCCCTGGATCATTCTAGTGCCCCCCAGGGAATTGTATTGCCCACTTTGGGAACCTATGCTCCAGAGCAAGAATGGGGTCATATCTTTCTATCCTCCTGAGGGAAACCATGAGACAAAGATAGAGGCAGAGGCAAAAGTATCACACCTCCCCTGCACTTACACTAGGAATCCTAGAATATCTTACAGGAGCTAGCTCCCCCCAACTCTCACTCCTAGGTTGGGTGGCTCAGGGGGATGACTGCCCTAGGTGCAAGATACTCTGTGGATCTACATTCCTAAAACTGTAGCTTACAAACCCCCATTGGTATGCTTACCTTTGATAGTCAGTCAGTAGATACAATTAGCTCAAAACAAAGATAGGCATTTACTGAGATGACATTGTAAGAAAAATAGAAAAATAATTTCCCCCATAACTTGGGGCACACTTTCCCATAACTGTGGTGTCAGGAGGTAGAATAAGCACAAGTAGAGTAAGTACACTAGTAAAGAGGTGCACACTTAGAGAACATATATGTCCTAGACAACTCACAGTTTTATCATTACCATAATTTCTAATAGTCTAGTAATATTACATTACCTTCATGTACCACAATTTGTCCAGCCTTTCCCTAATCAATGAAAGTCATTTTTTTTTGGTATACACTAATTCTGCTGTATGTCTGTTATAGCACTGGACCACAATCTCTGCAAGAAACAAAGTTGTGGGGTAACCCAATGGGCAGTAGAAAGACATACATGAGCACAGGTAGTCTGCAGCCTATTTCCAATGACAACAGAAAAAACATGCTGAGATTCCCATGTGCCTAGAGTTTGTCCAAAAGAGAAATTGGCCTCATGTGTGTCCCTTAAAGTTCCATTTAACCAAATAACATCAATGTGCTTTTGCAAAGATTTCTTTACTGTGATGATATAGTAAGAAGAGAAGTACAAATATTTTCCCCTAACAACTTGGGTACACACTTTCCCCTATATTGCCTCAGTCTCTGGGGAGAGTGGGTTCAACCTTACAGCAGTTTCTATATAGCATTCATCCTACCAACTTCACTTCCAAATGTGGTCCAGATTCTAGATACATCTTCATGTCAGCTACTACTGGTACATACATATCCCTCAGGTCATTCCTAAGATGTTGGGTTGGGTTCTGAATGTCATTGCTGATGGACTGGCTGACTGCAAAACCAGCAAGGACCTCTGTAGCTCACCATTCTAACTTTTCAAAGTTCACAGGGTTATGGTTGTCTTCAGTACTCTTTCCTTTAAAACAAGAAAGAGAATGCAAAGTGGAAGAGAACAGAAACCTATATTCACAGACCATGGGTCGGATTCAGATGGGGAGGAGCAGAAGGCTTTTCTCAAGCAGAGATGTATCTCTCTCCTCAAATAGTAGGAAAAGAGCAAGAACCAGGGTGGCTAGGTGGCACAGTGAATAGAGCACTGGCCCTGGAGTCAGTAGGAACTGAGTTCAAATCCAGCCTCAGACACTTAACACAAAAACTAGCCATGTGACCTTGGGCAAGTCACTTAACCCCAATTGCCCTCCAAAAAACGGCAAAAAAAAAAAAGAGCAAGAACCAGAGACGTTGACTGATTAGTACCTTTTTTTTTTTTTTAAAGGTGCCCCAGTTTGAGGTCCAAGGACAATCAAAACGACTCCCCTTGGCTATGTGGTTAATATACTGTAAGCAGTTACACAGGTCCAAATCTAGGTATATAGGGTCCTTTCATTATACATCATCATGACTTTCCAGAAGTGGGCTCTCCCCAGACTCTTCTAGCAAAGCCCTCCCTCACTCAAATCAAAGTCAATTGCAAATCATATCATCAGCTCCCTGATGTCATGGTCCTCTTCATGAATGAAGGATAGACCACAGCCTGTGAGTAGTCTGAGTTGCCTGAATGTGGACCCAACTGGGCAATTCTAATTGTGCAGCTCCCCCTCCCTCCCCTTCCCCCTTCTCCCCTCCCCTCCCATTACCTGAGGGTGTTCTGCCCAAAGGAAGCTAAATTTTTGGGGGGGGACTTTTTGGAGGCGGGAAAGGCAGGGCAATTGGGGTTAAGTGACATGCCCAAGATCACACAGCTAGTTTTGTGTTAAGTGTCTGAGGCCACATTTGAACTCAGGTCCTCCTGACTCCAGGACATTTGGGTGGCCTAAATCTACCTGGTTACCTTGGGGTTTATTGGGCACATTTCTTTCTCAAAGACCAAGCCTTAAACCCAATTCACTCTGGATCTCAGGGATTGGACAAGAGGTCTCTGCCCAAGCACCACTTAATGGTTATTTTTTGCACCTTCCTGACTCAGAGTGAATGTAAATAGTAACTGTGTCTCTTTGGGCCAGCAACCCTGAGGGGCTTCCCCTCACAATTTGATTTTTTTTTTTAATTAAAGGGGCCATCCCTTGACTTACTTCTTAAAGAGGCCCATTCACTGAATGGGCATTGCCTCACTCAAAGTAGGAACCTCAAAAGATCTTAGCTTAAAAGGGCCAAGGTCTTTCACTGCATCCTAAGCCATCTCCAGTCATTCTAATAGATATCTGACCACTGGACTGTGGCGGCAAGCACCCCAGTGTCCCCAGGGTGCCTGCTCACACAGGTTCTTGGATCTGCTTTGTTAAAGGAAAGCAACCCAAAATGGGTTAACAAGCTTACTTTAATCAGTCAGACATATATCGTTTACCTTGTTCAGGGGAAAAAGGTCAGCACCCCGAACTTCAAAGTATACAGGCAGAATTATCAAGACAGAAACAGATCAAGTAGACAGATTTCCAAACTGTCCAACCATTACATCCATACCCAGTCAACATCTGGGTTTCCACATCTGGGTTTTTCAAGGGGGGGGGGGGGAGCTCCCAGGCTTCAGGTGCACTTTAGCCTAGGGGCAGGGAAGATCTTTAAATTTGCATTTCCATTACATGGACCCAGATGGCTCTGGAGGAGAAAGTGAGGCTGGTGACTTTGCACAGTCCTCCCTCGATCAAATCAAAGTCAATTGCAATGTCATCATAACCCTGATGCCATGGTCCACTTCAAGAATGAAGGACAAACCACATGGGGATTGCATCAGCCAAGCATGCTGTACCTACTCACTGGCCTCCCTTTACAAAAGTTAAAAAAAATAAAAAGGTGGTCTTTGGGAGCTGTCAGCTTGGGCTCAACAGCTTGTTGAACAAGTCAGGTCAAAGCTACTGCATTATGTTTACTGTCTTATCATTATCCTTTCTTCTAATTTGATAGGGATTTTGACCTTTAACTCGTTGATGTTCTGACTGCACACAGACAGCCGATTCTGCTATGACTCCCACATCAATAATTAGTTATTTCCTATTGCCACAATATTCTATGGTTCTATTTTAGGAGGAGAGAAGGAAAGGGTTGGGGAAGAGGGGGGGAAAGTGATCCTGGCCACCCCTTATTAGCCCCTCTCTGTTCTAACAAAGCAAGACAGATGAAGTCTGATCCATTTGGATTGCCCTCAAACCAGGAGAAGGGGATCCATAATTCTGCTTTGGGAACAGGGGCACATTTACTAGGGTAGGCTTCATGGGAGAGGTAGAATTTGACATCAGAAGGAGGAGGGGTGATTGATGACTAGAAAATTCTTTCTATTTAGATCTGAAGGGAATGGAGCATAGGCAAGTGTAGGAAGGAAAGACTGGAGTAACAGGTGAAACCATGAAGAATGATGGAAAGAAGGTCTTGGGAAGAAAAGGGATAAGATGGAAGAGATCATCTATGTGATTGGTTCTTTTTTTTTTTGCTTTTTGGAGGGCAATTGGGGTTAAGTGACTTGCCCAAAGTCACATGGCTAGTAAGTGTGTCAAGTATCTGAGGCCACATTTGAACTCAGGTCCTCCTGACCCCAGGGCTGCTGCTCTATTCACTGCACCACCTAGCCGCCCCTGTGTGATTGGCTCTGAGGAGATGCTAGGTTAGATGAAAGAATCAAGATTCAAAATAATTTCACCAGTGGACTGAGGCCAACAAGATAAAATTTAATAGGGGTAAATGTAAGGGCTTATATTTAGTTTTTTTAAAAACAATAGTTTCATACATGTAGGATGTGGAGGAGGCCTGACTGGGCAACAGTTTGCATGAAAAAAAGATATGGGGAGGTCTTAGATAATTATTACAAGCACATTATGAAACAGCAGCATGAGGTAAAAAAATGCTAAGGTGATCTCAGGTTACATTCAAAGGAGGCTGATGTACCAGTTATGGAGAGTCATGGTTCCACTATGAATTTTGGGAGGACATACAATTCCTATAGCAACTGGTTGGCACAGTGGGTTGAATGCCGTGACTGGAGTCAGGAAGACTACTCTTCCTGAGTTCAAATCTGGCCTCAGATACTTACTAGCTATGTGACCTTGGGCAAGTCACTTATCCTGTTTGCCTCTGTTCCCTCACCTGTCAAATGAGCTAGAGAAGAAAATGGCAAACCACTCTAGTATCTTTGCCAAGAAAACCACAAATGGGGTCACAAAGATGCCACACAACCGACAATCCCCTTATGAGGTCTCCTTTGGCTCTTACGTAGTCCCACCCCTTTCCCTGTATTTGTTATGTTTCTATATGTCATCTCTACTAGCTTGTAAGAGTAATTGATTGCATATTATTATAAACACATAGAGCATAATGGATTCATAAATGTGGAATTAGTAGATACTCCTGGGTTCATATCCTATCTCAGATATTTACCAGCTGTGGGTCCATGAGCAAATCACTTAACCTTGTTGAGTCTCACTTTCCCCACCTGTAAAATGGGGATAATAATGCCTCCCTCTCAGGGTTGTTGTGAGAATATAAGAAAATAAATGTCAATAATGGAGGGGGATCCACAGGTGTGTAACATTGTCTACAATGTCAGGGTTTTTTTTCAAAGTATTGATCAGTTTTGCTGACTTTTTTCTCCTCATCTTTTGGGTTTTGTTTTGGGTTTTTTTTTTTGGCTTTTTTTTTTTGAGGAAGGCAGGGCAATTGGGGTTGACTTGCCCAAGGTCACACGACTAGTAAATATTAAGTGTCTGAGGTGGGATTTAAATTCAGGTCCTCCTGACTTGAGGGCTGGTACTCTATACACTGTGCCACCTAGCCACACCTCCACATCTTTTTCTTAAAAATCCTTTGTTATAAGGGATAGCTTTCTGAAGGGGAAAATGGAAGGGTACAAGGGGAGATCTAGGTAATGTAACAACAAAAGATATCAATAAAACCTATTTATCTATTTTAAATAGTGTCTCAAACCTTCAGGGGCTATATGAATACCAGCTACTACTGTTCACCTTTGTATCTGTTAATGTTGTATATGGTGTTGGGAGCACATCTGTCAGGTACCCAGGACTCTTCTCTAAGGCTAAGGATCCAGACATGCCAGTAATCTCTCCATCCCCCTACCCCCCCCATTATCTTGTCTACATGATTAATTTTTAAAATTTCACTATCTTTCCAGTAGCGCTTAAACAACTCATCCCATCCCTTTCTCCTCTCCTGTCCCCTAACTCCTCACCCCCC
>NW_027187287.1:2533118-2565928 GCF_028583685.1 Petaurus breviceps papuanus
GGTTGAAAGCCATCCTTGGCCAGGGGGTTGGATCTTAGACCTAGGGGCTGGTACTGACCGGCTGGGAAAAGGCCTGTTTTCTAGCTGGCCCAGATTAGCCTAGTTCTTAGCTGGGCTACGGAGGGCACATTTAGGTAAACAGCACTAGGGGAATGTCCATAAACCCAGTCCAGACCTCAGTTACTTATTGACTCACCAATGGGGGCAGGGAAGTGACTGATGTCACCAGGAAATGCTCTGACTTCGGACAGAGTCTCTTAGGGTCGGTAATGCACTACAACAAGACCATTCTACCAAGGGTAGAATGACCACACCAAGGGGATATAGCCTGGCACCTTGAAAGGAGACCTTTCCTTAACACCTCTCAAAGTCTCTCTTACGTGCTCCATGGATTGTTAAACTCATAGGCTCCCTCTCTCTAGTGGTAAAGCTGAAGAAGTGATTCCACAAACCAAAATCTTGTCCCTGGATCCTGGTTCTCTTCCACTGGAGACTCTCTGGTCTCATACATACACGTGAGCTATGCCACCATGGGCAAGTCACAGCTTTGGTGAACCCCATCTGTAAAATGGGAATAATAATACTTAGACTATGAACCTTATAGAGTCATTGTGACATTTTGTAAATCTCAAAGGGCTACATAAATGTGATTTGTCATTATCACAGGGATCTAGGTGAAAGGTCCCACTAGACCACACATGCAGCATAGTGTAATGGAAAGAATATAGTATAGCCTTGTATATAATCTTGTAGTCAAAAGACCTGGGTCTAAATCTTTGTTCTTCCTCTCATTTCCTACATGACTTGGGGGAAGTTACTTAACCTTGAGATTCAGGTTGCTTATCTTGCAAAATGGGGGGATGGAATAGACTAGAAGACTTTCAAAGTCCCTTCCAGGTCTAAACCAATTATCCTAAAAAGTATACTATTCTGTTCACCTGGAAAAAGCTCGCAATTCTTGGTGTCTGGGCTCCTCCCACTGCCTCCAGGTGTAGGGGTGCTGTGTGAACAGCTAGGGCTAAAGTAACCCACTTGTTTTATAAGGGCACAACCCATTCTTTTAGGCAGAGAGCTTGGGCATGGCCCAGTAGGGTAATCTGCCCTAAATGAGCGGCCTCTTTGCCCTATGGCACAGGAACTTTGTCAGTGTGGTTTTCTTTTTTTTTTCTTTTTTCCTTTTCTTTCTTTCTTTATTTTTGGTCAGTATGGTTTTGACCCCTGATCACTGGCTCACGTTAAATACTCCCCACTTTCCAGTAAGAGTTTGTACCTAGCACCCGTCCCCCAAAAGAGGGAGGAAGTGCAAGAGGGAATAAGAGTGACCGGGGCTGAGATGAGATCTTGGGTGCCAGTCAGTTCCCTTCTGGCTGTCCTTGCTGAAGCTGAGGGCAGGGGTTCAGCTCTGTTATGCCCCCCTGATTCCAGGGCCATGCCTCGCCTGGGAGCTGAGCACTAAGTACATTAGCCTCCTGAGACTGCATTAGCCAGAGCAGACAGCACCAGCCCTATCAAATCAGGAGCCATTTGAAGAAGAAAGAGATGGAGGTGGTAGGAAAGGAGCCTGCAGGGGTGGGGGCTTGTTATAGGGTCAACAAGCCATGCTCTCTCCAGCAATTTGAGAGGTATAGAGAAAAACCTAGATCAGATTAAAAAAGAAAAAAATGTGAGTTGGCTTTCGCTCTGTCTGGGGAAAAGAACTGAGTGATAAGCATAAGGTTAATACAGAATAAGGACAGACCTCCATTTCCCCGCTAACACCAGGGTAATGTGGTCTTCACCGCAGATTGCTATAATGGAAAGATTGTTGGACCCAGACCCCTGGGAGGGAAGCCTGAGTTTATAATCCTGGCTCTGACACTATGTGACCAAGAGCAAATCATTTAATCTTTCTGTGTAAAAATGAGGGGTAATTTTACTTGAATTACCAATGGCACAAGATGGTTTTGTGCAAAGGACTACAAATGTAAAAGGGCTATAGATGAGGGCTATTTCTTTTATATCTCATCCTCAGGGGAGCTCACAAGGCAGGAGACAGGGGCCCTCCAGCTCCATTGTGCCCACGGCCTTGGCAGAGCTCTCCCCTGAATAGGGGAACCCCTCAGTCAGACCAATGGTGCCTATAACAAAGTCTTCTCTCTCTTCCTCTCCCAGGGCTGAGCGATTCTTTCAAGCCACTGTGTAGAGACCAGCTGCAGTTTTCTGGGTTCCCAGATCACATCTTTTTTTTGTCTCAGTCTGGGGTATGGAAGCTGGGCTCAGGTCTCAAATATCAGTATCAGGGTTTGTGCCTCTGCCCAGCCTAGTTTTACAGATTAGAAAAATACTTCCCATCTTTGAAATTCCTCTTCCCTCTCCCTCAATCCAAGCACACAAGTCAAAGTAGTATTAATAGCCATTAAGATTTACATCTACATTTTTTAAATCAAGGACAACAAAAGTAAAAAATATAGAGGAATTAAAACCTTCCTCACCCTGACTGCAAGGAGTTGTATAACCTCTACAGAGGCTATAGAAAAGAAACAGGAAGTGAAAGAGTTTTACTGACCAAAAGCAAATCTGCTTTTCCCTGGAATAGGCAGGAGTTGTTATCTGGGCAGAAGTTCCTCACTGCTGTTGGTCATAGGTCACCATTTCCATTCCTCCAGGCTTGTCAACCTCCAGGGGTCAACCACCCAGTCCCAGCTCTGTCTTTATCTCATGATCTCAAGGTTTCTGGAACCCTTTGCTTCTAGCCACCATCACAGTGATGACTTCTCTGGTGCCAGCGTTCTCAAGGGCATCTGGAAACTCTGAGGAATTTGTCCCAGGTTAAGCACAAAGCTCCTGGAAACTCTAGGAAGTCTGCTCGACCAGAAAGCAGAACTTTCCTGAGTCCTGAGATTCCCTGGCAATGTCTATGGATATGGCAAGATAGGTTATGTACGTATGGAACGCAGGGTCGGATATGGGGAGAACCTGGGACTCATTGCTTGGCTGGACATTAGATTATCAGATTTAGTAACTATTGTTTAATATAGTGTTTTCATGTTTTCAAAGTACTTTACATCCATTATCCCATTTGATCCTCATGGCAATCCTTTGAGGTAAGGGCTACAGTTACTCTTCTCCCCATTTTTTACAGATAAGAAAAATAAGACCTACAAGTACCATGGGGTAGACAAGTGTAGACACTGTCACTATGACAGTGAGAACCAGTGTTGGATAATGGCAACAATGCTGGTGACAAAGCTGGTAATAAAAGAAAAATGACGAATGTTGGAGGGGCTGCAGGAAAACAGGCACATAAATGCATTGTTGGTGGAGCTGTGACTCTAGAAAGCAATTTGGAACTATGCCCTAGAAGTTAGTAAACTGCATATGCCCTTTGACCCAGTGAGACCATTACTCGACCTACACCCTAGAGATCTACGGAAGAGGCAAAGGCCCTGTGTGTTGTTGTTTGTCTTTCATTTAGAAGAGGACCAATGACATCATGGGGTAATGTCTTGACTTGCTCATGAATTGGATTTAAGTGAGGCAGGGTTGCACAAAGCCTCACTCTCTCTTCCTGAGTCACTGAAGTCCAGTGGCAAGATAAAAGTCAGGACAGATGGGGTGGCTAGGTGGCACAGTGAGTAGAGCTCAAATCTGGCCTCAGACACTTAACACACACACACACACAAACTAGCCGTGTGACCTTGGGCAAGTCACTTAACCCCAAGTGCCCTCCAAAAAGCAAAAAAAAGTCAGGACAGTTATGGCTGGAGATGCAGTGGATGACCTTGGTATTTCAATGACTGACCACATTGTAAGCCACCTTCATGATGCTGGATTTTTCTCATCCTCCCATTCCACTGGGGGAAGTCTTCACATCCCCCTAATTTACAAAAGGTTTCAAGCCTGTCCGTGATCCTCAGCCTGGTTTAGCCAGTCTGCTGGAATGGTTTACCAAGGTAGACCACTGTGCAGCTAGATCTAAATGATTTGACCTCACTCTCTCAGAGCAAGCCCTACAGTATCTCACTAATAGGATTCCAAGGATACCTTGATGGAATAGGGGGTTTGTCTTCTTTACTTCCATTAGCTCAAATCCCCACCAGCTGGGTTTCCCTACTGTTAGGTATAAGTATATAGTATAGTATAAGTACTAGCACCCTAGTACAATTTAACTATTGAACATCAATTCACTTTTTTTTTTTGAGGGGGAAGGCAGGGCAACTGGGATTAAGTGACTTTCCTAAGGTCATATAGCTAGTAAGTGTCTGAAGTCGGATTTGAACTCAGGTCCTCCTGACTCCAGGGTCAGTGCTCTATTCACTGTACCACCTAGCTGCCCCATCTTGATTTTAAAAGACCCCAAAAAGAAAATTCCTAGGAATATTATAGACAGGTTCCTGAGTTCCCAGATCAAGGAGAAAATATTACAAGCAGCCAGGAAGAAACAATTTGAACATTGTGGAAACACAATCAGGATAATCCAGGATCTGGCAGCTTCTACACTGAGGGATAAAAGGGCTTGGAATATGATATTCTGGAGGTCAAAGGAGCTGGGATTAAAACCAAGAGTCACCTACCCAGCAAAACTGAGTATCATGTTTCAGGGGAAAATATGGTCATTCAATGAAATAGAGGACTTTCAAGCATTCTTGATGAAAAAACCAGAGTTGAATAGAAAATTTGACATTCAGATACAAGAAGCAAGAGAAGCATGAGAAGGTAAACAGGGAAAAGAAATCACAAGGAACTTATCAAAGTTCAACTATTTACATTTCTACATGGAAAAACAATAATTATAACAAAACTTTTCTCAGTATGAGAATAGTTGAAGGGAACAGAAATGTGTATATATACATATATATGTCTATATAGGAGGGTATATGAATACATATGTGAGTGTGTGTATATATGTTTACAGGTATATATAGACAGAGGGCACAGGACCAATTGAATAGGAAGGGATGATACTTAAAATGTGAAATTAAGAGGTGAGAGAAGAATATAATGAGAGAGATGGGGAGAGACAGAATGGGGTAAATTATCTCATATAGAAGAGGCAAGGGAAAACTGTTACAAAGGAGGGGAAGAACAGGAAGGCAAAAGGGAATGGGTCAACCTTACTCTCATTGAATTTGGCCGAGGGAGGGAATGACATACACACTAAATAGGGTATCTCATCCTACAGGAGAATAGGGGGGAAGGAGTTGAGGGGGGGGATAAAGGGGGGGGGGGGGGGGGTGGGGGGGAGGGAAGTTGGAAGCACAGACTTTTGAAAAGGGACAGGGTCAAAGTAGAGAATAGAACAAGTGGGGGGTGGGATGGGATGGAGGGAAATACAGTCATTCTTTCACAATATATCCACTATGTAAGGGTGGGTGATGAGGGAGGAAGTGAAAGAATCTGGAATTCAAAGTTTTAAAATCAAATGTTTAATATGTATGTATATATATATATATAATTAGTTTTTTTTTTACCTGCAACTGGGAAATAAGATACACAGGTACTGAGGCATAGAGATCCATCTTGCCCTAATGGAAAGTCAGAGAGGGGATGGGGGAGGATATAGGATAGAGTAGATTGGGGGAGGGGGTATTCAGTGGGATTACCGTTTTGGGGTGATGGGTAGGGGAAAGATGGGGAGAAAATTTGTAACTCAAAATCTTGTGGAAATGAATGATGTAAACTAAAAATAAACATAAAATTTAATTTAAAAAAAGAGGTGATGGGTGAATTCTTTCAATTTCTATTTTTCCCTCTGTTTCTAAAACATCAGGGCAATTTTGCTTGATAATTTCTTGAAAGATGGTGTCTAGGATATTTTTTTGATCATGGCTTTCAGGTAGTCCAATAACTTTTAAATTATCTCTCCTAGATCTATTTCCCAGGTCAGTGGTTTTTCCAGTGAGATATTTCACATTGCCTTCTATTTTTTTATTTGTTTGGATCTGTTTTATAGTATCTTGATTTCTCATAAAGTGATTAGCTTCCAGTTGCTCCAATCTAATTTTGAAGGAATTATTCTCCTCAGTGAGTTTTTGAAATTCCTTTTCCATCTGTCAAATTTAACTTTTTAAGGTAGTCTTCTCCTCACTGACTTTTTGGGCCTCTTTTGCCATTTGAGTTCATCTATTTTTAAGGTGTTATTTTCTTCAGTGTATTTTTGGGTCTCCTTTAGCAGGCTGTTGACTTGCTTTTCGTGATTTTCTTGCATCATTCTCATTTCTATTCCCAGTTTTTCCTCCACTTCTCTTACTTGATTTTCAAAATCCTTCGTGAGCTCCTCCATGGCCTGTATCAGTTCATATTTTTCTTGGAGGCTTTTGATGTAGGAGTTCTGACTTTGGTGTCTTCCTCCCGCTCCATGCCTTGATCCTTTTTGTCCCCTGAAAAGGATTCTATGGTCTGTTTGTGCTTCTGTTGGTTGCTCATATTAGCATCCAATTACTTGACTTTTGAGCTCTTTGCCCTGGTAGAACTCTGCTTCCAGAATGGAGAAAGTTTTTTCCCAAATTGGTGGGGTTTTCACAGCTGCTGGAGCTATTAGGAGGGCACCCTCTCTACAGCCCCCATAAGCTCTGGCTCACTGGCCACACACCCCAGGACCACCACCCAATACCATGATCCAGATCCAAGAAGTTTAAAGTAAGAGCGATTACCCTCTGAATGGTCGCTTCATTCCCCTATGATCTGCAGGCCAGGAGCTCCTGAGGCAGCCATGCTGTGGAGCCACACAGCCACAGCACCTACGTTGCTTCTCGCCCTGGGGGCAGGGATCAGACCATGATCTTCCATCCCCCCCATTCCAAAAGAGTTCCACACTGACCTTTTACTTTGTCTTTGGTGTTTATGGGTTGAGAAGTCGGGGAAACCACCACAGCTGCTGGTGATTCACTTCCTGAAGTCTGTTCTGTCCACAGCTGGTCAGGGCCACCCCAGGGCCATAACCATGAGGCTCAAGAAGGACTGCACTTGGTTCCCAGCTCAGTGGGATAGACCCTACCTGTCCACCTGCCAAGCTGCCTTCAGTGGGAGATTTGTTTCTCTCTTTCTCTTTGTGGGTTCTGTAGCTCTAAAGTTTGTTCAGAGTAATTTTTTTACATGTATTGGAAGTGATTGGAGCAGGAGCTCATGCCAAGTTTGTGCTTCTACTCTGCCATCTTGGCTCTGCCTCTGTGGACAGCATTTTCCATCATGAGTCTTTTGGGGTTGTTTAGATCTTTACCTTCCTAAGAAGAGGTAAGTCTATCAAAGTTAGTCATTGCACAACATTGCTGTTACTGTGCACAGTGTTCTCCCAGCTCTGCTCACTTTACTCAGCATCAGTTCATGTGAGTCTTTCCAGGTTTTTCTGAAATCTGCCTGCTCATCATTTCTTCTGGAACAATAGCATTCCATTACATTCATATACCACAACTTATTCAGTCATTCTCCAATTGATGGGTATCCCTTCAATTTCCAATTCTCGGCCACCACAAAAAGAGCTGCTATAAATACTTTTGTACATGTAGGTCCCTTTAACATTTTTATGACCTCTTTAGGATATGAATCTAGAAGTGTTATTACTAGGTGAAAGGGTGTGCACAGTTTTATAGACCTATAGTTCTAAATAGTTCTAGGATAGTTCTAAATTGCTTTCCAGAATGGTTGGATCATGATGTTCACAACTCCTCTATAAAAACATTTATAGTAGGTCTTTTTGCAGTGACAAATAACTCAAAACTAAGGGGGTACTCATGAATTGGGGAACACTGAACAAGTTATGGTAGCTTCACGTAATGGAATACTCTGTTGTAAGAATTATGAACGAGATGGTTTCAGAGAATCCTGGGAAGATGTAATAACTGATGCAGAGTAAAGTAAACAGAACCAGGAGAATGATTTCACTCCTCTCTTGGCTCCACTTCTGACCCTCCAGAATTTTCCAATTCTATTCCAGTAGCCTTCTCACCCTGGAAGATGCTTTTGTCTGCTCTTCTGATTGATGCGTTCCTCTTCAGAACTATGATTCCAGAGGATGAAGATGAAGTATGCTATCACCTCCTGACAGAGAGGGGATAGACTGGTACACAGAGTGAGATGCACATTTTTGGATGTGGCCAATCCAGGTATTTGTTTTGTTTGACTATACATTTTTGCTACAAAGATCTTTTTTCATAAGAGGGAGATTATTGTTTTTGTTCAGTCATGTTCTGTCCAATCCCATTTGGGGGGTTTCCTTGAAATGGTTTGATGATCACTTCTCCAACTCATTTAATAGATGAGGAACTGAGGCAAACAGACTGCAGACCTGGCAGACATTCTGTCCGCTGCACCAACTAGCTGCCCAAAGAGGGAGTAAGTAAAAGCAAAAAAAAAAGCTTGATAATTGAAGAAAAATAATTTTAAAGAGGAAGAAATAGTGCTGGACTTGGCATTGGGGAGACCTGGGGTTAAATACTACCTGTGACACTTACTAGCTGAGTATGGTCAAATCACTCAGTCTCTTTAAGTCTCAATTTCTTTATCTGTAAAATGGGGATAATACATCTGTAAAATGAGGGGTTTGGTTTAGATGACCTCTAAAGATCTCTTTTAGCTCTAAATCTATGGTCATAGTTCCAACTTCTCAGGGTTATTATGAAAATCAAATGAGAAAATATATAAATGTTTAATTTATCTTCAAGTGCTATAGAAATGTCAGTTATTCTTGTGATAATCTTCAGAGTAATCTAGAGAACTCTGGGACCCACAGGGGTACTCAGTCCCTAGCCAAAAGACTGGCCTCCAACACACTAACTTCCCATTCCTCAACAGAGATGCTAGGGAGTAGAGGTCAGTTCATTCCTATATAACATTGGTCCTACCAAGTTCACATCTAAATATAGCATGACTGTCAGGTGAGTCCTTATCTAAGCAACTACTATGCTGGGTCAATAAACATTTTACAAGCATCCACTATGTGCAACTAGATGGCACAGTAGATAGAATGCCTGCGGTCAAAAAGAATCCTCTTTGTAAATTGAAATCTAGTTTCAGATACTTACTAATATGACCCTGGGCAAGTCACTTAATCCTGTTTGCCTTGGTTTCCCCATCTGTAAAATGAGCAGGAGAAGAAAGTGGCAAACCACTCAACTATCTTTGCCAAGAAATCCCCAAATGGAGTCATGAAGAATTGGATATGACTGAAAAAAAAAAAAAGACTGAATGATCAATGTGCCCAGGCACCATGCTGATTAGGTGCTGGGGATTCAAAGAAAGGCGAAAGACAAGCCCCAGTTTAATGGAGAAGGTAACATGCAGATGACCATGTACAAAAAAGTTATGTACAGGAGAAACTGGAAGTAATCAACAGAGAGGAGGCACTAACATTAAGGGGGATACAGAAATGCTTCCTGTAGAAGGAACTAGAAAGAAGCCAGGGCAGGTGAAGCAGGAATGTAGCTTAGATTGGTTGTTAGGATAGGTTCACTATGTACCTGCTTCACCCCAAACACAGTTAGCCCTTCCATATCATGACTTTCCCCATACTGGTTTTGAAATATGATGGATCAGCATAATAAATTAAATGTGAATTTTTTTGAAATTTGCAGAAGCTGAAGATGACAAAGAACTAATGACCAAATACTTAACCCAGTTTTACGGTGAGGTACTATAAACACCCCATAAGGTAAAAAGAAAAAATCCAGACTTTTCTAGAATGAAGGGAGAATTTTCCAGGTTGTGAGGGTGTTGGGCCCTTCCCCTCCCCCATGTGGAAGGAATAACTGTATATAGATTCTTTATAAATCTCAGACAAAGGCTTAGTTTGGGACACTGGCCTCCTCCACCTCCAACCAGATCTGGGGTCTTGAGTCAACAATCCAGGAAGAGAAATACTCCTACAATCCACTTCAATTCCTCAGTCCCAGTGGGTAGTTTGAAGGGTATGAAGGGCTGGAAAAATGAAAGCCCACCAGGAGCAAAGACATTGCCCTCCCCTGGTCTTTCCCTGAGGGTCTGCACTTGGGAGGAGGTGGAATGGAAGCTCCCTGAGGGGAGGCACCAGTTATTTTTGTTTTGTTTTGAATCCCAAAGGCTTAGCACAGTCCCTTGGACTTGTCAATAAATGCTTGTTAAATTGGACTCTGGGATCATGAGAAAAGGACTGACCTTGGAGTCATGGGAGCTGTGTGTGAATGGCACCTTGCTGCTACCCATCTCTGGGCCTCAGTTTCATCGTCTATAAAGTGAGGGGGTTGCATTAGGTGACCTCTTATATTCCTTCCAGCTATATCAATTATCCCATGGTGGGAGGGAAGGTGGTTAAGGGCAGAGAACCCTGGGCATGAGGTCAGGAACACAGCTTCTATCTAGGCTCGCCACTGTCACTGACCAGCTGTGTGGCCTGTGTTGCCTGCCCTGTCCCAGTCACAGCTTTCTCTGCTGTAAAAGGAAGGAGTTGGACTAGACTGATCTCAAAGGTCTCTTCAGGATTGAAAATGTGAGCTGGCACAAGCCTTAGCCTCAGGATCCTGCCAGATTTCTTGTTGTATCTGCATGGCACTGTCACCACCCAGAGGATAGCCAGGGAGATGACAAGCTGCAAGATGAAGGGAGGGAAAGAAGGAGGAAAAGAGAAGAGGAAGGAGGAGGGGAGGAAGGGGAAAGAGAAGGGGAGGTAGAGGAAGGAGAAGAAGAGGAGGGGAGGGAGGGAAGAGAGGAAAAGAAGGAATAGGGAAGGGAAAGGAGGGGTGATGAGGGAGTTCAGGAAAGGCGGAGGGGAGGGAGGGAAGGAAGAGAGAGAGGGAAGAAAGGATAAAGGGAAGAAAGGGAAGGGAAGGAGGAAGGACAGAGAGAAGGAAGGAGGAAGCGAAGGAGAGAAAGGAAGGAAACACACATTAAACACCTACTATGCTCCAGTCATTGTGCTAAGCACTTTACAAATATTATGTCATTTAACCTCACAACAACTCTGGGAGGTGGGTGCTCTCATTATACCCCCATTTTTCAGTTGAGGAAGGTGAGGCAGACAGAGGTTAAGTGACTTGCCCAAAGGTGTGCCATAACTAGTAAATGTCTGAAGTTTATTTAAACTCGGGTCTTCCTGACTCCAGGCCCAGTGCTCTATCCACTGGGCCATCTAGCTGCCGCATGTGAAAACACAGGTTGACACATGTGGGATAGAGGTGATGTCATGAAGAAACAATGGACATTTCATTCAAAACAATGCCCTGAGGAGACCATTATTCAGCCCTTAACATACATAAGCATGCATGGAATCCCTTCTGGGACATTCCTCTAATTTGCACATGCACCAGAAGGTCAGCAGCTGCTACTCTTGGGTTCTATGGGTAATCCTCTGGGTCTACAAGCCAAACATTATACTATAGCCCAAGAGCTCCCACTACCATGTTTCCTAATAACATTCAGTCATTCGATACAATTAGCTCTTAGCAAAGGCATTTAGTAAGATGGAATAGTAATAATTGCCATAAAATCTTCCCTTCATAAATCTGGGCTGCACTCTCCCACAATTATGCACAATGTCCATGAGAAGAATGGGTATAAGTTTAGATTACAATGGTATTGAGGCACATATGTAGGATAAACATGTAGCAAAGGAAATTCACAATTCCTGGTACTGCAGAGCTAGGAAGATGGTAATTTCTTCCCAGAGTCCTCATGCAGCTTCCTTTGGGAACAGCATCTGTGCTGGGTGAGTTGCTGACTGAATTCACAGACTCTGCTCTACTCTATAACAAGCTCTCTTCTCAGCTGCCAGAAATCCCATTCCTCAAAACTCTTCTCCCCACCCTGCCCCCCAAGTGATTGTCTTTCTGTATCCCTCCCTGCCTTAAGCAACTACCTCCTCACCCTCAACTGTTTCTTAAACCCTCTCAAACCAATGAATTCTTGAAATTCTGGATGGGGAATTTCTCTCTGGGCAGTCATTGTTAGAATTCTCTGATTGATGTGAAAGGAGAAGGAGATCCTCCTATTTCCCCACAAAATAAATTAGGGGGGAGAAAATGGCCCCAGGAATGCAGGTGCAAAGCGGGAAAGTCTCAAAATTTGGTGTAGGTCCCTAAGAAAATGCTTTCTGTGGAAATGAGTTGTCAGCAAAAGTCTGCCTTGGATTTTCTGGATGCCGTAATCAGTGCAGTGAGAACCTTAGATGAAACCTTTAATTTAACTGCAGGCAGCTTTGGAAGGATGGAAGAAGTACTTATGCTAACCTTTGAGCAGCTGTGTGATTTTCTGTTTGTTTTAGGCACTGCCCAATCAGAAGAAAAAGGAGAAATAAATAATGAAAGTCTTGAGAGGGGGGAAATGGCCTCAAGGAAACTGAACAGTTGGAATTTATTTCAAAGTAATGGGAACAATATTTGATTGAATTTCATAAGGATCTTACTATGGATTGTTAGATTGAGAATTAAGAATTTGGATGTTTATAATCAGTTTTACTAGAATAAGCTAAATCCCAGAAAGGAGATTGTTTTGCTAATTCACTATGTATTGTTTTGTGAGGCAAAAATGTGCCTAAGATGATTTATTATTTAAACTAGAAGATATTAAGCTAACCCCTTCTTTCTGATCTGTTTGGTGTTTGGAAAAGTTTGTGCTTTATGGCTTAAAATTTTTTGTGTTTTTTAATACCTCCAAGTATGTAAACTGCACATGTTGTTTGAAAAAATCTTGAAGGCTGTGATTTATAATGCTAAGGTTATAATTTTTAATGGAAAGGAAAACAGCCTTCGGAAAAAACAATGCTTGAGCCTTTGTATAGGAGGAAAATGAATTTAGAACATGGTACTTTCTCTAAAAATGTTTAAATATTTGGATCCTTCATGTGCCAAGGGGAAAATAAAACTACTTGAAAGACACCATAGCAAACCTGAATGTTTAAGGCAATGGTCTGGTAATCAGCTTTCTGTGAGGAAAAAAAATGCCAACTTCAGTTGGAATGTACATGAAAATAAGAAAGTGTCTTTGGATTTTAACTTTGGTTTCAGATAAATAGGATTTATTCTAAAAGATTACATGGATTTTTAGAAACATATATTTAAATATGTACTTGTTTGGACAATTCCCTTCAATATAAGGATACAAATGATGGGGGGAATGGCAATAGGTTATACCAGGAATCTGATCAATGACCAGAATCCCTGAGATTCAGTCTGGAAGGAATTCACAAGGCCCGGGCAAACTTTGAAGTCAGGATTGTAAAAGTTTATTGTTACACTTTACAGTGGGGAAGGGTTCTTAGGGAACCTGCAAACTTAAAGAAGTCAGAGGTATAGTTTTTAAGGAGTCATGACAGTAAATCAGGTGTCAATTATGCTAACTAGGTGAGTAAGGGTGGGATTAGGGAGGAGTTAAGGAGTGGTCAGTGCTTAAAGGAACATGCACTTTTAATATCAACTGCCCAGGTGTATTGCCCATAATTCACTGGGAAATAGCCCAAGGGGGGAGGGGCCTACCTGGAGGTGTGGTTTTAGGCTTGAAACATCACTAAGTCAGCTAGTGGCCAGGGCTGACTGAGAAATGCCTAGTTTGCCACCCATCAGTGTCATGTTTGACAAATGGATGTTGGGAACCAAGGCTAACAGAGACTCAGTATGTGTATAATTGGCTAAGGAGTTAACCTATAGATAGTGCATTGAAGGATTCATAGATGCAGCTGGCCATTATACTAAGGGGAGATAACATCTGCCTAAGCTAAAATGTTTATAGATGGTTTAGTGAAGGATTCATAGGTGTAGCTTGTTATTGTTCCAAGCAGAAATAAATAATTCATAAATTGTTGCTGGGCAGAGTGCTGGCAGGGGGCAGAGTTAATGCTCTGAGACTTGGGAAGGGGGGGAATTCGATTTTACAGACTGGTTTTACAAATTGATTTTACAAACTGATGTTACAGACTGATGTTACACAAACATAGATCCCAAGCACCCCATCAATAAGATAATTATTCCCTTCCTGTTCTTACTAGGATTAAAGCCAGGAGGAAGAAAAGATAGGGAACTAGTGAGCATACCTTGAAAACATTGCAGCTCACAAGAACAGGGACCATTTAGAATATAATTGTGAAAACATTGCTTATGTAGCTGTGCTTGTCCTTCCCAAGAGGACCATGGGAAATGACATGACTTGCACTTGACTTTGATTTGAGTGAGGGAGGGCTGTGCAAGGTCACCAGCCTCACTTTCTCCTCCAGAGCCATCTGTGTCCAGGGACCAGATATTCATCAGGATGACTGGAGATGACCCAAGATGCAATGGGAGACCCTGGTCCTTTTAGGTTAAGAACTTTCCTGTACTCAGTGGGTGAGGTAACAGCCATTCAATGAATAGGCCTCTTTGAAAAGTGAGTCAAGGGGACGGCTAGGTGAGTAGAGCACCAGCCCTGGAGTCAGGAGGACCTGAGTTCAAATCTGGCCTCAGGCACTTAACACAAAAACTAGCCGTGTGACCCTGGGCAAGTCACTTAACCCCAATTGCCCTCCAAAAAGCAAGAAAAAAAAAAAGTAAAGAAAAGTGAGTCAAGGGATGGCCTCTTTAAATATAAAAAAAAGAAAAAAATCAAGCTAGGAGGCAAAGACCTTCAGAGTTGCTGTTGCAAAGAGAAATAATTACCATTGACATACATTCACTGTAACTCAGGAGGGCCCAAAAAAAGTTAAGTGGAGCTTGGGCAGGGACCTATTGTGGTCCAATCTATGAGCTTTGGAATGAACTGGGTTTTAGGTTTTATGGAAGGAAGGGAGGAAGAAAGGAAGGAAGGGAGGGAGAGGAGGGAGGGAGGGAAAGAAGGAAAGAAGAGAGGGAGGGGGAAGGAAAATCTAGCCAGTAAACCCCAAGTTAAGTGGGCAGCTTCTGGCTATTAAAATTTACCTTCGTTTGGAGACAACAGGGAGAGGATGAGCTGAGTTACCCAACTAGCTGGGTCCCCATTCAGGCAACTCCATCTACTCACAGGTTGTGTTTGTCCTTCATTTTTGAAGAGGACCATGGCATCAGGGAAATGAAGACATGCCTTTTATGTAATATATAAATGATGAATTTGGTGATGTCACTCTGTGCAGGCTAGACTCAATTATCTTTCCTCTCCAGAATGTCAATATTTTAGCCCCTGGTAAATCTATCACTACTTCTCCTATTTATTTTTGGAGTTGTCATGGACAATTGTGGAAAGCTGTTTCATTTCATATGACTCACCAAATATGGGGAAAAGTTAGTTTATTAGATTCATACTCTAGCCAGGGGTTCAGAACCTTTCTTTCTTTTGCTTTTTTGGAGGGGAAAGGCAGGGCAATTGGGGTTAAGTGACTTGCCCAAGGTCACATGGCTAGTAAGTGTTAAACTTTTGAGGTTAAATTTGAACTCAGGTCTTTCTGACTCCAGGGTCAGTGCTCTATTCACTTCACCACCTATCTACCCCTTTGGAACCTTTTTCTCCTGATGTTTCCCTTTGGCATTGTCTGGTGAAATCCACAGACTCCTCAGAAGAATATTTTTCAATGTAAAAAATAAAATATATAGGATTACAAAGGGAAGCATTCACTTTGAAATACAGGCAACTAGGTGGCACAGTGGATTTTTAAAGCTCTGGACCTGGAGTTAGGAAGACCCAAGTTTAAATCTAACTCAGACACTTACTAGCTGTGTGACCCTGGGCAAGTCACTTTTTTCTGTTTACCTCAGTTTCCTCATCTATAAAATGAACTGGGGAAAGAAATGGCAAACCATTCCAGTATCTTTGCCAAGAAAACCCCAAAAGAGATCATGAAGAGTTTGGACACAACTGATAATGATTAAACAACAAAAACAATTATCAAAACATAATTAAAAAAAAAACCTCAAGTTCATTGACCCAAGTTAAGACCCTTGCTCTAGTTTATGTAACTACCTGGTTAGGAGTTCTTTATGACTATGACAGATCTGATGTTTTAGAAATACTTAAGACAAAATAGATTTATATATTATACAAATAAAGTGTTTATATAACAATAGATATTTATATAATAGATATTTTGCTGCCTTAATAATTTAAATTAATGGATTGAACTACATATAGTGTGGAAAAAATTTTAATTAGCATACAATTGGGTTATCAAAATGTGACCTGCAATCTCCTACCAAAAAATAAGAAAGTCCCTCAAGAAACCAACTTGTCATTTGTGACTAAACACATCTATGCAGTGCAACTAAAAGGTTTCTTTCCCATTAATTAACATTGCTAGAGGCGGCTAGGTGTTGCAGTGAATAGAGCACCAGCTTTGGAGTCAGGAGTCCTGAGTTTAAATCCTGCCTCAGACACTTAACGCTTACTAGCCATGTGACCTTGGGCAAGTCACTTAATCCCAATTGCCCAGTCTTCCCCCCTCCAAAAAGCAAAAAAAAAAAAAAAAATTAACATTGCTGAAGGCTACTCTGGTTGACTTTGGCCAAGCTAGCTACCATGCCCACTAAGCCCAGGAGACAGACTTAAAGGTGCAGAGGTATAAGGAAATACTATTAAGGCTACAGAAGTTCAGTTCTGTGAAAAATGTGTAAAGTAAAGGAGAGGAACTGTATGGGTCAGAAGACCACTCACCCAAAATAACTCAAAGACTTCTCAAAGTAAAAGCAAAAACTTTATTACTGTCTTTCTCGAGAAAGAGTGTCCCCAAATCCAACAAGGAAGTCAGAAGGGAGGACAGCGCTACAGAAGGCAAAAGCAAGATTATAAAGTCCTAGGGTGGGAATTCCACACCCTCTCCACTGTCCCACCTTACCATTGGTTGGTAAGGTAAGCTCACAGTCTTCTTATTAATGCCAACTAGTCATCGGAAAGTCATCGCAAAGCCCTCTCCATTCATTAACCTAATTATTACTAATGAGGCTCTAATTTTGTTACATAACATGTATAATACATGAGGTCCACTATGAAAGCACAGTAACGACCTCAGAATACTGAACCCCCTTCAGTCCAACCTAGATGTGTCCTTATCTGGGCCTCTGTGTCCCAAGGCTACTGTCTGCTTTCTGACTGGTCAAATCCACCTGCTGCTGCCAGCACCTTTTATTCTACAGTATTTCATTTTTAGTGTTATCTAGGAGTTCTCTGGGAACTGGGAACCCAACTTCTTCCCAAGGCTACTGCCTGGTACTTTTTATCAATAGTCTTGTTTCAGCAATTCTTGCAGTTCTATAGAAACTTAACCCTTTACTACCTCTCACACTACCATTCCTTTCCCCAAACTAAAAACACCTCTAATTTGGTCTCAATAGTTAATCCAATCAATTGTATTAATACTCAATAGCTCTTACATTATCTTGAAATACACAGTGACCTACATATATATATATATATATATATATATATATATATATATATGGAGAAATGATACTGAACTGTTACAAAATGTAAGGAAGTAATAAGAATGTATATAGGATGTTCAGAATGGGGAAACTTCACTGCAAGTCATCCGTCACAGAACCATCCAGAGTCACAGAGTCCCAAGACATATATTTATGTAAATTGCCTGAGCAGGGTCCCAGGATAAAGTGCCATTCAGCATTTTGAGAGATAAAAGCATTCTTTAAGGAGGGGGAATTATTGCCAGTACCACATGCAGTCCCAGGCAGAAATTAGGGGCAGGCCTTTCATCTTTACCCCAAGAGTATTAACAAATCAAACCAAATATATAGTATGCAAAGACCTGTTAGAGAAGGTGGGAGGTGAGGTGCTTAACGGTATCCCCATTGGGCTGCTGGGTTAGAATGGTGCTCAATACTGATAGGATTGACCCCATGACCATGACCATGACCATGACCATGACATTGAACCCAGACCAGCCTGCATAGAAAATAGTATGTCATCTCCAGAGGAGTCAAGCAAATTACTACCCTCATAGTGGACATAAAATTGGCTTGGGTAGTAAGACTAATTCTTTGTACTCTGACTCCCCACCACCTGTCTTAGGGCATAAGCTACGGAGAGGCAGCAATTAAATGTGTCTCTATGGATGGCAAGTAAACCTCAAGGAAATTCAGGGGTCTGTAACTTCATTGAAATTCCTGGGACTACAAGTGGGACTCCTGCAGAATGTACTAGTGGTTCTATTGCTATACAGGTTGCTGCCACCAATGAAACCCATTTGCTAATGGGGATTTGGAGTCTGGGCAGTCCCATATGCCTCGATGGAGCCCTCTGCTAGCCCCCATCTACTGAGCCACTAGGAACAGCTGCCTGATTTGACTGCTCGGTTTGTTGCTGCCTGAGAAGACATCAAAGCAAGCTTAACTTTTTGGCCTTTTGACCCATGAGGACCCATGATCCTGGAGCTATCTGCCTCCCCAAACCAAGCAGAATAGCACACTTTCATGGGGAAAACATGGAACAGCCCCTAGGACTTTGCAGCTGGTAATTCCCTGAGGCAGCCTTTCAGAGACAACTCCTGGGCACATTACTAAGGCCTGGTCTCCATGGAAAGGCTTATTCAGGGACAACCCATCACTCTTCCCCCCGGACTGAAATCCCTGTCTTGGGGTAGGTCACATAGACAGCAATTCCAATGAGGTGGAAGACAGCCAAGAATCCTCCATCGTGAAGGGGAAGAGAGGGCTGGGCCAAGCTGAGCCCTACTAAAGTCTGTACTACACGAGAATGAAACTAGTGCTCCCCATAATGGTCCAGGACATGCAAGGGGTAGAGACTATTAAGTGGGCATTGCTAGGGGCCAGATCAATGGCAGAAACCTGAAAGCAGCAGCCATGAGGATTTCTATCAGAGTGGGCCTAGGTTAGGAATTGCTGCTCAGAAAAGGTCTCCATTGGTGTGGTGGGACTTGGACACCCCTATCAGGTTGGTTATCAGTTCAATTTGCTCAGGCCATGGTGACTGGGACATCATGCCCTACTGGGCATGTGATCACATGGTCCCTCCACCAAAAGACAATGTCACCACAGCTGGGCTGACTACCATGGCCCTGAATGCCAAGCAGTGCAACCATTCCTTAAAAATCAAGTGGATTTCAAGACACCCATCTTGGGAAGTAGATTGGGAACAATATGGTCTAATTGTGGTAGACACTCATTCAAGGTATGGAATTGCAATTCCAACCACCACCACTTTGACTCTTCTCAAACACATTCCTTTCCTTTATGGACAACCAACATAATATCCTTGGACACAGTAAAAGGGTGCAAGGTTGGGCAAGGTCTCACCACATGACTTGGAAATACCACCTCCCATATCATCCACAAGCTGTGAGGTCAAAGGTGGAATGGACTTCTTAAAGAACAGTTTGGATTACTTAGCCCCATGCTTTAGAAATACATTGGTCATCTTGCCCTAGTGGTGGCTACCCCAAACTATGACTTTTCCAAGGGTAGTGTCACACTCATGCAGGCATTTTTGAGTAGTGGCCCCAGAAATAAAGAGCTTGGATATAGAAGCTCTCCTCAGACATAATACCAATAAAGACTAACTCCTTTTTTTTATTCTAATAGTTGCCATTTTGGGGGCAGTAGACCTGGCGATACCCTAGGGGGGAAGCATTTTCCCACAAGCAATACCACTCAATTTAAAAATTTCAATTCCACCAGGAAAGTTAGTATAAATCCAGCCCCAGTCAGGGTTGGCACACCAAGGAGTGGTAGGGTAGACCTGGATTATAATAGTAAGCAAAAATATTGTTGGGGAAGCTAGGTGGCACAGTGAATAGAGCACTAGCCCTGGAGTCAGGAGGACCTGAGTTCAAATCTGGCCTCAGACACTTAACACAAAAACTAGCAGTGTGACCTTGGGCAAGTCACAACCCCAATTGCCTTCCCCCCCCAATATTGTTACGTAACCAATGATTTGTGGGATTAAATGGAAAAAGGGGGATATACTAATCCAGCTGATTCTTCTGCAAATTCAAAGGATCATTGAAGGGGTCCCCTACAAGGGACCCCAGAGGCTGTCTAGTTTAAATCCTTCATTTTACAGATGAGGAAACAGGCCCTGTGAGATTGTGACTTGGCAAGGTCAGACAAAATAGCAAGTCACAGAACCAGGATTTAAACCCAATTTCTCTAACTTCGGGTCCAGTATTCTTTTCAATCTCTCCTTGAGTAAGAGTTAAGGGTATGCTATACCCAAAGCAACATCTTGGGGGATGGGGACAAAGGATTAGCAAGTATTAGATGGATTTTGGTTTCACTCATGAGGAGGGCTCCCACTGGGAGGTCCAGGTAACAGAATGGGTGGCAAAAAGGACAAAACTATAGCCTGTGTCTAAGAGACAAACTTCAGCAAAGGAGCATATGAACCCTTAGTAACTATAAGTTTTTATCTTCGTCTTTGGCATTACTATGCCAGTTCAATTATAGACTCATTTAGACCACGTGAGGGGACAGTGGCAGCTATGGTGGACTACAGGAATATTCAAGAGCCAGCACACCCTTGGAGAAAAAAAGGTTTGCTAAAGATGGCATAAAGAGCCATGGCACAACCTAGGCAGCCAGAATGCAGGCATGAATGGAATTCTCATTCTTCCAGACTATAATACACGAGCATATAGCCTGATCACAAGTGACATAACCCTGCAGGACAAACAGGAACTTTACCCAGTGGTAAATACACACCCACTTAGAAGGCATGGCCATTCTTCCGATGGGAGGGACAAAGAGGACAAACTGTAGGGTGATTTCCAAGGAAATGCAATATAGCCTGGCAGGTTCCCTTTGCTGTGGATGATGAATCCATGTTACCTTGGCTTCTAAAGTGGGGGAAATGACGAGGGAGTGTTGAGCCCCAGGGATCTAGGAGCACCAGAGCTGGATATGAGTTGCCCTCCAAGCATTGAGCAGTTCTTGGTACATTCCTCTCCAAGCTGCACTTTGGGCTTTCTTTTATTATGCTCCTGAAACTTCTGAAACTTGAAACTCAGTCCAGCCCTAGAATTCACACAGTGGAACTATCCTCTTCTGTGACTTCTCTTTTTGATTGGACGGCTCCTTCCAGAACTGCCATTTAAGGAAGGTGCCCAGGAGAGCCACATTTCATTACTCTCTGAGGTTCTCTCCAGACTTTCAATCTTCCTCCTCTTGTGTATTGTCTTCCCCCAATGGTAAGGTCTTTGAAAGCAGAGTGTGTCAGTATTTGTATTCCCACCACTCAGCATGACAGCAATTATTGTTAGTTGACTTATTGACAGACCATTGGAGCTTTGAAATGCCCCATTGGAAGTCTGGTTTCTGCCATGCAGCAAGGTTTTTATGCAAACATCTGGACTGGAGGGGGCACAGGAACAACTGGGTAATGAGAAAGACCTTGGGCATAGGTTCATAGAACATACTCTATTCCCTCAAAAGGAGGAAATGGGTGGACCCCAGATGCAAAAGGCACAATTATCAACCCAACCCCTCATTCTACTGGATAGCTTTGAGATCTTGAGAAACACTAAATTCTGCCAAGTGGCTAGAACATTATTCAGACAGATAAGGGTGACTGAGCTGGGGACAAAAATATCAAACACATCATTAACTTATCCAGCATTATTGAGTTAATTGTGAATCTTACAACCAGAGCAATGGGTAGTAGGTAGCATCCAGGCTGGGACTACCAGTGTAGCTCACATTTATGCCCAGAACCTGTAGGTATTACATGGAATGAATGCTAGCTTCTCAAAGTGAGGTTTGCACTTTTATCAGTGAAATACTGTGATTCTATATTAACCAAAGCAGGAAAATTGAGAGGATGAAAAAAATATAGGAAAATATAGCTACCTTCCATGCAGTGGCCATTGTAGACAAGGGACTAGTTCCTTTGGATATCATAGATTAAGGCCTTGGTAGGTTGGGACACTTTATCTTTGAAGCCTTGCAGGTGATTATGGGAGTTTTAGTAATGATGACCATGGCCTGGGCATGTATTTCCTCTGCCTTAAGATGATATCAGTACCTTTGACCCAATTCTCTTAAGCCCATGTAAGGTCCATCCTTACTATTAGATTGATTAAACACAGATAAATCCTAGTTCTAGTCAATAATGAGAAGTTATACACAGAAACTGAAATGTAAATTAGTTCATCTCCAAAGCTAATAAAACAGAAGCCCGCCATTGCTCCTAAAGGGCATATTAGATTTCTTCAAGACCGGAGAAGGAAAGTCTTCCTATAGTTAAATGTGTTTGTCTTCTGTGGTTCTTAAAGTTCTATTAAGACTGCTTTTGAATAAGATATGATTCTTTTACCATGACAGGTTCCGGTCTCAATTTAGTCACTAACTCCCCAGACAAGACACATATCCTTCAGGCAAGACACATATCCTTCCAGGGCCTCAGTCTCCTCAGGAGCAAAAATAAGGCTAATTCAGTTATACCCACTGAATTAGCAAAGAGAGAGAAAGTGAGTGTAAAATGGGAAAAATTCAAAATTCAGAGGCATTTCCCAATCAGGAGAATCAGCTAATGGGGCCCAGGAAAACACACACACACACACACACACACACACACACACATTCACTGCTGTTAGGGTTATGCAACTGGTTGAACCACTTTGGGAAAGCAGTATGGAATTATCCAATAGAAGTTACAAAGATATTCATGCATTTTGACCTGGAAAAAGGGCATAAGCCAAAAGAAATCTGCGACAGGAAAAAAAGATCTTTCTGTACAGAAATATTCCTAGCAAACTAAAAACAAACTATACCAGCAATTGAAGAATGGCTGAATAAATTATGCTGGACAGATGTAATGGAATATGATGCTCTAAGCAATGACAAATACAAGAATTCCAAATAACAAAGGAAGACACATCAACTCAGGCAGTGGAGAAAGTAGGACTAAAAGAACACACTGATTACAACTATGTAATTGAAGATGACAACAGCAACAAAATTCATGTTAAATACAAAAGACAATATTGACACAATCTTGTTAAAATCAAGTTTCTTTTAACAATTGGTAAATAACACTGAATATCGTTACATGTGCAATCACTTGTAATCACTTGTTTTTGCACTTTGTTCAGTAGTTTATATTTGTTTTTAATCTCATTTTTGTTCATATAATTTGAATGCTCATGTTGGTGGAAATTGAAACAAAACTGATCAACGAAAAAAAATGATCTGAAAATGTCAACCAAAAAACAAATGAGAAATTGGTCTAGATAATCTTTAAGGTCCCTTCCATGAGGTATTGTGGTATTATGGGAAGAGGGGTCTTAGTACCAGAGATCCAGTTCAAATCCTAATCCTCAACTGCTATGTTGTATTGTATTTGGCAAGTCACTTCAATTTGGCCTCAATGGTGAGCTATGTGATCTATTTACTCTCAATACTATTCCATGATGCTGTGGGAGAAATGCTTTGTTCAACATTGTATGAATACAAGCTATATTATTCCAGCTCTAAAATTATATGATTTTGTTATTTTCAACCCTGGGAGAGTAGACCTAGCCTTTGTTTTTAAGTTGTATTATTTTTTTTTGAGGACTAACAGAAGAGGTGCGGTGCAGGCAGTGACAGTCCTGTATCCATAAATCAAATTTAGATAAAATCCTTTTCCAAAGCTACTTCCTGGGGGAGAAGGGGGCAAAACCCAGGGCCAGAAAGAGCTAGTTCAACAGTCACCTGTGCCATTATAAAGCCAGGGTAATGAAAATTTAAATCCAGATATAAACTTTTCTGTTAGTTCTGCCACCCAAATCATTACCCACATCAAGTAAATCAAATTGGGCACTCAGCTCAGTGAAATGGTCTTCCCATTCCCTCCTGTACCATACTAGGGAAGGGTAAGGGAAATCTCAGCAAAGACATATCTTTGCATCTATATACCACGTAGAAACCATCTAACAGGAATTGGGGAACTCAGAAAAGAACTAGAATAAAGAAGCTGGCTCCATTTTCCTTGACTATAGGGAGTAGTGGTGGTAGGTGGGCAATGAAGATAACAGCAACTGAAGCTGTTTATCTTATTAAATCTTCAGGTCTGAGATGCAACTAATCCAATTTTCTATACCACTGCTACAAGGATTCCCCAATTCCAAAGAAACCCTTTCTCTACTGCATACCACCATAGTATCTCACATCCAGATGACTGTGACAATATCCCATTTGGTCATAGCTCTAATTTGGCATACAGCAGCCCTCACTCAGTAAAGACCTGTTCCTGTGAAGTATGTTTCTGGCCCAGGCCATGCTCTCCTCCATTGTCCCAGAATCATTTTTCAGCGCCTTCCCCCACATACACTGTAAGCTCAAACAGGGCAGCAACAATGTCTTCTTTGAATACTCTCTAAAACTCAGAGCCTGGTTAGTGCTGGTTTGCAAAGGGATGAACTCACCAAAAACTTATTCAATTGATTTCGGAAGGGAAAGCTTTTCCCACTGGTTTATTGAATCTTTTCTGACTCATTAAAAATTAATAAGTTACCTGAATGATCTGCAAATCCTACCACACACAGGTAAGAAGCAATAATAATAGCATCTCATATCTCCATAGTGCATAACACAGATTAGCTAATGTGATCCTCACCATAGCCCTCTGAAGAAGGTGCTGTTCTTAGATTCGTTTTTATCATGCTACTTTATTATTTATGATGATACTCATTTTAAGATGAAGAAATCGAGGGTCAGACAAGTTGAGTGACTTGACCAGGGTCAAAAGAGCTAATGTAAGTGGCAGGATTTAAATCCAGTCTTCCCAACCCTTAAGTCCAGGGTTCTATTCACCATGAAATTCTGCCTGTCTCTAAATTTTTACAGTACACATCAGGACACAGTATACTTCCTAAGGGCCACAGGACAGGTAGTTGACAACAGGTGAAAAGGAACATTAATGTCAGCTAGAAAAGTAATGGGCCCAAGGTGGGGCTGTAAAGACACCTCCAAATGGTGCCATGATGGTTTGGTTGGAAATCAGTCAACTTGACTGGTCCACCTTCTTTCTACACAATCAACATTAAATATTAGGGAGGTAGGGAATTGAGGGCTGAGAAAATGTCAAAATATACATCTGTTTCCTTCCATCCCCAGGCCTCCTGACCTTTGTCTAACACAAGTCACTCAGTAGCTGTGGTGAAATGTGGTGCTATAAAGTAAGGAGATGGGGAGTTTGGGAGAGGAGAAGGGAAAGCAGAAGGCATAGAGGAGAAATCCCTGAAGACAGTGGCAGCTATTTGGTGCCTGAGTTTTGGCTAAAATTTGATCTTTAAAGCAATCACTGAGCAGTTGGCAATGGAGGCTACTGGAGGTCTGACTTGGAAGGAAGGGATGGGAAGCTGTGGTGGCATAAGGGAATGCTACAGACTGGGTGATGTTTTAGTCCCTTGATCTGGATGGCAAAGGGTCAGGGACTCGGAAGACATGATGAACTTAATGGTAGAAACAATGAGAGGGGGAGAAAGTGTCACGGGGAGGATGAGAGAGGGAGGAAAAAACTATCATCTTTTTCTCACCAGGACCCATGGAGAACCATACCTGTTGGATATCAATTTTCCTCTTTCACAGTCAAAAGAAAGGAAAAGTATAAGGCTCACAGTGCTCAATTCTCCAATTAACCCAAAATGAGAAGAAGCTAAGAAGAAAAGTACATGTAGGTTGACTCAGAGGACCAAGTCCAAGTGCATTATAACTGACAGACTGAGGATATACCTTACCCCTCAGTCTCTCTGACTACTGAAATGGTATGGAAAGTTACCATCCATTCAGTGTTAATTACAGTAGTTAATTTTCCCCTATAAAATCTTTTGCACATTAATAACTGCTCAGGTAAAGAAGGCTTTTTAAAGACATCTCCACCCAATCCTTAGGCTGGAGAGTCACCACCACCAGAATTTACTTCACATTCCTAAGGAAAGGGGGCGGGGATTGGAGGAGGGGAGAGTTCCTGTAAACATTTATTTTCCCTACTATAAAAATAAAGGGAAGTCCAAGGTAGTATAGGGAGGGAGGGATAAGCAGTGGGAGGAAGGAGTCTCGTTTCAAGGTTTTTTTCAGATTGGCTACAAACCTCCCCTTCCATGAGGCTGAGGTTAAGGTACAGAAAGCATTCTGAAGGTGGGTCCAGATGAAGGGCCAAGAGGAGAGTTAAGGCAAATGAAGCTATATAGACAGGGCAAAGTGACTGGTAGAATTCAGAGGCTTCTGTCAGGACAGGATGAAAAGCCATTTTGATCCCTAGGTTTGGGGGGTTAAGGGTAGAAGGAAGGTGGTGAGGATATGATACCTTTGGGACAACCATGGCTCATGAGCCAAAGTGGGCACAGGTGACCCAGCAGGGGAAAACAAGACAGGAATGTGGAAAGTACTGGCCCCTGAGAGGGCGCGTAAGTGCTCCCTCCCTGGGTCTCTTTGGAAGAATCCTGGGTAGACTGGGAGCCTTGTAGCATTTGTATGGCTCCCACCAAGCATCCGCACCGACTCAAGCATCCACTCCAAAGTAGAGTCGGAGTTGTTCCAAAAAGACGAAGGTGAGGACAGTGTGGGGGACTAGACGGATTCCAGCAGGTAAAAAGCCCTGAAGTGAGATAAGACAAGATAAAATTAGAGGGTGAGGTGTGTTGGGAGGGAAAGGGAGAAGAAAGGAGGGAAAGATGCTGAACCCTGCAGAAAATTCCAGGGTCAGGGCCTAAACATCCAAGTACAGTGCCCACAATCAGAGCTACAACCCACCCTCCCCAAATCTTCTTGCCCCATAGCTCATTGGTACCTTGTAAAAAGCCAATGGTCCAAGTTTCGCTGTCTCCAAAGTGCAGTGAATGACACCCTGAAACAGATAAATAAATCAACATCTCTGGAGGAATAACGGTTCCATCATACCTTCCATACTAAGGCATTTCATGTCCCCAGATCTCCAAGCGGACCACCCCAGAACACCTGATTTGGAGTCGGAATTAGGTTTACTTGACTATGTGGTCTTGGGCCAGACACTTCTTATTTTGCACTCAATTTCCTCCTCTGTCAAAGGAGAACTAAGTTAGATTAAATGATCTTTAAGGTCCTTTTCAGTTCTGATGTTCAGTGAGGCTGGCTCAGACACACCAGGAACTTAGTTCTGTGTAGCAGGTCAACTAGGTTTCTGAGAAGGTGAACGAGGGAATAGTTGGGAGCTATCCTGAAAGTTGTCAGCCTCAAGGAGAGAGAAAAGATAGGCAGCAGGATGGCTCTTATGCCAGAATGGCAATAGCAGCTGTTGACATAGTTACCCGATATTCTCCCTTGGAGTTCATCAGACGAGTCTTAAGTACGTCTATGGGTTGGCAGAGAAAGGTGGCACACCCGCCCTATGGAGAAGCAAGGTTATGAGTTGCAAGAGAACCTCTCTTTCATAGGTCTTTTCTTCTTGAGGTTCTCAGGGGTCTTGCCTGGTAGACAGCTCTAGTAGACAGTCTGGTATTATCCTGGAATTAAATAACTGAAGAGTCATTAAAGCTTCTCACCCTTCAGCTGTTTTAAGCCATGGAAGAAATTAACCAGACAGCCATCCAAGCTGCCTACCATCCGCTCTCCTCCTCATTCCTCTCCCTATTCACAGGCTCTTACAATGGCCACTCCAAAGTACCTCAGCCACTCCCAAGTCTTTTTAAAAAACAAGGCATGTTTTTATTGGATAATAGAACGTCCCTTTTCTGTGGGTCATTCCACAGCAGAACAGCATCCATGAACTTCAGGGGGTCCAAGTACAAAGTGTAATGATAACTTAAAAGGACATGGGGAACTTACAGCAATGAAACTGGACAGGAAGTGGGCAAAGATGTTGTCCGAGATCATTTCTGTGCTGAGGACCAGCTGCTTGACTTGGTCATAGCAAGAGAGCTGCAAGGAGTGAGGGAGAAGGACCATTAGCGGCTCCAAACAAGCCCAGAGGAAGCATTCCCTCAGGGGCCAGAATTAAAAGGGGATTCGCTGCCCTCAAAGAACCCCTGTGGGAAGTAGGAAGTGTTTCAGTGAGGCCTCTCTCTAGCCTATAACCCATTCTTTTTGCATCAGATAATCTGTGTTAAATTAATGATGAATTAATTAATATTAATTAATTCAATGAACACTGATTAAGTATCTGAGAAAGGGATTATAGGGGATACAAATATCAACAGACACAGATCCTGAGGAGCTTATAATCCAGGAGAGTGACAGGGCTTTAGGAGCCTTAGGTACAAACTGGAATGACAGCCTGAACCTCCTGGGTGTGTGGTGGGAAGGAAGGGAGAGGGAGGAATATGCAAGGTCATAAATTTCTTGTGGATGGGAGCATAGCACCAGTCTTAGAGTCAAGAAAAACTGGGTTCAAGTCTTGTCTTTGACGCATATAAGTATGACATACTATAAGTAATTCATTTAATCTCTCAGCACCCCCAGGCAAACAATCTTAAGGACTGACAAATTGCCGATCTTTATCAGGGAAGGGAGTTTCCACACAGATGAAGTCACAGATCTAGTTAAATTGGGGGAGAAGAAAAGATATAAAAGACCAGGGTCTCTCTTCATCTGGCTGAGTTATCAGAATCCCAGCTCTCATTTACTTGACTGTGTGATCAGATAATTCCTTTCTACTTTCAGGAGGCTTCAGTTTCTTCCTCTATCCAAGTACTTGAATTGATTCTTAAAGGTTGGCAAGGATTTTGGAAAGCCAAGCTGGGACTGGGGTGAGGGGAGGATAGAACACCTTCCAGGTAGGAGTGAGAAGACTGCATGAACAAAAAGCAGAGGTCGAGGTCAGAGAACAGGCTGCAGAAGGAAACCAGCCTTGCCTCCACCATCAGGGAACCTGGCGTTGAGGGCCACTTGTCACAGCTGAATTTTGCACGGCTTCCCTAGCCAAAGAAGAGCAAGAAAGCTGACCCCAGCTCACCCGGCTCTGTACAATCTGGCTCCACATAGGAGGTGCAGCTGAGAGGCCACCTACCTGCCCCACAGTAACAAGAGCCCCTCGGGATGATGCCATTGTAGCTCCAGAAAACAATTTCTTTATACCTTCTGCAAAAGGGGGGGAGACCAGGTTAATGGTTTCTCTTTAGCTCTATTTTCTAGTGTCAAGAGAACAATTTCAATTCTCCCTTTAGCTTCTGTTCCCTGGCAGTCCATCATTCTACCTGCCTGACCTCTGAAAGAACTGAATCCATTCATTCAGCATACATGCTCAGGGTTTCCTTTAAGCCCAAACCTCCCTGGTGCATATTTCTCCATTAACAATTTGATTCCACTAAAACACTATGTGACTACCATGTGCACAGTAGTTATTTTGCTAGGTAAACTGGACACAAATGAAAATGAAGGTGTATTTCTAGGACCTTACAAGCTTATAATTAAAAGGCAGCTAGGTGGCACAGTAGACAGAATGCTGGACCTGGAATTAGGAAGACCCAAGTTCAAATCCAGTTACTTCAAATTCAGATACTTGCACTATATGGAACGCTAACTATTATTATTTATTATTATTAATCTGAGATATGGAATACTACAACATGGCTACAAATGAACATGATTTAAAGTACAGTATGATAGAAACAAAGGAGTGATCTAGGCAAAGTGGTTTAAAGTGGTTTAAAAATTAATCATGAAGGAGACTGCCTTCAATTGGAGAAAAGAGAGAGAGGGAGGCAGGGAAGTAGAGAGGGAGGGAGGGACAAAGGAAGGGAAGGAGAAGGGAAAGAGGGGAGGGAGAGGGGAAGAAGAAAGGGAAAAAGGAAAGGAGTAATTTCAGTAGGCAGTGATGTGGGAGAAAAGTATTTCAGGCATGACACAAGGCTGTGTGAATTTGTGGGTATAAGGGAGCACAGGATGATACCACAGAACTGCACAGGAAAGCTGGGGAACCCTATGAAATAAGTGGTTCTGGAGTCAGAGGACCTGGGGGACTTGGGACAAATCATTAACACTGCTGAGTCTTGGGTTCCTTTTCTAAAAAATAAGGGGGTTGGAGATGACAGCTTCTTTAGATACATGATCCTACGAACCTGTGAGAAAGGTATGTTGGAGTCAAATTGTGGAGGGCATCTGAATGTCAGACTACGGTTGATCCTATGGAAACCATCCTAAGGCGACAGATTTGACAATTCCCCTCAATTCAGGCCCAGGGACATAGGATGTTCAGTGTTGAAAATGCCCTAAACCGACCCAGAACCATGCCACCCATTCTGGAATGTATCTTACCTTCACGGGCTACACGTATGATGCCATCTAATGCATGGGAGTAGCTATGGGATAAGACAAGGCCAAGTTAAGCTCCCATTTAAAGGGAATTCCCAAACATGCCTCTCACCCCACCCCCAATTCCTGTCAGACATTTGCTGATCTTCTTGCAGAAATCTTGAACAATTCTTGACTCCTGTCCTCCGGTTTCCAGACCTCCCCACAGCAGCTTGAGGAAGGGTCTTCACTGATCTTTTATTCAACCTTCACTCCCCTTCCTTCTGTCCCAATTTATCTTCTCTCCCCAGTCCAATACCTCAAGTCAGAGACTGCTGAGTGTGGGAAGGGACTTCAGAGGTCTTTAGTCTAAGCCATACCTACTACCGAGTTCCTCTATACCATACAAGTTATCACCCAACCTCAAGTGATAGGGAGAGGGGCTCAATACTTATCAATTCATTCCACTTTGGAATAGCTCTAAATGTTGCCAAGTTTGTTGCTGTGGTTGTTTTTACATACAAAGATGAAATATATTTCTCTGTAACTTTTTCACCACTGGTCCCAGTGCTACCTGCCTGGACCAAGCTAAACAAGTGTCCACCATTTTCCATATGATGATTCTTGACTTATATGAACACATTAATCATCCTAGGTCTTCTCTTAAGGCTAAACAGTTCCTAGTTCCTTCAAGTGGAATTCCTGTGATTGTCTTTGCCTGTTGTATACAGGCAGCTATGGATTCTCCTAGATCCAAGAATGGTAATCTCCCAAATTCCTTCTCACCATACACAATGAGAGGCCATGAACACAAACTCTCCTCAATCACCCTGCCCCTCCTCTACTACTCACTTCCGCCTTTGGTGCACAGGTAACTTCATGTCATTCTGCATCCTGAAACCCAAAACCACATACAGTAATCAAGAAAAGCAAGACCAGAGAGGGTGGGTGACAGATGGGGATGAGATGTGAATTTTCCTGCTTCCAATAGTGAGCCCTTGATTTCTATCCTAACCCTCTGGAAGTTAAGAATTTTCAGATAAAATTACTTATCAGCTTCCCTTTAAGAATGCTTTCTGACCTAAGATTCATTAGGAAATCCCTTTATTATGGAATCAAGTTATCTCTGCATGCTTTAACTTCAGTTAAAATAGAGCAATGAAGGAAAACTGAGTTTGGAGACAGGCCAAAATTTCACTTTTAGCTACTGTAGGTTACTCAGAAAAATTTTGCCTCTGTATTATCACTGTCTATAATAAGTTACAGTAACATGAGAGAAGAATGAGGGTTTTTTGGGGGGGTAAGGACACTGAACAGTAGTCAAAGAAAGTACTCAAAAGATGACCACTGGAGACTAAAACTCACAAAGGCACCAAAAGAACATAAAATTGAGCTAAATGTCAAAAAAATAGTTAAATTTAATAAGAAAATATTCTGTATGTAAAAAAAAATTGCTTTCCAGCTTGACTTTCTTGCTATCTGGGCTACTTAGTTCTTATTCAGAGAAGAGGAAATAAAACACCCATTTGACCATTTTTTTAGATTAAACCAGACAAACAGGCACCGGTCTAGTCACATCTTTTGTTTGTTTCTTTCCTTAATTCTGACTTTGTCTCATGTCCCACAGACCCATGACAAGAAAACCAAGATAAAAATGGTCTTCGGGCAGAGGCTGACTGAAACTGACTGGTCATGACTGAGAGGCCACACACTTACCTGACATTCACCATATCTGCGGGAGTCCCTACAAAACCACCAGCAAAACCTGAAAGAGGCAAAGAGAACATGAAATTTCACAACCCTGATCTGTCATCTGACTCTCACTGAACTGCATTTCTGATCTTTCTGATAAATCTGAGTTCCCTTCCCTCCACCCCACAAATATCCTCTGATAATAATAATGCTTTTACCTCCAAGAGCTCCCAACAACACCTTCTTATAGAAAGGGATGGGCCCCTGGTTCCCTTCAGTTAGTCGGTCTCGGAATGACTCGTAGATGGCAAATCGGGTAAGGGAATAGGTCATCTGTGGATGACAACATCATAATTTAGAAAGAAAGCTCTTTGATGAGCCATCTTCACACACATCATACAATGACATAAAGACAGACAGGCTACAACTGGACACAGCCAGCAGCGCTCAAAGCACTGGGACAGCCTGCTAGAGCTAGCGTTCCCCAACCTCTGGGGAGTCCCAGCTACTGCAATTGCCACACATTTTGCTTCCTTCCTGGCTTCCCACCCACTCCCCCATCCTACCAATTCTAAGATGCTCAGGCACAGCCCTCCATTCAGGAAGAAGTAGTGCTTCTTTGTCTCTCTGCAATCCAGGCCACCATCTATGACCCTCTTCTTCCCTACTCTCTCTACAATTTTCTCCCAGTTGTTCTGGTAAGGACTTCTTTGTTTGGCAGAACCCAACTTCTGTTGGGGTTAGGTGAACTGACTGCCCTCCTCATTCCTGCCCCCAGGATACCTTTACTCTTGGCTAGGGGCCTCTAACTGAGTTAGTTTGGTTTTTTAAATTCAATTTTATCTTATTTTCAGTTCTGAATTCTTGTCTGCTCCACTACCCCCTCCTTTACTGTTTGAAAAGGAGAACATTAGGAGAATCCATTACAAATATGTATAATCTAGCAAAATAAATTCTCACATTGGCCATATGGGGGGGAAGGGGAAAAGGGGGAGGGAGGGAGAGGGAGAGAGAGAGAGAGAGAAAGAGAGAGAAAGAAAGAGAGAGAGAGAGAGAGAGAGAGAGAGAGAGAGAGAGAGAGAGAGA
>NW_027187287.1:2565938-2820274 GCF_028583685.1 Petaurus breviceps papuanus
AGAGAGAGAGAGAGAGAGAGAGAGAGAGAGAGAGAGAGAGAGAGAGAAGAAAATATGCTTTAACGTGTACTCTGAGCCCATCACTCTCTCACTGGAGATAACATGTTTTATCTCAATTCCTTTCAAACTATGGTTGGTCATTGCATTGATAAAGAGTTCTCAAGTCTTTCAATATTGTTATTTTTGTATAAGCCAGTTAGATTGAGGGGAAAAAATCAACTAGACTTCTTATCTCATTTTAATCCCCCCCGTAATTGGTTTTCCAAGGCTCAGATCCAAATACATGGCCCCAAAGCTCTGGCTGGTACAGTAAAGGAAGGTGAAAAACTTAAAATTTTAAAGTATGTAGTTCAACATGACAAATATGGAAATATGTTTTATAATTTATATTATATATATTATTTATATTATACGTTTTATATATATGTGTGTGTGTGTTTGCACTTACATAATCTGTATCAAACTGCCTACCATTTTTAGAGAGTGGGGAGAGAGGAAGAAAATTTGGAACTCAAAAATTTTTTTAAATAAATATTAAAAATTGGTCTTTACATGTAATTGGAAAAAGTAAAATACTATTTTTTTTTAAATGTGTGGTTCTGCTCATCAAGTCTTAAATTCTACCTCTAGATAGACCTTCAAGGACAAAGTGTGGGACTAAGAGAACACAGTCTAATTGAAAGTTAAAAAAAATTTTTTACCAAAGAAAAGAAGGTCAGAAAGGTCTGTATGGTAGGGGCTTTTCACAAAGTTTGTATTTTTAAAGTTTAATTTTTTTTTTAATGTTTAGCTAAGCTTGTTTAATGAATAAAAATAACTGAATCTTCAATAAATGTTGGCCTTAAAAAAATCCTTGAGTGCACACACTCATGAAATGGATAGTAAACATCTATGCTGTTCAAAAACAAAGAAAGACTCCATGAAAATAAACCTTACAAGGACTAGAAAGCGGCCAGTTTAAGAAAGTTTACAGAAAAAGAGAAAGGAGCTTAATTAATGACATTCAAAGTCAACTATTCTCCAGCTCCTCTTCTGATCTTTGTTGATGCATTACACACACCCATTTTCACTAGCTGTACATAACTGACATAGATGGACAAACTCGTGTTTTACTCACTCCTTTCACCTGACACTGATATACGAATTTCTATGAATCAGCCTTACACACATTCTTGGCATTCTGAATAACAATCTCAGATATTAAAATTGTATGTAGTAAAGGGGAAAATACACCTTCATATGGTGAACACACAAAAAAGAATGACTTAGTCCTAGGAGAACTGGAGCATCTGAACCTTTTAAAAACTCTAAGGAACAATTAAAATGGCTTTTAAAAATAAGTTCAAATGAGTTCAACCCTTACAGAAAACAATTTGGAATTATATTAAGTGACTAAAATGCTGAGGACCATTGGCCCAGAGATCCTACTGCTAGCCATATACCTCCAATGAAATCAATAATTTTTTTTTTTAAAGGTACCATACAGGGCAGCTAGGAGGCGCAGTGAACAGAGCACTGGCTCTGGAGTCAGGAGGACTTGAGTTCAAATCCAGCCTCAGACACTTAACACTTACTAGCCATGTGACCTTGGGCAAGTCACTTAACCCCAATTGCCCTGCCTTCCCCCCTCCAAAAATCAGGAAAAAAAAGTATCATATATACTAACATTTTTACAAAAAGCAGCACTTTTTGTAGAGTGGGAAAGGCTTAGAAACAAAATAGATGCCCATTGATTAGGCAGGACTTCTTAAACTTTTTCCACTTGCTCCCTTTCAGAGCTTAAGTTGTAGGTCACGGCTCCATATTGGGTTGGGATCCACAGTTTAAGAAGCACTGGATTGGGGATGGTTAAACAAATTGTGAGATATGAATGTAATGGAAAACAATAAGAACCATTGAAAATTAAATTATGTGTAAGAAATTAAATTCTTACATACTGAGAGAAATGATGAACAAGATCACTATAGAAGAATGCAGGTAGATTTATATGAATTGATACAACATGAAGCAAGCAGGATGAGGAAATCAACATGTGCTGAAAGAATGACAAGGAAAAAAATCAAAATTGAATGCAGTATAATGATCAAGCCTGGTCTGAAAAAGATATAAGAATATACTTCATTCCCTTTTCTTGGAAGGCAGGGTGGGGGGGTAGGAATTTGCTATAGGTGTGGAACACTGAATAATTACCCATTGATACAATGGTTAGCCTTGCTGAACTGCTTGGTTTTTTCCTTCAAACCTTTTAAAAATGTGTTTCAAGGGATAGTTTTATGGAAGATGAAGCAGTAAGGATACAGGGAGAAATATAAAACCAAAAATATGTAAAATTTTTTTAAAGCTACATTCAGGCCTTGAAGGAAGGGCAATGTCCATATCTGGAGAAGCTAACATTAATAATTGACAGAACCTATTAAAGTTTGCTCCCATCTTCTCCATTAAAGAGAATGGCCTTCAGCTTAAATAGTATAACCAAATAAAGCTAAGAAGGAATGAAGAATTGGCACACAGTAAGTACTTAATAAAGGCTGACCAGCACTGGTAAAAAAGAGTTTCCTTGACTTACATGAACTGATGCAAAGTGAAATGTGCAGAACCAAGAAAACATTGTACACGGCAACAATGTTGTACGATGATCAACTGTGAAAGACTTAGCTATTCTCAGCAATACAATCCTGAAGAACCTGTTGATAAAAAATGCTATCCAACTCCAGAGAAAGAGCTGATAGGGTATCTGAATGCAGATTGAAACATACTGTTTTACATTCTTGGGTTTTTTGGTCTGCATTCTCTTTTGCAATATGGCTAATATGGAAATGTTTTGTATGATTACACATTGCCTTCTCAGGCAGTAGGGAGAGCAAGAGAGAGAGAAGAACTTAGAACTCAAAATTTTAAAGAATGAATGTTAAGGGGGCGGCCAGGTAGCACAGCGAGTAAGAGCACCGGCTCCAGTGTCGGGATGACCTGGATCAAATCCGGGCTCAGATACTCAGCACCACACCCAGAAATAACTGGCCGAGTAACCTTGAGCAAGTTACTTAACCCCAATTGCTTAAAAAAAAAAAAAGAACGAATGTTAAAACATTTTTGCTTACCTGTAATTGAGGGGGGAAAAGTAAATTTTTTTTAAAAGGAGTTTCCTTATCCAGGAATTTCCTATGCCAATAAATTACAGGTCCAGTTCCTATGCCTAATGTTACCAATAAAACAGAAATGACAACTGATTGAACTTAAAGATTAGTCATCAATGATGCCACCTTAGATGTATCCCAGGAATCTACCCTTGAATTCAGGCTGTTCAACATTTTTCTCAATGACTTGCAGGAAGGAAGAGAATCTGTGCTTATTCTATAGCTACAGATGCCACAGAGTTGAAAGGGACAGTTCATACCGTGTTTCCCCGATAAGACACTGTCTTATTATTTTTTTGGACAGAAAAACACCAGAGGGCTTATTTTCAGGGGAGGGATTATTTTGATGAACATTGACAGAAATTTTAATAAACAGGTAAATGTGAACAAAAAATGTACCTTTATTCAATAATGAATTCAATAAAGAACAGGATGACGCAATCACTGCTGCAGCTCTGATTGGATGCAGCTCGGGAGCGAGCAGCGTGTGTTTCACAGGGGGGGGGGGGATGGTGCATACAGAGGGTACCGTAATGTAGCGTGTAGCGCAGGGGATCGCCTTCACTACAGTAGCAATCTCAATAGGGCTTATTTTCGGGGGAGGGCTTCTTTTCGGGATAGGTCTTATTATCGGGGAAACACGGTACACGTTAGCTGACAGAATCAGGATCCTGAAAGATCTCAACAGACCAAATCTAATAAGATGAAATTTGCCAGAAATACAAACTCACATATGTAGCCCGATACCCCCATTTTCCCTGAAATGCACAATTTCATCAATATAAGGAGCTCCCAGTATAGAACATGAGTCCTCTGCAATTTGGTCTAAGTGAGATGCCTAAGCAGGGGTGGGGAACCTGTGGCCTCGAGGCCATAGCCAAAGAGGCACACTTGAGGACCCAGGGGGCCACATGTGGCCTCAAGATCACAGATTCCCCACCCTGGGTAGTGGCTTACTTAAATTAAGTGACTTCCTTGTTTCTGGTCACATAGCTAATATGTCAGAGACAAGACCTAACACAGTTTTCTGAGTTAAAAGTCAGTCTTCTATCTACTAGAATGCCCTTATTTTTTACAAAAGGAAACTCCCTTTCCCAAAGACATTAAGAAATTTGCCACGATTTTTTTTTGGGGGGGGGAGGGAAGGAGGACCAAATCCCAGATTTCTTTGGTATACAGCAACTCCTTTTATTAATGCATATCCGCTCTGGCCTGGCATCTTTTATTTTTAGGCTTGTCTGGATCACTGAAAGGTTAAGTGAATGGCCTACGAGTCACAGCCAATACTTACCAGAGGTGGGATGACCTTGATGGGGTAACTTGGGATCTATATTTGTAATATCGATTTGTAAAACCAGTTTGTAAAATCACACTACTCCCCCTCCCCCAGCCTCAGAGAATTAACTCTGCCCCTTCCCCCTACCCGAACTCTGCCTAGCTTCAGAGCAATAGCTCTGCCCAGCAACAATTATCTCAGCTTGGAACAATAACAAGCTATTCTTATGAATCCTTCACAAAAGTATCTATAAACATTCCAGCTTAGGAAACTATTATCTCCCCCTTGTATAGTGTCCCGCTGCCCCCATGAATCCTTCAGGACCCTATCTCTGGGTTAACTCCTTAGCCTATTATCCCTTGAGTCTCCGTTAGCCTTGGTTCCCAGACATCAATCTTGTCAAACATGACACTGATGGGTGGCAGACTGGGCACTTCTCCATCAGCCCTTGACTGTTGGCTGACTTAGTGACGTTTTAAGCCTAAAACCACACCTCCAGGTAGCCCCCCCTTGGGCTTTTTCCCAGTGAATCATGGGCAATACACCTGCACAGTTACATTAAAGATGCATGTTCCTTTAAACACTGGCCCCACCTTAATTCCTCCCTAATCCCACCCTTAATCACATAGTTAGCATAATTGGCACGGTTCTACTATGGATGATTCTATATAAATCTTAATTCTACCCCTTTGCAGGTCCCCTAAGGATCCTTGCCCGATGTAAGACGTATAATAAACTTTTACAACTCTGACTCCAAGTTAGCCTGGGCCTACTGAATTCTTTCAAGACTGAATCCCAGGCTTTCTGGTCTTAGATAAGATCAAAGTTCCTGCTGAACCTATTAGGAACCATCAACCCTGGAGACTGGTGTTCAAGGACAGCTCTCTATCCCCCCTCCCAGCTAGGATTATGACTAAATAGAGTACTTTTTCCATTATGTCTCATCATCATCAGAGTGTGTGTATGAGAGAGAGAGAAGAGAGAAGAGAGAGAGAGAGAGAGAGAGAGAGAGAGAGAGAGAGAGAGAGAGATCAGCAGCTCAAGGACCAGGTAGGAGAAACAGCTAGACAACAAACTTGTGTGAAAAAAACCTCAGGGTTTTGGTAAACAAGCTCAAAGTGTCAACAGTGTCATCAAAAAAAGTTAAAGAACTGGGCAGGTCAGAGTCCTCTTCTCCCCTCCCCTGAATGGTTCCTAATTAGAACACTGGATTCAATTCTGCTTGCTAGATTTTAGGAAGGACTTTGACAAGTTAAGAGTAAGTCCACAGGAGGGTGGACAGGATGGTGAGGGGACTGGAAATGATAACAGATGAAAAAAAGGGAGATATTTAAGTTTAAGTTGAGAAGTGCTGAGGGGTCCAGATGTGCTTAATTGGTTGGAGAGAACAGAAGCATGAGCCCCCGGTGAAAATCGCAGAGGCAGAGTTGACCTCCTTAACCTGAGTGCCCTGAGATTATCTCCAATTTGTCTTGTATGGGCCTTGTTTGCTCCCATGTATTTGCATGCTGTCTTGCCCCATGGCTGTTTGCACACTCAATTGATTGAGAGAAGAAATTGTTTTTGCTGGTTGATTTGGCCTTTTCAGGCATGCCCAGGGCATAGCAAACTAAGACTTTAACAAATGTTTGCTGACACAACCTCACATACCAGGAAAAATTTCCTAACAACGAGAGCCATCGCAAATCACAGGAGACAGCAGTCACTGCAGCTGTCCAAATGGAGGCTGGTAGAGGGGACTCTTCGTCAGGCATGCAGGGGTTAGATTGGACGATTTCCAAAGTCCCTTTTAGGTCTGCAACTCTAGGAATTATCTGTATTCAAAATAGGGAACAGCCTTTCACAGGGAGAGGTTGAGTTGACTCCTGGTGAGGGACACTGAGGAAGAGATTCCCAGAATCTAAATGATCAGAAATCCTGATCAACTTGGGGGTGGTAGTGATTTCCTAAGGCTGGGCTCAATCCAAATTGAGGAGGGTGGTTGCTATGCCTTCAGATCATGAAAATACCACAGCCAAAAAGTCACCTCCTACCATGTTGGAGGCCAGGCAGAACAGTGGATAGAGCACTAGACTGGGAGTCTGGAAGACCTGAGTTCAAATATGACTTCAGACACTTGCTAGCTGTGTGACCTTGGTCAAGTTACTAAACCACTCTCACTACCAGTTTTTACCAATCTGTAAGATGGGGATGATGAGGGGTAGCTAGGTGGCACAGTGAATCTCTACTCACTGCCCTGGAGTCAGGAGGATCTGAGTTCAAATATGGTCTCAGACACTTACATTTACTGGCTGTGTGACTTTGGGCAAGTCACTTAACCCCAATTACCTTGCCTTCCTCCCTCCAAAAAAAAACCAAACCCCAAAACCAAAAAACAAAAAACGGGGATAATGAGAACACCTTATCAGACTATTGAGAAGATCAAATGAGATAACATCTATAAAGTGGTTTACAAGATGGTATAAACTTCTACAAGTATTTTAGTGTTGCTATTATCATTCCTGTCATTACAATTAGCACCCCTTACCTGCCGGCAGATGGAAGCACTGATGCCATTGTACAGGGCCAGGATGCCATCTGTCCGAACTACCTTTAATGCCATGCCAGTCATCTTCATCTCTATCTTCTGCTGTGTCTGTAGATGGACCTGCACAAGTCAAATCAGCAAGCATTTATTAAGCACCTACTATGTACTAGGCAACTTAAGTTGTAAAGGCAACTCCCCCCACCCCCCAAAAAAAATTCTTGTTTTCAAGGAGTTCACAGTCTAATGGGGGAAACAACATGCAAATAATTATGCACAAACAAGACAGATGCAGGGTAAATTAAAGGTGATCTCAGAGGGAAGACAAAGCAACTATGGGTATCCCCAACATTAGGGAGGACTGAGCAAGGCTTCTTGCAGAAGGCGGGACTTTAGCTGAGATCTGAAGGAAGCCAGAAGGCAGAGATGAGGAATGTGGGCAAGCCAGTGAAAATGCAGAGTGGGGAGATGGAGGGTCATGGACAAGGAACAGTAGGAAGGACAGTTGGTGTCACAGGATCTCAAATATTGGGGGAGGGAAGGTGTTAAGAAGGTAGGCCAAGAGTCCCTTCAGGGCATGAACTGACATTCAGTCAACTCCCCTCCCTCCCGGTGCTCTCCCATGTCCCACCCACATCATTTCCTTCCACAGCCAATCTTGATCTTTCCATCACTAGAATACATCTAAACCCCCTCCCCCCCTTTATCCCAAGGATCCCTTTAATGTCTTTGAGTTGCCCCATGGCCTCCAGGCAGGCTTTGCCCTGTTACTCCCCAAAGAGCAGCCACTGATTTCTAGGCAGATGAGAGGTAAGAGCCAGGTCTAAGGATCCATCCAAGGTCCATGCAACCAGGTAGGGAGCCACAAGGGAGCACACAAAAGTGGGCACTTCATAAGACACTGTGAGCAGACTTGTTCAGGGGCTCAAGGGAAGAAGCTGTCAGATAAGGTTAAGCTGTCATGTTACCTGCACATATATACACACAACAGCAGTGCCCCCAACAAGGTCTCACCCACCAATCCCTCAGGAAGTCAAAGGATGAGGATTCGCTCAGATCTATGCCAATTTAGTATCTGGCAAACAGTTAGTACTTAATAAATGCTTATTAACTCCAAGAACATATCCAATCCCTTTTAATCTCTTGAGCCTTCCTATACACCTATTCAGAGGACTGGTTCTACAACACACACAGTTTGAGCAATCTTTCCAAAGGCATGCCACAAAACTAACACTGATACCAACCCAACACCAATGTTTTCCTCTTTGGAGGGAGAGTCTGCTGCCAAGAAGTGATACTGCACCGAGCACACAGTAGGAGTTTAATAGATGTTTACTGAATGAAAGTATAAATCTACTTGCTTGGTGCTATAATACCTTTTCAACAGACCAATGGAAGTCAGGAGGCCCAGACCTAACTACCTGTGGAACTCTCAGATATAACAGAACTGCTGTTGGAAATTATGTGTCACCAGAAACAATTGACCCTGGATGTCTCTGACAAGGGATGAAAATTAGCAACATATCCTTCAGTTATAGAAAGTGATAAGTAGTTCAAATTCAAAGGCAATTAACATTTATTGCATATAAAATGTCTACTTATCCAGGTACTGTAAGGAGGTAGAAAAAGTCATAACAAAATTGACCTAGGAGAACAGAAGGTCAATAATCTCAGGGGAAAAATAGAAAGGAAGGGGACTCAATAGTAACAGAACTCAAATTATGCTACAAAGCAGAAATGATGCAAACAATTTTGTACCAGATGAGAAACAAGAGAGGTTAATAAGTGGGACAGGCTAGGCACATAACATACAGAAGCAAATGAGCTCAGTAACCTAGTATTTGATAAACCCAAAGAAACCAGCTGTCAGAGTTAATTCACTCATTCAATAAAAACCATTGGGAAAAAGCAGTCTGGCAGAAACTAGGGTCAGACCAATACCCCAATACCTTGTACCATACATTCAAATGGGTACACAATTTAAGACATTTTGTTGTTGTTTAGTCCTTTTTCAGTTACATCCCACTCTTTGTGACCCCATTTGGTGTTTTATTGGCAAAGATAACTAGAGTGTTTTGCCATTTCTTTCTCCAGTTCATTTTACAGATGAGGAAACGGAGGCAAACAGAGTTAAGTGACATGCCCAGGTTCACACAGCTAGTAACTGTCTGAGGCCAGATTTGAACTCAGGAAGACGAGTCTGACTCCAGACCTGGCATTCTATATACTGTACCAGCTAGCTGCTGCATATAAGACATAAAGAGTGACATCATAAACAAATTAGAGGACCGAGGAGGAAATTACCTGTCAGATGCATGAAGAGGAGATTTCGTCAATAAGCAAGAGACAGTGTCACAGAAGGTAAAATGGACAATTTTGATTACATAAAATTAAAAAGCCATGGCAAAAACAAAACCAATCCACTTAAAATTTGTAAGAAAAGCTGGCAGATGGGGAAACAATTGCAGCAAGTTTCTCTGATTAAGGTCTCATTTCTCTAAGTCTATATAGCAGCTCCCTATATATAAGGCATCTTCAAATTTGTAGGGATAAGAGTTATCTCCCAAAGGATACGAACAGGCATTTTTCGGAGGAAGAAATCATATAGCTGTCAATAGCCACATAAAGAAAATGTTCCAAGTCATTAGTAGAGAAATAGAAATTAAAACAACTTTGAGGTCGTTCCTTTTCTTTGATACTGGAAAAACTAACAAAAAGGGAAATGACAGATGTGGGAGGGACTGTAAGCAGACAGGTACATTAATTAAAATACTGTTGGTGGAGCTGTAAACTGGTATAGCCATTCTGTAATTTAGAACTATGCATAAAAAGCTTTTAAACTGTGCATACTAGGTTTATAACCCCAAAGAGAGCAAAGAAAGAAGACAAGGATGTATGTACAAAAATATGTACCTTTTTGAGGTAGCAAAGAATTGGAAACTGAGAGGGTATCCATCGAATGGGGAATGGCTGAACAAGGTATGTGAATGTGATGGTATACCAAGTGCTATAAGAAATTGATGAAGGGGTGGTTTTAGAGAAACTTGGGAAGAATTATATGAATTGATATAGAGTGAAGTGAGCAGAACCAGAGAACAATTCATAATATAAATAATAAATGTAATATAATATAATATATAAAAAGACAAACAACTTTGAAGGATTTAAGAACTGATTAATGCAATAACCAAGCATGACTCCAGAGGACTAATGATGAAACATGCTGTCCATCTCCTGACAGAGGGGTGATGACTAATGACGAAACATGCTGTCTATCTCCTGACAGAGGGGTGATGGGATTCAAGAGTGCTGAGTGAGACATATTTGACATGGTCAATGCAGGAACTTGTTTTGTTTGACTATGTTTGTAACAGGGCTTTTGTTTTTCTTTCTTTCTCAATAAAGGGGGAGGGAGAGAAGGCGGAAAGGGAGAGAAGGTAGATTTTTATTGATTGAAAAAAATTTTAATTAAAAAAAATCTCTATTCAGTAAGGTTGAAGAGGGGAAGGGAAGAACAAGGGAAAGTCAGAAAAGACATTACAAAGTCCTTAAGGGTAAGATGATGCATTTGAAAAAGCCTAGATATCCAGTGGAACACTTGGAACATTACTTGCAGGGGGGCTTGGATACTTGTTGGGACAAGGCAGAAATTAATTTTGAAAAAATCAAAAAGAAATAAACAGAACCTGAGGCACATGGGTCTTTACCCAAACCATTTCTCTGAGGAAGATGGGAAGCTCACTAGGAAGGCTGCCACTCTATGCCAGGCCAGTCAAAAGCCAAGCTTCCACCAAGCACAACTCCCCGGCCAGGAAATGAGGCCTCACACTTCCCCCACTTTACCTTTCTTCCTGTGAAGGGCTGTGGAGTTTTAAAAAATTATTTATTTTCATTCTAAACTTAAACAACAAATAAAATGGGCATTCATATAGAGTACACCAGAGAAGGATGATTATTTAAGAAACTGCAGAAGTCCATTTTGCACAGCTTGTTTTTCTTCTAAAGTCTCAGAATAAATTCAGCCTCACTGGGCTGTGGGTTTTGCTGAATTTCATTTCTCATACTGGTAGTCTTTTTTTTCCTTAACCAATTGGACAAATAAACCCTTTTTAGCTCAGAATGAGATGTAGAAATGAATACACCCAAAGAGAGGTGTACAAAGGGCTTTTTACCAGGGGTGGGGAACCTGCAACCTCGAGGCCACATGTGGGGTTGCACTTGAAGACCTTGAGGCCACACATGCCTTAGATCATTGCCCACCTCTGTCATTCTGAGGGGCAGCTGCCATTCCCACTTCCATGCTAGTCCTTCAGAGAGTGAGTCAGGAAGGAGCTAAGCTAATCCCCTCTCTTCCCCATAGAGCTTTTCCACTCTGGCCATTCCAAAAATAATAACTAGCAATTATAAAGCACTTCATATCTCATTTTATCCTAACAATCCTAGGAATAGGTGCTATTATTCCTGCCCCCCAACCCCCATTTTACGATGAGAAAACCAAGGCAGACAAAGGTTAAGTGACTCGCTTAAGTCACACAAATTAAGTGTCTGGGGTTGCATTTGTGAACTCAGGTCTTTCTTCCTAAGGGGGCAGCTATGTGGTTCAGTGGATAGAGTACTGGGCCTGGAGTCAGGAAGACATGAATTTAAATCCAGTCTCAGATACTTCCTAGCAACACTGCCCCTAATAGGAATAGCTCTGGCATAGCCTTGGGGGATGACAATTCAAGTTTAACACTGACTCAACATAGGCTGATGGCCACCTTAAAAAAGGATGGTCAGACACACACACACACACACACACACACACACACACACACACACGGAAACTAAAGAAGTTTCAGAAGGAGACATGAGTGAACAGGATAATTTTCTTTCTACCTTGTTAAAACAGTGCACACTTTTCTCCAAGCCCCCGAGCATTTCACTTTTTAAAGTAACCTTAAAAAAATTCGACTTTTACAAAACTGAAAGTTCCGAATAGGGCCTATAAACCAACATTCTTGAAATTTCTATAACATTTTATATTCTGAACAATACCTTTGTCCACAAGTTGAATTAAGAATGTAACAAAAGCAGGCATGATGATGGCAAAAATATTATACTCCATTTGGGTAATTGCTACAATCAGATAACTTTGCGACCTTCAGGTAAACGCATGTTTCCAAAATATTTCTGATGCTTTGCACCAAGTATGAAATTATGAAACAAATCAAAAAACATTGGTCCACACAAAGAAACTTGCTTTTCCATTTTCAAAGGTTTGATGCAAGTTGTATATTATATAGAACTTGTTCTTTTCTTAAAGGGGGTAGCTTGGGAATGGGAAGGAGCACTTATGATTCATTTGCATTTTGGAGACTAAGGGAGGCTAGGTGGTGCAGTGAATAGGGCACCAGCCCTGGAGTCAGGAGAAACTGAGTTCAAATATGGCCTCAGATACTTAACACAAAAAACTAGCCATGTGACCTTGGGCAAGTCACTTAACCCCAATTGCCCTACCTTCCCCCCTCCAAAAAAAAGAAAAAGATATTTGGAGATAGTGTTATTTCCCAGGCTAAGGCCCAACCCAGCAACCAGGCTGTGCCCTGAGCTTGGCTTAACAACAATCCTATGCACTCTAGAGGAACTTGCCCTCTGGTAAGGGGTTTAAGTGCCCACTGTTCACAGAGGGGTTTATGTTTCATATTAATCAATAACTGTTTAGCTGGAACTCCCTCTATTTCCCAGGGCCCTGGGCACCATCTGTCAAACCTTTTGATGTGGTTACAATACTTATTTCTTATAACAGCTAAGGGAACCAAACCAGGTACTGCACTCCTGTTCCCGCCATGCTAACTCTGGTTCTGTACCCAGCTGTGAGACATTCAATTTGGAGACTGTTCCCAGAGGACCCAGGAGTGTCTGCATTGTCTATGCAAGAGCCTGCCCTGGGAACAGCTAAGAATGATTATGTCATGGTCCAGCCTACTTATGTATATAAAGCACCTTGCCCTAGCATGTTAAGCCCTTCATCTGAGGAAGACTTCCACTTGCATTTCCTTACTTTGAAATTAAAGTCCTGTTTGCATCCTGACTCTCCTGTCTCTGGCCTGCTCTGTTCAACTCTGGCCAACAAGAGGTTAGAGACCAGTTCCCAGCACATACCAGAGTTTGATATTACCAAAATGGATTGTAGTTTTATAAAGTATAAAATCCTTTAGGCAGAGACCATAGACCAGGTCTTACAGATACACATCGAAAAATATAAAAAAATTCAGAATACTATTCTCTAGCTTCAAGGTGTTATTTTTCACCAAAACTTTCTGATGTCATATGTAACTTATTAACATGTAACATACATGTAACATATGCATTAAATTTGTACCTGCCCACCAAAATTATAATTTGCTAAAAAAAATCATTTTTTATTTTTTAATGAATAAGAGATAAGGAAAATATTCCCATATCAGTTCACTAAAAAGTTTTTTCACAACAGGGGCCCAATTTAACTTTAATATCTTTTAGTATCAGAAATGGCAAGTACAAATGACTATCTTTATTGGGCTTTGATGTCACAAGAAGTAGATAATTGTTACTTTCCTCTATCCAACTTTATCCCATTCTTGTCCTCTTCCTTCTACTTATGGTGTTTGGATGGATTGTAATATAGGGTGGTGGTTGTTGCTGTTTTTAATTCAGATCTCTGATTTCATATATGGAATTCCTTGGTATAGAAACTCCCCTGCTACATATCAGCAATTATTTTAAAACTTAGAATTTCTCCATGATTTTTCCTCACTGTTCAAGTGCTATACTCCACTCTGTGATGCTTCATCTCTTCCAAAGAAGCCTATACTTTGCTATTTGCTTGCTATAGTACTCAGCAGCAACCATCTCCCCCTTAAGTATTGGCAGCCTATTTAAATACAACAGCACTTTTTTTTTTTTTTAAAGCAATCGGGGTTAAGTAACTTGCTCAAGGTTACACAGCCGGTTATTTCTGGGTATGGTGCTGAGTATCTATCTGAGCCTGGATTTGATCCAGGTCATCCCAACACTGGAGCCGGCGCTCTTACTCGATGAGCCACCTGGCCACCCCTAAGCAATTGGGGTTAAGTAACTTGCTCAAGGTTAAACGGCCAGGTGTTTCGGGGTAGATGCTAAGTGTCTGAGCCCAGATTTGATCTCCAGATCATCAGGACACTGGAGCCGGTGCTCTTACTCGCTGTGCTACCTGGCCGCCCCATAACAGCACTTCTTTAACATACGTGGATCACCGAGCTGGAGGAGCTCCTCAAAAGCTTGGCAGAACCACCTCCTCTTCCTCACTTTAAGGCTCCCAGTTCTTTGTTACTGTTCAGTTGTTTTAGCAGTATCCAACTCCTCATGACCTCATCTGGGGTCTTCTTGGCAAAGATACTGGCATGGTTTGTCATTTTCTTCTCCAACTCATTTTCCATGTGATGAAGCTGAGGAAAACAGGGTTAAGTGACCTGCCAGGGGTGACAAAGCTATTAAGGGTCTGAGGTCAGATTTGAACTCAGAAAATGAGTCTCCCTGAGCCCAGGCTCATCACGTGCACCATGGCACCACCTAGTGGCCCCCTTCATCTTGGACATCATCTCATTCATTCCAAGAAGGTTGTACAGTCCTCATTTAAAGATGTCCAGGGAATTCACAATATCCTGAGACAACCCACTCGACTTATGGATAGTCATTTGTCAGAAAGTTTTTCTTCACAACTGATTTTTAAACTAAAAAGAAAAACTCTTCAGAGTAATAGGTCAAGGAAACCATTTTGGAATATGTAATAATATTTATGACTGGCAAGACAAATATGTATGGAAAATACAGTATAACTAAGTGACTTGAACAAAGAGGAAAATAATCACAGAGCTGAAAAGGAGCTCGGCTTACTTAATACAAACCTCTCATTTTATAGGGGTTCTATAATAATAATACTGAACCATGCTGGTCCACCATGTTTCCAGCTGCTGCTCACAATGGAGATGGCCACAGTGATGCACTCCTCTGACCCCCAACGAGGATAGGCAGCTCATTCTGCTCTCAGCAGATACACTTAAAAAAATAAACTGTATGACCCTGGGCAAGTCACGTAACTCTGATTACATAAAAAGATTAATAAATAATAAACTATATGTAATGAGGTTCACAGTTTCACACACAACCATCTTTTGTTCCTTGTATACCAGAATGTTTGTGTTCAGTGATAATTAAGTCCATAGTAAAAAAGAAAAATTAATAAATGCTCAGGAAAATGTTGATTTTCTAGAATAGCATGATTATGAACATCTGAGAACTACATTGTTTAGATAAGATAGCATCTAACTCCCTACATATTTGTCTGAATTTTTTAATTTTAAAATAAGTTTGATCAGGAGCCGTCAGAAGATGCCTTTCTCTTTTATATTATAGCCATTTCTAGAAATTATCACCCAAACTCCCATATGACCTTTTCTGGGAGAACCCAGTGAAAAAAAGATGGGAAACAAACTCTTGGATGCCCATGGAAGAAGATAAAGGAAATCCCTGTTTTCCTTCCCCCTACATACATTTTGCCTAAAAAAAATGTGAAGTTTCCTTTTGAAAATCATCCACCCACTCCTGAGAATGTACTAGAACACTGGGTGAATACCTCCTACTTCCAAAAGGAAACCTCATCAGTTTCTGCAAGGCTTTGGTCATTATTTAAATGCTGACCCATTCAGAGAAATCACCTCTCCAGACTCTCACCCCACCTCAAACAGAATGATTTATTTTTAATATTTAATAATTTATTTATTAAATAGGTTTTAGGCGCAAAGTACCAAGTGGTGGAGGGCACAAAGATGTACCCTGCCCTTACTGAGTTCACAATTAGTCATAATGACACAGATTTTGAGCTGGAAAGCACCATAAAGTACATTTGAATCCATCTTCTTGAAGAAAGTGGGCCTTTAGCTAAGACTTGAAGGAAGCCAAGAGGGTCATGTGGTCTGGCCACTCCTGGGATGGGGAGGTCAACCCAACCCTTTCTAGAAGCTATAGTACTGTATGGTAAGTAGAATTTTATTACAGTTCTCCTGTAATCAAATGCTATCAAAACCCTTTATTTTGTTTTTATATGTAATTGGAAAAAATACTATTTAAAGACAATTTTTAGCATTCATTTTTACAAGATTTTGAATTCCAAATTTTTCTCTCCTCCTTCCTAAAATAAAACCCTTCCTTTTAGAGATGAAGACACTGAGGGGGTAGGTGAAGAAGTAGGATTTGGACCAAAGTCCTCTGATAACAATAATACAACAATAAAACCTCTGACTTTTATTTATATTTATATTAGCAGCTTTATTAAGGTTTGTTAAGGACTTTACAAAAATGATCTCATTTTATCCTCACAACTCTGGGAGATAGATGCTGTTATGTCCCCCCATTTCACAGATATGACCTCAACTGAGGTAGACAAGAGGATAGGTGACTTTCTCAGGGTCACACAGTTAATTAAGTGTCTGAGGCTGGATTTAAACCCAGGCCTTTTTTTTTTTGGGGGGGGTGGAGACAAGACTAGGCAATTAGGATTAAGTGACTTGCCCAATATCACACAGCTAGCAAGTTTGTCAAGTGTCTAAGGCCAGATTTAAATTCAGAAAGAGGAGTTTTCCTAACTCTGGGATAGGTGCTCTATCCACTGTGCCACCTAGCTGCCCTTGCCTGGCACATAGTAAGCCCTTAATAAAATGTTTGCTGATTTGACTCTTACACAGGGTCTTAACCTGGAGTCTGTGGATAGATTTAAGGGGTCAGTGAAGTAGGATGAGAAAAAAATAAAAAACACTTAAAGGTTGGAAAGTGCTTTACATACTAATTATCTCATTTGAGTCTCATTGCAAAATGGAAAACCCATCTAGATTCAAATCTCACCTCTGACCCTTCATTAGATGTGAAGAGCTCTGCAAGCTTAGGGTGCTTATATAAAAATCAGGATTATTATCACCATCTAGCTGTGAAACAATGCACAAATTGACCTCATTTCTCCTGGCTTCCACATTTACAGGTTCCCATAAAACAAGGAAGTTGGACTCTGATCTTGCAACTTTAAAAATTTTTATTAGTACAACTTCCAACTGTGGACTCCAATTTTAGGTGGTTCTTCTGGAACACAGAGAGGCTTAGGACACTTGGAAGGCAGCCCCAGCCTTGGGCAAAAGAACTAAAGGCACTGTCTGCATCTCTCCAGCCCTAAGATTATTCCTGTGGACCTGGAGGTTAAAGAAGTCACCCAGTTATGTGCCCCATGGGAACCAGGGAACTGTTCACCTGACCAGGCACATTCTGGTTAGCAATCTGTTTGCAAAGACTGCAGCGTTACCACCCTTTACTGCCTGTATTACTAGTCAAGGTACACAGCGAGAATCCACCCCTATACCCTCCCCTCACCCTTTGTACCTCTATCTAGCAGAACTGTAATCAAATACTACCAGTTTCCAGAAAGGGATGGGCTAACAGACAGCTCTATTGTTCCCCTCAGCATCCCAGGAATTTGCCATAGACCCTAACACCCTTTCCTAACCACAGCTCCTTTCTGGATTCCTTCAAGTCTGGGCTAAAGGCACACCTTCTTTAAGAAGTCTTTCCAGGTCCTCCTTAATCACCCTCCTTCTGAGATTAACCCCAGTTAATCCTGTTTAGACATAATTGTTTAGATATTGTATTCCCCATTAGACGGTTTGTTAACTACTTGAGGTCAGGGGCTGTTTTCCTGCCTTTCTCTGTATTCCCTTAAGCATGGCACATAGTAGGTACTTAAATTCTGAGATTTCCCCCTTCCAAACACCCCCTCCCCCCAGTTTACCCTGTATATATCCTGCATGTACATAGCTGTTTGCTTATCATATTCCCCATTAGACTGTGAGCTCCTGAGAGTAGGGGCTGATTTTCTGCCATTCTTTTTATCTACAATGCCTAGCACATAGTAGGCATTTCATAAAATGCTTGCTGATTTGACTATTGGGGTGTTAACTTGAGGTTTATGGAGAGATTTAATGGGTCAGTGACCTTGGATGGGAAAACATGCATCTTAATTTTCACTAAACTTTAACTGAAATTTAGCAACAAACATTATTATGAGAAAGGATCCATAGATTACACCAGATTGTCAAAAGAGTCCATGACACAAAAAATGGTTAACAACCTCAGCTCTGTAAGAATCCAAGCTCCTTGAGGACAGGGACTATATTTCTATCCCCACAGTTCAGCACACAATAGTTCCTGTTGTTCAGCTATTTCCAGTTGTATCCAACTCTGTATGTTATTTGAGGTTTTCTTGGCAAAGACACTGGAACTATTAAGATACTCTCTCTCTCTCTTGTTTTTTGGGGGGGATTATTTTTTGGGGGAGGCAATCAAGGTTAAGGGACTTGCCAAAGTCACACAGCTAGCAAGTGTCTGAATCCACATTTGAATTCAGGTCCTCCTAACTCCAGGCCCAGCACTCTCTACTAAGACACTTAGATGCCCCTAGCACAGAGTAAGCCCTTAATAAATATTTGTTAGTTCTTTCATTCATTCATTCATTCATTCATTCATTCATTCATTCATTCATGGTGTCTGAATAAATGAAGGCTGCTGTGATCTGCTTTTGACCTGGTGTTTCCTAAGAGGGTCACAGCTCAAGGAAAACCTTCAACCCTCACTCCAAGGTACAAAGTCAACAGAAGAAGAAGACAGCAAATTTTAAGAGGAGTCATAAATTTAAATGCAAGGACATCCTTCCAAAACTTCGCCCTTCCAAACACTTGCTTGTTAGGTAGAATCAAGACAGGGTTGAAGAAAGTAGGTGAAAGTTAATGAGGCACTTTCTTGCAGCCCAAACTGAGAAGCCAAAATCTCCTAGAGCTTAAAATGGAAACTGGTTTGTGGTGAGAGATAATTGATGGGTAGGAACACGTGGCAAAGTCCAATGGAAAGACTTCTGGATTTTGAGAGGAGCTGGGTTTTTGTTTTTTTTTTGTCTTTTTGGAAGGGGGAAGGCAGGGCAATTGGGTTAAGTGACTTGCCCAAGGTCACATGGCTAGTAAGTGTTAGGTGTCTGAGGTCGAATTTGAACTCAGGTCCTCCTGACTCCAGGACTAGTGCTCTATTCACTTCGACACCTACGTGCCCCGAGGAGCTGGTTTTAATGTTAGATCTTCCACTCATGTGACTTTGAACAAAGCTATATCTCCTTCTAAGGGTCAGTTTTAAATGTCAGGGTTTAGATGACCTCTAAGGGGATTAGATTGAGAGATCAGGTTCCTATCTATTTTGTGATACTAACCCTTTAAGGACTATCTCCAATCCTGTCCCCTCTACTGCAATCCTCAGATAATGCTAGCCAAGAAAGAGCTCTCTGAGGTCACCCACCCTCCTCAATTGGCTCTGAGGATATATAAACTCTACTGGTGTTTATCTTTTTTTAGGTGAGTGGAAGGAAGACATTGTGAATATGGCATCAGAAGGCCTGGATTTGAATCCAGATCCTGTCACTTATTCACTCAACCTTTCTGGGCCTTGATTCTATTATATCTGCAATTTCAGCCAGAAACAAAGACTAAAGGAAGAGATGAACAAAGGCAGAGTTGATCAGGCTAAGGGGTTGAATATCTCAAAATATGTCAAATCTCTTCATAAACAGGCAGGCCCTATGGCTCTACCAACCCCAGCCATATAGATCAGCCTCCCTTCCCCCACTTTCTCATGGGTTGCTAATTAAATCAACACTACCCTTGATAAGGAGAGGGTAATGCTAAAATTATGGCTCTCTTCCCTTCCCTGACCTCACTGCTCTTTCAGCATGTCAGTCCAATGTCCTCAAGTCCCCAGTGTCCCCAACCCACTCTTCTCTACCCCCTTCCACTGCAATCCTCTGGAAACCCTGTTCTATTTTTAACAAAATTCTCTTCACAGTAGGGAAGAAAGGAGGGATGGAGGGAGCCAGTTTAGAACTTAAAATGGCACACCCCCAAAAAATTTTTTTGCAAAACTTTCCTTCATATTAGACTTGTGTCCCTTCTCCTGAAATGACACTGATATAAATATTTTGTATTTCCTTATATGTGCTGTTTCTCCTCAATGGAATGTAAACTCCTTGGGGAGTTTAATGAAATGTATTGTTTTGATTCTGTACCCTCCAGGCCTACCTAGCAAAGTGCCCAGTGCCAGGTAGGTGCTGGTTGAATTCAATTTAAATAGCCAGTGTCCCTAACTATAAAATCAAGGCCTGCTTTGAAGGAGGAACAAAAAGACAATTTACATAGTACCTGTCTACAAGGAGTTTATAATCTAGGCCTTATACTTGAGCTAGGTCTGGAAGGATGGTTTGAAACATTAAATCAGTGACTAAGTCTATTCCTTTCTCCCCACTCAGGCATGACCACCCTAGTTACAAGTCTCCATTACTCCTCTCCTGGACTTTTGCAACTGGTCTCCCTGTATGCAGTCTCTCCCTTCATCCTCCACATGGTTATCAAATTGATAACGCTAAAATGGTAGGTTTGCCCACGTCCCTTCTCTGCTTCCAAAGAGCTTCTTTGCCTTAAAGATAAAATACATACTTCTCGATTTAGTGCTTAAAGCTCTTCACAAATTGGAGCTAACTTGTGTCTGCGGGCTGATAACCTTACTCAGTCTGAAGAAAACTTAGTACTTCAACTAAACTGCTTGCGGCTCCCGTTTCCATCTCCAGTACAGGCCATTCGTCCCCTCCTTCCTAAGCTTAATTTCGAAAGCCTGGGACGCTCTCCCGGCTCACCTGCCCCTCTGAGCTCAGCTCCAGGGTCTCCTTCTTCAAGAAGTCTTTCCTCCTTCCCTCATTCCTGCCCCCATAGGGGTCTGTTTTTTTTTTTTAAATACATATGCTGACTTTACTTCTGCCTAAGTAAGTTGCTTCGCCATGAGGGAACTTGGGTGTAGGACGGTTACTACTCTTCCAGGCACGCTGGAGGTGTTTAATAAATGCTTATTAACTGACTGAGCAAGACAGAAGCTAAGGTTACCATTTCACAAGTGGTGAAAAAAAAGGAGGGAGGGAACGAGCATATATTGGTTGGGCTGGCTTGTTCTGAAATTAAAAGGTACAAATATAGATACAGGAAAACATTCTCCAGGAAAAGGATTATTTTAACAGCTGAGAGTCTGACCCCACTTACTCTCCACCACTTAACTCTTAAAAGTGTTGCAGCTGCAGTGGAAAATCCCACCCAGCCTCGCTCTCTTAAACCTCTCCATTTCTTTTGCTGTGGGCACCTCACTAGTCCTGGGGGCTCCCCACCCTTCCAGGGGCCAGACAGCTCTCTTACCCTCCCCAGGGCCCTGCTAGTAAACGACATAATATCTGTAAAATGCATAGCACAAGTGCCTGGTCCATACCAGGTTATCTGCTAAATGCTTGCTCCCTTCCCTTCTCATCCCAGCTACTCCAGCCTCCCATTCGCGGGACTGCCAGAGAGTGGGATGCCTGACCACTGCAGTGGGTAGGGGGCTGCTCTGGGAGACCCCTGGCCAGGAGGAGGTGCAGTGTGGGGGTGGGGATCGACAGCTTGGGCGCCCGACTTTCCGGGTGAGGGATGCCGCTCACCTTGAGCAGGTCCAGCGGGTGAGTGCAGCACGCGGCTCCGGAGGAGGCCAGCCCCCCGAAGTACCAGCGGGACACGCGCCTATTGGACATGGCTGCGCCGAGCAGGGCAGAGCCGCACCGGGCTGCACCGCGCTGCTCAGGCCAGAGCCGGGACGAGCGCGAGCCGGCAAAGCAGAGCACACAGCGCACGGGGACAGGCGCAGTGAGAGAGGCCCAGCTCCGGCTCGGGCTCCGGGGAAGCAGGTTCAAAGCACCGCCCGCCGCCCCTCACAGCCAATGCGCCGCTGCGTCCCGGAGGATCGCCCCCGCCCAACCGAAAGGAGCTCAGCTTCAAGGGGCGAGGTCCCCGCCCGCCTTAAAGGGGCCGAGGCAGCGCCTCTGGGCCCGAGGGGCGGGGGACCGGCGGCCACGGTCAAAGGCACAGCGCCGGAACGGGTGCTGCGGCTGCGTGATCAGGGGGCCAGGCTAACAGTCGCAGACAGCCTCCCACCCCCATCCTTAGCTTGGAAGGGAGCCCAGGTCATCCCCGTGCTTCCTTCCTGGAGCGGGCAGTCTGGGAAGACGCGGCTCCGGTTCGGAAGTCCGATAGTTTGGTTTTCCAGACACTCAGTCCTCCTTAAGCTTAGCGCCCACCCTCAGAGGCTACCTACGGTAAGGTCTACCCTGGTACACTGTTGCACGTTGTCTGTCCGGTTCGAGTCGGTTCAGTTCAATAAACATTTATTATTGGGGTTAGCTAGATGGTTCAGCCTACGCTCAGGAAAACCTGAGTTCGAATCTGACACTTACTGGGCAATTCACCTTTTCTGTTTGCCTTAATCACTGGAGAAGGAAATGGCAAACTACTCCAGTATCTCTGCCAAGAAAGCCCCGTGGCCAGTATTGGCGTGGTATGGTCCTCGGGGTCACGAAGAGTCCGACGCCACTGAACAAGTGCTAAGCTCCGGATAGTGAGTTCCTTGGGGGTAAGGGCTGTGTTTTCCTTTTTTAGTGCGCACAAGTGCTCGCCACGTAGAAGGCGCCCAATAATGTTCCTTGACAATAGTGTTGGAGCTCAAAGCGGCCCACATCTAGGACCACACGTCACCGCATCTTCCCCAATGCCTTCCGCCTTACCTTTCCTGTATCTTGGAACCTTGCCTATCACCTGTAGGCGCTTGGATCGGCTCTAGATTTTGTGAAGTTAATTACCCCTCTCCCCCAAAAAAGGTGCTGACTTCAAACGGGCCACGTAAAACAGCCTTGCACAGGGAAAAGCATCTCTTTGAAAGGTAGCTCCTGGGGGTGTGGAAGGAACTTTGGAACCTGAAAGGTCCCGATTCAATTTCTAGTCCTGTCACTTGCTCCCTGTGCGATCTTGGGTAAGTTACCTGAAACGTGATGGGTACTTGATTAACGAGCTTTTCACAAATCCAGCGGGGTTTATTCAGGGCTCTATTTATTGGATAATTTTAGGCGAAGCGTAATTCTTTGTATCCGTTTCCTCAATTGTAAATGAAGTGGCCACACTAGGTGATCTCTAAGGCATCCCAAAGCTCTAAATGTCTTCTCTGTCCCTAATCTGGTCTAATCTCTTTCCAATGCCATTTCCACAACCAGGAACATTATACGACTAGTTTAGACTCTGAATTTTCCAGAGAAACACAGAACAGAAATCTATGGGGTAGTGCAAAGAACAGCAGATTTAGAGTAAGACAGTGTAGCTCTAGTCCTTGATGGGCCATTTGTCACTTCACAATTTGTTAGCAGAGAATAGAAACGGTTTCATCCTTCCTATTTGTATCCCCATTGGCAAGCACAGTGTTTGGCACATGGTAGGTACTTAAATGCTTGATATGAACAGGGGCTTCACCATCATACTAAACTTATTTGCAAATCCTTGCTTCCTAAGGTTAGGAGGAAAGCACTTGGTAAATTGTCAGGTCTTAAAGGGTTCTAATCCAGTTGAATGATTTTGTAGTGTTGGGCAGCTCACTTCACTCTCTGGGCCTGTTTTCTCATCTGTAGAATAAAGCTTAGAGCAGATGGATGATGCCCAAGATTCTTTCCTGATCCTCCTTCTCCACTGCCTCACTGTGGTAGTGAGGTGGATTCTGGAAGGCTATTCTGGCAGGTCCACTAGAAGGCTTCAAATACTGGCCAGTGATGTTTCTGTTTGAAGTGATCGACAAGCCACCAGGTGACAAATTTTGGTCAGTTAATGATAAAGTCCCCGTGAAGCCAAAGTTTGCATAAGTGGAAAGAATGAACCACACCAAAAAAATCATCAGTTCTTGAAATATATTAATGTCAGCTATTCTTTATTATTCCATCAAAGAAGGCCTCATTTGGGCAGTATTTGACCTTTCACTGAAATTCTTCCTCTTTCTCCCTTTTCAATTTCCAGTAAGACTTCACCTCAGACTGAAGGCAAGGTATTGAATCACAGGCTCAGCTAACCCAAGCAGACTACCTCCCCCTCCTCCCCACCTCCCATGTGCACAGTATATTGTAGAGTTTTACCTTAATGTACATTTCACTGTCTGGCTCATATTATCACTTCTGACATTACTAAATTATATTCTTATTCTACAGGACCTCAAATAAGTCCTGGATACTGAAAATATCAAACTGAATTTAAGGGATTACTAGGATGTGCCAAAAAATGCAATTTATTGCTTTGTGTCTGAGACTATGAACAAGGTTGTCTTTTTGCAGCTCCATTCTAAAGGAAACTCCCCACTAATCACAGTCCTGGGCTAAGCCACAAGCAGCTGAAACTGTTTAGATTCTCTTGGTAGGAATCTGATAGGTGGCTAGAAATAATCAGGGGCCTATATAGACACAGGCATACTGCGTCTTCTCAGCTCCCTCCAAGTGCACAGCTGTGTATACCAAGTCATTATATCCTAGCCCAGCAAAACTAAACTGACATCCCTACTAACCTGCAGCGACTGAAGAACCATCAAGTCCCATTTCTTCAGAACCTAACTCCAAAGCTACCTCCTCTATAAAGTTTTTTCTCATCTCCTTCAGGTTATTAGGGGATCTCAGGGTGTTTTTGTATATTATTGTCTCAAAGCCTAGCATAAAGCTATGTTAATAAAGGTTATCTATATCTTACCTAAATGTATCTCCCTCCACAGGGCTCATTGTTGACTTTGAGTACTTCCCAACTAATTTATACAGAGCTTTTCTTCTGAGAAAATCAATAGGCAGGAGATAGGTTAGTAGCAAAATAATCTAGCCATTCAACAGAAGGCAGCCTCCATTAAAGGGTCAAGTGATTACCCACCAAAACATGGATGGGGGTTCTGATCAGAACTTAGTCTAACCTGTTTCTTCTTGCTAAATAAAGAGGAATAAATAAATAAGGAATTTGAGACTTTTTATTCCCAAAGAATTAGTTTTAAGTAAAATTAAAAATTCTCAAATCCTCTTTAGGTTCCAATTACTTTGAATGGTTGAGTTTTTCTGAATATATGACTGAATCAAATAAGGCTTCGGCCAGCATAACATTGAATGACAGTGCTTGTTCCTGAGGCAGAATCCTCTCCTTAAGGGACTTTGCTTTATAGCCAATTAGTTTACAGTAAGGTGCATTAGGCAAATAATTTCTAGGTGCTTAAAAATTACTGCATGACTATGGGTAAGTCATTTTACTTCTCTGGACCTCAATTTCCTCTTCTGTAAAATGAAGGAACTTGCCTAAGGAAGTGTGATGGTGATGGTGGTGGTAATTGTAGTGGTAATAGCAGCAGACTGGTTCAGTCAGTTCCAGCTGTGTGATATTGTCCAAGTCACTAAACTTCTCTTTGTTAATTCCCTTATTTGCAAAAATAAGATGAATGGGATAATTATTAAAAGTATATTCTGTGATTAGGTAACTAGATTATCTCTTCTAGGATCCTTTAAATTCTAGATCTGTGCTCTCAATGACTAAGAATCATGGAGGAATAAGGATAAGGACTGATTGGTGTAAGCAAGTTTCAAGTGAGGAAACTCCTTATCCAGACAAGCTGGTGCCTACTTTGCAAACGGAGTCTCACAGGTGTTTAGAGAACTGCATGGTTAAGTGACTTACCCAGGGTCACACAAACTGTCTTCATAGCTTGTTCCATACCAATCATAAAACTATACCACATCAAATCTGGTAGGAACCATAAAAAATCATCTAGTCTTTGTTCTAGAGATGAGAAAACTGAAGACCAGAAAGAAGCAGCTGGACCAACTTTGTTCTATTCAGTTGATTATTCAAACACTAAACTAAAACTCCACAGACTTTAACAGCAACAAAGATGGAGTGATGAAATGAAATCTCTTTGTACAAAAATTGGCTTTTTATTTGGCTAAACCAGTTGCCCAACTTTCACTGACCATGCCCCTCTTAGGAAATTTATGATGAAGCAGAGCTCTTCCCATTGCTTCTCTCTAGGGTGCCAAAGCAAAGGCATCAGTTGAAGACTTTAAGAGACAAAGGAAGTAAATATACTACCTTAAAGGGTGTTGATAAATATGGTTTGTTTACCAGAACCATGCTTTAGGCTTCAAGAATGATGGAATCCTGGTAAGAGTTAGAAAACAGAAAATTGAAAATTTTGAAAAAAGTAGAGAGAAAAAGAAAGCCCAGACAAAAAAAATCATTAAACTAGATCATAGTACTGGACAAATGTATATGGCACATAAAAAACAATCACAGAATAGATGTCTAGGAAAAAATAACAGAGAAGTTAGAAACAATTTTTATGGCATATGTATGTGTGTATATACACATGTATGCCCACATCCCATATACATTATATACCATAAAATGTACATATATGTATACACACCTTCTATATATTCATACTCTTTATATTGACATATGTGCACATACACATATTGCCAATATCAATACAAAGAGCATAAATATAAAGTTCACAGGTCCTTACCTGTCTTTACAGGTATGATCTCATGGTCAGTGACTCAAAATATCTCAATAGATGCTCTCAAAAAAATAACAAAATCCCAATAATAAATCCCAAATGAGGCAGAGAAGATGAGGGAAAATCTAAAGAAATCAATGGGGATAGCACTATGGTACACTCTCTGATGAACTAGATTTAAGAATATATACCAAAGATGAAAATAGAGTAACTATCACTAAGACAAATACAGAAGCCTGGAATTCTAAAAATAATGTCAGTAAGACTAAAGCTCAGAATAAGCTGATGTTTACAAAAAAAATTACTAAGGACAGAATAAGAAGTAGGCATTTTAAATTTTAATTGGCTGTCTCAAGTAAGTGTTCCAGGTCCCTGTCCTGTTCAACACTTATCAAGACACAAAAGAGGAATTTAAATACCCAAGAGAGCTCACAATCATCATGCAAGTAAGGTAGATAGTGCTAATATTATGGTCTCCCTCAACTTTGTAGATGAGGTTAAGAATCAGAGGAGTTAACTGATTTTGACTATTGTAATACATCTTGCTCAGAGGTGGTATATGAGGCCAAGTTTCTTCACCCCATCCAGTTTCAAAGCTCCTTACACTATATGAAGCTTCTAGACATAATAGGAATGCTCGCTCAGATCTTCAAATTAGTGTTACAAGGATCAGTTAATGGAGCTGGAAGCCAAGATTTTGATTCAAAATAGATTCCAGCAGGTCAGAAATAGGCCTCAATTACCAAAATCTAATTTAACAGAAAATGTGAAAGTGACCTAGCTTAAAAAAAATGTCAGTTTTGGCTTACTGTAAGCTGATATGTAAGTCATCAAGGAGCTAGAGCTGCCAAGAAACCTAATACAATCTTTAGGCTGCTTTAATAGAGGTATATTATCCAGAATAAAGGAGGTTGAGTTCCCCTGTACTCACTCTGATCAGAGCATTTCTGCCATGCTGTCTTGTTAACTCTGGGCACATTTTGAAAAGAAAAAATACCATATGAGAAAAGAAGGAATACTTAGGGGGGGGAAGGAGATGTGGTAGTCTCATCAAATATTTCAAAGGTTGTAATGTGGAAGAGGGAACTGATTAATTCTCTATGGCTTCAAATGAGGGAAAGTTGAAGGAAGGCAGATTTCCATTCCATGAGAAAGAACTTGGGACTGAAAGAAAAACAAAATTTCTCATTTTATATTACCTTAAAAAGTAGGGAGAATTGTCTTGTTGAACTGCCTCTCTTTTTAAATCTTTGCTACAAAAGATAGCTTAGTAAGACAAGAAAGAGGGGAAAAGGGACATATTCAAAAATGAATACTATGTTTAAAAAAAGGCATCAAAAAGATATTTTTAAATAAGCACCTCATTCTTTAAAAAAAAAAAAAAGTTACCAAGAAAAGGTTAGCTAAGACCCTATAGAGGGGGTTTCTGCACTGGATGAGAGATTAGCCTCCAAGGTGCCTTTCAGCTTCCAAGTTTCTAAAATAATCCTTCTGCTTCCTGAGGATACTAGGCTACTTGTCACTCACTAGATGTTGTCTCAATCTTAAAATGTAGAGGCTCTCCAAAAATAATGGAATCAATTATCCGAACCCTTATCAATGAAACAAGATGTTACTGAACAAAAAGGTTTGGTTTTGAAGCCCAGGGAAGGACATGCCTGCTACTTGGGTTAGGTGGGACTATAACAGATGAAAAAATGAGAGCAGTTCAACTCATATTTAGGCTCTTGGTATAAATTTTAGACTCAAAAAAATGTAATGAAAAGAGAGAATACAGAGTTGTTACCTAAAGTGAGCTTAGAGAGTCAAACAGTAGATGTGCCAAGGCAGACAAATGCCTTGATTAAAAAAAAAAAGTCTAGAATTGAGTCAGTAAAGATGTAGGTCAGTGAATTTGGCATTGATTCCTGATAAAATTATCACATACATTTTATGAAAAGGATGGTTAATGAAGACTTGAAGAAAGGGAGGCATGGTCTCAAGGTTCCATCATCCATACCAATCCGTATCAAGGTTCCAACCATCATAGGTTGTGCCAGATCAGCCTTGTTCTCCTTTTTTCAAAATAGGGTTACTAAACTAATAATGCAAGGGAATGCAGTATAGTTTACCTAGATTCTAATAAAGTATTTGACAAATGACTACACAATCCTCGTGATAATGATGGATATATGGGATATGTGACAAGAGGTGGATTAAGAAGTTGAATAACTAGATTCCAAAAGTAGGCATTAGTTTAATGTCAGTTTGGAAGGTATCCAGCCCAGTGCCTATGATTTGTCCTGTGCTATTTAATATGTATATAAAAGCACATATGCCACACTTATATTTGAAAATGATATACAACTTGGTAATAGTATCCAAGATATTTTTTTTTGGAGGGGGGAAGGCAGGGCAATTGAGGTTAAGTGACTTGCCAAAGGTCACACGGCTAATAAGTGTTAAGTGTCTGAGGCCGGATTTGAACTCAGGTCCTCCTGACTCAAGGGCCGGTGCTCTATTCATTGTGCCACCTAGCCACCCCAAGGATTCAAGATTTCTAAAGGATAGACTGTTGAACCAAATTTAGTAAGATGAAATTTAATAGGGATAAATTCTTGCACTTGGGTTAAAAAAGAGGAACTTCACAAGAAAAAATGAGGGAGGTATAGATAGAAAAGATCTGAGGGTCTGAATAAATGGCAAACTCCCTAAACAGGCTATGACAGGCCAAAAAAAGCTAATGCTATCTTACACTACACAAAGGGAGCCACGTTGTCACTGGGTACAGGATGCCTTACTCTCAACTATACTATTTATGGAATTTTATGTTCAGTGGTAAGCACATTTTAGGAAGACCATTAATATGCTGACAGTCTGGAGGACAATCAAAATGCTGTTCAAGATCATGGCATATGAGGATCAGCCAAAGGAACTGAGGATGTCTAGCCTAAATAAGAGAAAAAATGGATACAGGAGCCTCAGTGGGTAATGAATGGGTACAACATGAGAGACAGTATTCAAATAAATAAAGGTCTATCACTTGGAAGGGGAATTAGTCTAGGAACTGCCTGGCCTGAGGGGAGAAGCAAAAGTAGTAGGTTTTGAAGTTGTAAAGAAAGATTAATGTCTGATATAAGGAAAAATCTCATTATCTATTAAATTAACCAAAGTTTTATAAAATGAGTTATTTTGAGAAGTAATGGGTTTCCTCCCCAATTTTTAAAGAAGGACTTCATGACCACTTCCTGGGTATACATATGTATGGTAGAGGGGATTCTTGTTCAGGTTAGAAGTGCCTTAAAACTGAGACTGTGTTTTACATTCACCCAAAGTCCAGGGCTAAAAGTAAAAATGGCAAAAGGAAAGTGTCTCATATTACTCCATTACTAGGAACTGAGTTTGGGAAAGGAGGAAGTACAACTATAACCAGGTGGGATCAATATACAGTGGCTGGAGATTTGGGCATAAGCCTTCCATTCAGTATTGATTTTTATGCTTCTGTCTCTGTTCCTTGGAATAAATAGTCCAGGAAACAGATGCCAGAGAACTGTTAGCTTCACCCCTGCTCTGGGCAATCACCTTGCAAGGGAACCATCACACCCCAGAGAGCAAACAGGAAGACTCAGGGAAGGGTCAAGGAAGCTTTAGCTGGGGGCATAGCCAGCCCAGCTAAAGCTGGCAAATCATTAACTCTTCAGTAACTATATAGATGGAACTAGGGGGAAAGTCTGGGCAAGGCCCCAGATATAAGGCACTGAGATTGGGAAGCTTTAGGTGACCTTTTCTCTCTTCTGAAGACTTCCCTACAATCCAGGGGATCCAGTACCTCCTAACTCCTGTAGCATTTGTCTGCTGAACCTCCCAGGCTGCCTTTGTTAAGACACCTGCCCATCTTTCAAAGCTGGGCAGCTTTGGATAAATTACTATGGTGCATACAAGTACTAATCCCTTTGGAATTTAGAGAAGTCCCATACAGGGACTCATCCCTAGAGTTGAGCTCAGTTTAGTTATACAATTGGATCACCTTCCAAGGGTGAGATCAACTTTATTAGCTTATAAATAATGTATCTACTCCCATTCCCTCAAGTTTTGACATCTGTGGGTGAATAAAAAGCCTAAACTCCTTATTTTGGGATTTGAGGCTTTCTAGAACTTTCCCCATTTACCATCAGCCCAGCCAATCTAATCTACTTACTTTCCCCTAAATTCATCCAGAACACTTGTGCCTTTATTTTGCTCCCACTATTCTTCCTGCCTTAAACACCTTCTTACTCTATTTATATATAAGTTCATCCCTTGAAAGTCTTTCTTGAACCATATCTTTCCCAGACAGCCTTCTCCATACTTTGGCTGATCAAGCTCTCCTAACTCCTATTAACACCTATCTGTCCCATTTCCTATGATATCTTGTACTGTTAAATGTCTATGTATGTGTACTGTACCTCCAATTAGAATATAAGCTTGCTGAGGGGATGGTGTCGAGCTTTTGTTTTTTTAAATCAATAGTACCCATCATAAAGTCACTGTACCACAGACATTACAAAGAGATGGTGGAAATGATAATGAAGGAAGTACCTGTTCCTTAAGGACTTGAGAAATACAGTGTTTAACTGGCACCACAACAAAGAGCACAGGAAGGTAGACTTTAGGGCCCAGATCACCCTACAAACCTTGGTTATCTCCCATAACATCCAACTTTGATTGTTTAAGATACTGCTGTGCCAATTCTTGGCTGCCTGTCGCTGGTCTTCAGCACACAATTCTAAACACAGTGGAAGTCTGAGTAATAATGTATTTTCCTCATAGACTACTGTTTGAACAAACTTGCTCCCCACTCTTATGTTCCACAAAGTCTTTCTTCACATTAGCCTTTTAAAAGGGCATGGGACAGATGGGCCCTCCCCTTCCCTCCCAGAACAGAGTCCCCTGGAAAGCTGAGAAAGTTCTCACTCAAACTACCCACGCTGGTTTTAAGCACATCTGTTCAAGTCTGCAGGCAGTAATACACATGGGGCAACTGCCCAAGTGGTCAGACTGGACTGGAGTAAGCTCCACTTTGCACAAGTCCTTCAGATCCCCAAACTCCTACTCCAAAATCACAGTGCCACCAGCTGCTTCCAAGGCTGCTTTAATCTTCTCTGCTTCTGATTTGGCAACATTGGCTTTGATTTCCTGTGGTAAGGACTCTACCAGCTTCTTTGCCTGAAATGAAAAGAAGTGGAGGATTAGAACCATAAACACTCTGGGAGACTTTATTAATAAGCCTGGTTCTTGGCTAGACGATTAAGTCTGGGGCAATTGCATCATTATAATCATGGCACAAGGCCTCCAGAGGAAAGCTGGTAGAGATGCAGAGGAAGGAGATTCTCTCAACTTCAAAACCATTAAGCAGGCAGAGGGTTGTAATGTCCTTGGAATAAGAACTCTTCATACCTGGACAAGGTTTATGCCTTGGATGTAATTCTTTACTTCCTTGATTAATTTTACTTTATCCACAGGCTTGGCTTCTGTCAGCCGAACAGTAAAATGTGTTCGTTCCTTCTGTTTGGGTGCTTCTTCCTCATCTGCTGCCTAGAATGAGAGGAAAAGGATAGGTGAAGAAGGTGAAGCCAGACATAGCCATGGACTGATTCCCCTGCCTACTTTCTAACTCTAAAAGGGAAATCAGATAGCTATCAGGCAAATTTATTGTTCCTGAAACCCCTCCACTCAGGATCAAATGAGATAATGTATATGAAATAATTTTATTAAGTGCCAGTTATAATATTAATTATTATTATTCAATCCCCCCAGAACTTTAGTTTAGCTTTACAGGAAAATAGCACTCAATGAAGATTTAGCTATTTTGCTTTTCCAAAAAGAATATAAAGCAAGACTGTCCATTTTTACCACTACCATCTGAAACAGTTATAGTAATGCTAGCCTTTGAAATAAGATATTTTTTTTAATTGAGTGAATAAGCACAGGAAAAAGAACAATTACCACTACTTGCTAATAACATGGTTTAGAGAATCTTATAAATTCAAGTAAAATTAAATGAAACAACTTCAATTGAATAGCAGGCTATAAAATAATCAGCTTTTCTATATATTATTAACAAAACTCAGAACAGGAATAAGAGAAATTCCATTCAAAATCAATACAAAAAGTGTAAAATGTCTGGCAATTTACCTACCAAGACACACCTAGGCCTTCTATGAATACAACTACAAAACACTCTCCTGATTGGTCTGTGGCAATATAATAAACAAATATTCACACCTATGGAGAAACTAACAAAGGCTTATATGAATAGAATTTGAAAAAAAAACAAAATTCACCTCAAAGAACAAAAAAAAAAAATCAAGACTCTTAAGTGAAATGAGGAAAAAAATGTGGGAAGAAAGGGAGCCTTCCAGTATTAGATCTTAAAATGTACTATAAAGGGTAACCATCAACACTATTTAATATTAATTAAGAATACATAAATATTGATCGGTGGAACAGATTAGCTAAACAAAACCCAGGAGCAATTAATTAAAACCAAGCATTGTATTTGATAAATCTAAGGAAACCAACTATTGGGCTAAGAATTTTCCATTTAACAAAAACTGCTAGAAGACCAGAAAAGCAGTCCATGACCAAAATACAAAAGGTTATATAAATAATAAATTGAAAGATACTAAAAAGACTTTCAATATACCTTCCAAAACTGTGGATGGGGGACAATTCTTAACTAGACAGATAGAGGTTATCATAAGTGATAAAAAGGGCAATTCCAATTACATAAAACAGTAAAGATTTTGCACATTAGGTATATTGTCACTTTTTTTCTGCTTTTTTCATCAACTGCTCCTTCTGAAAAGGCAGCACAACTCATTTAAGGTTTAACACAAAACTCAATAGTTAGAATGGAAGGTTAATGGGGGAAAAACTCTTTGCACCAAGTTTCTCTGATAATGATCTGATCTCCAAGACATTAGAGAACTGAACATGTGAACAAAAGCCATTCTTCAATAGATAAATGGTCAAAAGATAATAAAGCAAGCAGTTTTGGAAAGAATAAAAAAGGCAAGCTATCAATTTTAAGGAAGTTCCAAATAATTTAAAAATGGAAATTCAAACAACTCAGGTTCTACTTCACATCCATCAGATTGGCAAAGATGGCAAAAGATGAAAATGTAAAAGGGCAATGATAAAACAGGCACACTAATGCACTGTTGGTGAATTGGTCCAACTGTTTGGATAAGTAATTTGGAAATATTCCCCCAAAGTCACTAAATTGTATATATCCCTTGACCTACCAATACCACTAACTAGGCACATCCTCCAAAGAGATCAAGGAAGAAAGGACCTCTATGTACAAAAAAATTTTTAGTGGCACTTTTTTTGGTAACAAAAAATTAGAAACAAAGAATGGCTAAATAAATTATGATGTAACGTGTTTCCCCGATAATAAGACACTGTCTTATTAATTTTTTTGGAAAGAAAAACACCAGGGCTTATTTTCAGGGGAGGGCTTATGCTGTCCTGCCTCAGCTCTCCTCCGTGGCACTGCTCTCAATGGCGCCAGCAAGCAAATCACTGGGGAAGAACAGGATGACGCGCTCACTGCTGCAGCTCTGATTGGATGCAGCTGGGGGGGGGGGGGGACAGTGCATACAGAGGGTACCGTAATGTAGTGTGTAGCACAGGGGATCACCTTAACTACAGTAGCAATCTCAATAGGGCTTATTTTCGGGGGAGGGCTTATTTTTAGAGGAATCTTACACAGTAAGGGGAGGGCTTATTTTCGGGATAGGTCTTATCGGGGAAACACGGTATGTATGTATGTAACAGACTATTACTGCAAGAAAAATTATAAACATGACAGATTCAGAGAAACTTTTCCAGAGTAAGCAAAACCAGGAGGACAATTTATACACTGAATAATAACAATTTAACAAAAATAATTTTGAAAGACTTCAGAGCTCAAAGTAGTAACCACTAAAATAATCTGGGTGAGGCAGCTAGGTGGCACAGTGAGTAGAATGCCAGCCCCAGAGTCAGGAAGACCTGAGTTCAGATAGACACTTAACACACACAAAAAAAACCTAGCAGTGTGACCTTGGGCAAGTTACTTAACCCCAATTGCCCTCCAAAAAAGCAAAAAAAAAAAAAAAAATCTGGTACTGGCTAAGAAATATAATGGTGGATGAGTAGAATAGATTTCGTACCCAATACACAGTAGTACAACCACAGTAATCTAGTATTTGATAAACCCTAAGGTCTAAGGTTTTGGGACAAGAACTCACTATCTGACAAAAATTCCTGGGAAAACTAGAAAGCAGTTTGGCAGAAACTATGTATGGATGGACCAGCACCTCACACTGTATACCAAGATAAGGTCAAAATGGGTACATAATTTAGACATAATGGTAATATCATAAGAAAATTAGGGGAGCATGAAAAATGGATCTATGGATAAAGGAAAATTAATGTTCAAATAAGATAGAGAGCATTACAAGGATGTAAAATAGATCATTTTGATTACATTAAATTAAATTAAAAAGATATTGAACAAACAAAATGAATGCTACCAAGATTAGAAAAAGAGCAGGAAACTGAAGAAAAAATTTTACAGCAAGTTTCTCTGATAAAACACCTCATTTTCAAATATGTAGAACTGAGTCAAAAAAACAAAACTGTCAAACTTGTGAGAATACAAGCCATTCTCCAACTGACCAAACTGGTCAAAATATATGAACAGGCAGTTTTCAGAAGAAACCAATATCTATATGGAAAAATGTTCCAAATCACTACTGATTAGAAAAATGTAAATTAAAACAACTCTGAGGTACCATCTTACCCCAACCAAAGTGGCTAACATGACAGGAAAGGAGAATGACAAATATTGGAGGGGGTGTGGAAAAACAGATACTCATCTACTGTTGGTGGAGTTGTGAACTGATTCAACCATTCTGGAGAGCAATTTGGAACTATGCCCAAAGGGTTATAAAATTGTGCATACCCTTTAACCCAGCAATACCACTACTAGGTCTATATCCCAAAGAAATCAAAGAAAAGAGAAAGGGACATATATGTACAATATTTATAGAAATTTTTTTATGGTAGCAAAAAAAAATTTGAAATTGAGGGGGATGCCTATCAACTGAGGAATGACTAAAGTTGTGGTACATGATTGTGATGGAATACTACTTTGCTATATGAAATGACAAGCAGGACGCTTTCAGAAACACCTGGGAAGGGGCGGCTAGGTGGCACAGTGAACAGAGCACTGGCCCTGGAGTCAGGAGGACCTGAATTCAAATCCAGCTTCAGACACTTAACACAAAAAACTAGCTGTGTGACCTTGGACAAATGTGTTGTTTTGCTTCACTATAATTATTGGTTATAAGACAGGGCCTCTATTGGAGGAGGTGGCGCAGGAGAAATGTTGGATAGTGATGCAAAAGAAAAGAAAGCCAATGTAGCACATACAACCCTGTTTTCTGTTCTTTGTATATCGAAACGTTCATGTTTGTTAAACTGACAATAAAAGTAAATTTTAGAAGAGAAGGACAAGATGGATTAATGGATAGGATGCCTAAACTTTATGAGGACAAAGACCTGGGATTCAAATCTTTCCTCCTACACACAGTATCTGTGTGACCACAGGCAAATACTTTGGACTTCTCTGGGTTGCATTTTCTTCATATCAAATAGAAATGGCAACTGTCATGTAGCTTACATAAAATAATACATACAAATTTTAAAGTTGAAAAAGACCTAAGAAATTATTCAGTTCAAAGGTGTCAATCACACAGCTTATTGGCCCCATATAGCCCATACCATTCCCCTGGAATGTGGCTAGAACCATATTAAAATATATTTGGGAAATACTTAACAAAATAAATAAAACTAAGACAATAGATCACACTATCTTTTAAAACTAAGTCAACAGGGGCGGGTAGGTGGCGCAGTGAGTAAAGAGCCAGCCCCAGAGTTGGGAGGACCTGAGTTCGGTTCTGGCCTCAGACACTTAACGCACAAAAAACTAGCTGTGTAACCTTAGGCAAATTACTTAACCCCAATTGCCCTCCAAAATATGAAAAAACAAACAAACAAAAAAAACCTAAGTCAACAAGAGGCCTAAAAGGATCCTGATGTATGGCTTAGTGGCCCCTAATTTCTATTTGTGTTTGACACCACTGGTCTAATCCAAAACTCTCATTTTACAACTGGGAAATAGTCCAGGAGTCATCACCCCCAAATCACATAGCCAGTGAAGAGTAAAGCTGGAATGTGAAATCAGCCCTGATTCCAAATCCAACACCATGCTGCTTCTTTTACAGAAATTATCAATTCTAGAAGCCAGTCTTTTTTTATCTTTGTAACCCTATTACCTTGCATTATTCTGATATAAGGCAGGATCTTGACAAATGATTTTTAAAAAGCTTTAGATATTTATATCATTCTAACACCTCTTCTAATCTTGGTTAATTCAATTTCAAATCAATACAGTAAGCATTTATTAAGAGTCTGCTACTATAACTATAACCAGGGTGTGTGCACATGCATGTATATATAGTTTAGAGAAGACATGGTCACAGAATCAGAGAGGGAAAGGACCATGGCAATCACCTAGTCCAACTTATACACTAAAGGAATCCCTACCTACACAACCAAGTAGTAGCAGTAGCTAACATATATCACTTCCTCTCTCTATATCTATTACATATCACTTACTATGTGCCAGGCATTGTGCTAAGCACTTAACAAATATTATTTAATCTGGTCCTCATAATAACCCTGTGAAGTAGGTGCTATTATTATCCTCATTTTATAGATGAGGAAACTGAGGCAGATAGCAGTTAAGTGACTTGCTCAGAGTCACACAGCTGCTAAGTGACTGAAGCTGGATCTGAATTCAGGTTTTCCTGACTCTCAGCCCATCGATTTATCCACTATGTGGATGGACATCCAGTGTCTACTTGAGCTACCTCTAAGGCAAGAAGACTCAACACATCTTGAAGTAGCCCATTCTACATTTGAGAGAGGCTTTGATTGTTAGGATGTTTCTTTTGACATCAAACCTAAATTGGCCTCTTGGCAACATCTCCCTACTACTCCTGGTTCTGCCCTTTGGAACCAAACAGAACAAATCTAACCCCTTGTGCACAACAGTCATCATATTTCCCTTGAGTCTTCCCTTCTCCAGTCTAACATGCCCAGTTCCTTCAAACAGTACAGGCACCACAGGATTGAAGAAAGGCATAGATAATACACTAGATGATGACAAGATCCAAAAAGAACTAGACTAGAAAACTGGGCTGAAATTAATATGCCAAAATTTGAGGTAAATTTTTTTTTTAATTTAAGGATAATTAGGACACTAAAGCACTGTTGGTGGAACTGTGCACTGATCCAACCATTCTGGAAAACAATTTGGAACTATGCCCATAGGGCTATAATGCTATGCATGCCCTTTAACCCAGCAATACCACTAATAGGTCTATATGCCAAAGAGATAAAAAAAAAAAAGACTTAAAATTACAATATTTAGAGAAGCTCTTTTTGTGGTGGCAAAGAATCGGAAATTGAGGGGAGGCCCAACAATTGGGGAATGGCTAAGTAGTACACGATTATGATAGAATGTTCTTGTGCTATAAGAAATGACAAGCAGGATACTTTCAGAAAAACCTAGGAAAACTAATGAAATGATACCAAGTGTGTAGAACCAGAACAATGTATACAGTACCAACAATACTGTACAATGATCAACTGTGAATGACATATATTGTAGCAATAAAATTATTCTGAGGGGCTTACAATGAAAAATACTATCCACCTCCAGTGAAAGAACTGATGGGAGTCTGAATGCAGATCAAAAGCATACTTTTTTTTTTAACTTTAGTTTTCTTTTTGGTCTGTGTTTTCTTTCACAATGTGACTAACACGGAATTACATTTTGCATGACTGCCCATGAATAATCTTTACCAAATTGTTTTGTACAGTGCTACTAGGCCATAGGACATAATGGGAGGAGAAACACAAAATGATGGATAAAACGATACAAGGCCAAGGGGATATTTCAGAAGAGTTGGAGAACAAGAAGACAGACAGACAGACAGACTAAATAGCCCCAGAACTCACCTCAGAGGCTGCCTTTGCAGTAGCAGCATTTGGTACCATGCCACCCATTGGTACCAGCCCCACATCCTGGATCTTCAGTGTTTTCTGTAGGAATATAAAAAAGAACAAAATTTAACAACTGGTATTCCATCTTCTAAGCTAAGTAACTGTTGGGAGAAACTTCCTCAAAATCTAACATTCTCCCACTAGTATCTGGGAAAGACAATAATTTAGCATTTACTCAAAACCCAACTCAACAAATAGATGGCTCACTTCATTCTCTAGGCAGTGCAGTTAGGTGTCATAGTGGCTAGAGTATTGGACTTGAAGCCAGGATGATACCCAAATTCAAATCCTGCCTTCAGATTCTCACTAGCTATGCAGCCCAGAGAAAGTCGCATAACTTCCCTCAGCCTCAGTTTCCTCATCTGTAAAATGAGGATAACCTATCTCACAGGGATGTTATAAGATGAAATGAGTTAAGGAAAGTAACTTGCAAACCTTAAAGCACTATATAAATGATAGCTATTATTATTATCTTACTTATAATTACTATTATTATTATTACCTTCAATAACTCGTTGAGATCAGAGATTTCCAGTAGAGTGAGACCAGCGATGTCCTGTACTAACTGCTGAATCTTAGGAGGGTACTGCTTGGGGGCATTGTCCAGAGTGGCTCCAGCCAGAGTTTCACTTCTTCTTTGATGACAGCTGCTTCTCATTAGCCTCAGGGAACAAATACCCAATAATGGCAGCCTACACCCAACACCATTCAAACAAGAGACTGTCACAGCCCAGCAAGTGAGCAAGGGGCAATTGTACACAGGGCTTGAACCTTTCTTTCTTTCTTCCTATCTATCTATTTACTATAAACATATCTTAAAATCTAGGAGGGACCTTAGAGACACCTAGTCCAATAGCTTTTGTGTTAAGGATCCTTTTGACAGTCTGGTGAAACCCACAGCCCCCCTCTCGGAATAATGTTTTTAGATAACATGCAAGATAGTGTTGAACCTGGAGTCAGGTTCAAATCCAGCCTCAGATACTTCCTAGCTATGTGACCCTGGGGCATAACTTAAAAATCTGTCTGCCTTAGTTTCCTCAACTGTACAAATGAAAACAATAGCATCTAACTCCAAGGTTTTTTATGAAGATTAAATGAGGTTAATACTTGTAAAGGTCTTTGAAAACCTTAAAGTGGTTAGATGTAAAATAAAATATTACTACAAATGTATAAATAAAAGTGCTATGTAAATAATAGCTTGCTATAATTATTAACAAAATATATTGGATTACAAAAGAAACCAATTATGTTGTAATAAAGATGAAATTTTTTTTCCATCAAAGATCAAAAACCTTGGGGCAGCCAGGTAGCACAGCGAATAAGAGCATCGGCCCCAGTGTTGGGATGACCTGGGGATCGAATCCAGGCTCAGACACTTAGCACCCACCCAGAAACACCTGGCCGTGTAACCTTGAGCAAGTTACTTAACCCCAATTGCTTTAAAAAAAAAAAGAAAAAGATCAACATGCACCCTGGGTTAAGAACCTGATATTCTAACCCCTTCATGTGGCTCAGGAAGGGGAAAAAACAAACAATCTAGGCACAAAAAATTGCAAATTTACTACCACGGTATCTTACACCCAAGAGATGCTTAAGGCAGCTAGGTGGTAGTACCCACCCAAGGTAGAGTCAGCAAAACCTAAATTCAAATCTATCCTATGTGACTCTGGGCCAAGTCACTTAACTGGTGTCTGCCTCAGCTTCCTCAACTGAAAAATGAGAACAGCACCTACCTCACAAGATTATCATGAGGATCGAATGAGATAAATGCTCCCTTCAATATCCCTCACCCCCCTTAAGGCCTAGAAAGTGAGCGGCCCAAGGTCACACTGGCTGAGACCAGGACTTGGTCTCCCATACAAGGAGCCCCTGGGCGGGGGGTGGGGAGGATAGGACCCAAGGAGGGGTGGAAAAGTGTCACCCTCCCCCTTTTTCTAGGCGCAAGAAAAGGTTGCAACTCTACTTAACTCATGGGGGGGATCGCGAGCTCCATAAAGGGTTGTGGGTTCAGATTGGGGGTCTGTGGGCGCCAGACTAAAGGGGTCGCAGGCTCCAGACTGGGGGGTGAGGGGAGACACAAGTTACCGACTAAAGGTCGCAGACTCCGAGAAAGACCTCTCCCAGCAAGGGAGTGAGCAGCCTTAGGCACCCCTCTCGGCCTCATGCCGCCAGGCCGCGGCTCCTACTTCACCCCAAGCCCCGGAGGCCCAACCCCACCAGTCCCGGCCCCGGTTCGGGTACCTGCTCTGGAGCAGGGCCGCGTCCCGGAACCTCAAACAGGGCCCCCTCAGGGAGGTAGCAGCCGCAGCCAGCATCACGGTGGGCGCGAGAAGGTCACTCACGCGGTTGTACAGGCGAAAAGCGACGCTCTAGCCCGCCCAGGGGCAGCTCTCGCTGACCCAGAAGTGCCACTCTACCACGGGCCAGCTTCCTTAGTCTCGTTGGTTGAGGGTTACCCACAATTCCCCAGCCATCTGAGAAGGAGCCTTTAATGTGGAGGCAGACAGGGCATGCGCTTCAATTTAGGCGTTCTTAGTCACGTGGCTACCTCGATTATAGGCGCCGCTTGCCCTAAGCGGTTCTTTGCCTTTTAAGTGTTATGTTGAACATAAAATGTAAGAATGTTTGATATATTTTTTTTTTACTTGGCATATTAAAGTAAACGTAGTAAAAAAGATCGGAATCTGCCGCTTTGGGAAGGTAGCTCAGGCAACCATATTTTAAACGTGCCAAGTACCGTGCTGCACGCTAGGAGCACACCCACTGCCTGGTCAGAAACAAGTACCCGCGCCAGAGGAGCTTGTAATCAAAGAAGGCTGCATGCAAACTGCTGTGGATCAGTCAAGTCAAAAAGCATTTATTAAACAAACGCCAACCATGTTCAAGGCACTGTGAGGGATGACTTGCAGTGAAGTTTCCCCATTCTGAACATCCTATATTCTTATTACTTCCTTATATTTTGTAACTAAGTTCAATATAGCTTCCACATATATATGTAAGTCATTGTGTATTTCAAGGTAATGTAATACATATTGAGTATAAATACAATTGATTGGATTAACTATTGAGACCAAATTAGAAGTGTTTTTAGTTTGGGGAAAGGAATGGTAGTTCAGAGGTAACAAAGGGTTAAGTTTCTATAGAACTGCAAGAATTGCTGAAACAAGACTACTGATAAAAAGTATCAGACAGTAGCCTTGGAAAGAAGTTGAGTTCCCAGAGAACTCCTAGATAATAACACTAAAAATGAAGTAATGTTGGCAGCAGCAGGTGGATTTGACCAATCAGAAAGTACACAGTGGCCTTGGGATACTCAGGCCCAGATAAGGACACATTTAGGTTGGACTGAAGGGGGTTCAGTATGGTTCATCCCTAGGGATACAAAGGCTCCCCTCATCCTTAAACATTTTTTTTTAAAGAATGAAAAGGGAGATAAAAGTGATAGATTTGTATAATGATAATGTAAAGGAATTAGAGGAAGAAATAGATAGCAAAACTATATTAGTGGGAGACCTTAATCTCCCCCTATCTGAACTTGATAAATCCAACCTCAAAATAAACAAGAAAGAAGTTAAGGAGGTGAACAGGATTTTAGAGAGGATAGGTATGATAGATCTCTGGAGAAAACTGAATGGGGATAAAAAGGAATATACTTTCTTCTCAGCAGTTCATGGCACATATTCAAAAATTGACCATGTTCTAGGGCATAAAAACCTCACAATTCTATGCAGTAAGGCAGAAATATTAAACACATCATTCTCAGATCATGATGCAATAAAAATTATATGCAATAAAGGGCCAGGAAAATACAGACTAAAAACTAACTGGAAATTAAACAATTTGATCCTAAAGAATGAGTGGGTCAAACAAGAAATTGTAGAAACAATCAGTAATTTCATTCAAGAGAATGATAATAATGAGATAACATACCAAAATCTGTGGGATGCATTAAAGGCAGTTCTTAGGGGAAGTTTTATATCCCTGAGTGCATACGTGATTAGAGAAAAGGGAGCTCAACGAATTGGGCATGCAATTAAAAAACCTAGAAAAAGAACAAATTCAAAATCCCCAATTAAATACTAAACTAGAAATATTGAAGACTAAAGGAGAGATTAATAAAATCGAAATTAAGAAAACTATTGAACTAATAAATAAAACCAAGAGCTGGTTTTATGAAAAAACCAACAAAATTGATAGACCCTTAGTCAATATGATAAAAAAAAAAAAGAAAGAAGAAAACCAAATTATGAGTATCAAAAATGAAAAGGGTGAATCTACCTCCAATGAAGAGGAAATCAAAACAATAATTAGGAATTATTTTTCCCAATTGTATGCACATAAATTTGACAATCTTAGGGAAATGGATGAATATTTAGAAACATACAAGTTGCCCAGATTAACTGAAGAGGAAGTAGATTACTTAAATAATCCCATCTCAGAAAAAGAAATTGAACAAGCCATCAGTCACCTCCCTAGGAAAACATCTCCAGGGCCATATGGATTCACTAGTGAATTCTATCAAACATTTAAAGAACAATTGATTCCAATACTCTACAAATTATTTGGGAAAATTAGTGAAGAAGGAGTCCTACCAAATTCTTTTTATGACACAAACATGGTACTGATACCTAAATCAGGAAGAGATAAAACAGAGAAAGAAAATTATAGACCAATCTCCCTCATGAATATAGATGCAAAAATTCTAAATAAAATACTAGCCAAAAGACTACAGCAACTTATCTCAAGAATAATACACTTTGATCAGGTAGGATTTATTCCAGGAATGCAAGGATGGTTTAATATTAGGAAAACCATCAGTATAATTGAGCATATCAACAATAAAACTAGCAGAAACCACATGATCATCTCAATAGATGCAGAAAAGGCTTTTGACAAAATACAACATCCATTCCTATTAAAAACATTAGAAAGTATAGGAATAAATGGAGCCTTCCTTAAAATAATAGGTAGCATCTATTTAAAGCCATCAGCAAGTATTATATGCAATGGGGAGAAGCTGGAAGCATTTCCCATAAGATCAGGGGTGAAACAAGGGTGTCCACTATCACCCCTGTTATTCAATCTGGTACTAGAAATGTTAGCAGTAGCAATTGGAGAAGAAAAAGAAATCAAAGGAATCAAGTTAGGCAAAGAAGAGACCAAGCTATCACTCTTTGCAGATGATATGATGATATACTTAGAGAATCCTAGAGAATCAAGTAAAAAACTGCTTGAGACAATAAATAAATTTGGCAAAGTTGCAGGATATAAAATAAACCCACATAAATCCTCGGCATTCCTATATATTTCCAATGAAACTCAACAGCAAGAAGTAGAAAGAGAAATCCCATTTAAAGTTACTGTAGACATTATAAAATATTTGGGAATCTACCTGCCAAAACAAACCCAGGACCTGTATGATCATAACTACAAAACACTTTTCACACAAATAAAGTCAGATCTAACTAATTGGAAAAATATCAATTGCTCATGGCTAGGTCGAGCTAATATAATAGAAATGACAATTTTACCTAAATTAAATTATATATTTAGTGCCATACCAATTAATTTACCAAAAAAACTACTTTATAGAGTTAGAAAAAATAGTAACAAAATTCATCTGGAAGAATAAACGGTCCAGAATATCAAGGGAATTAATGAAAAAAATGCTAGGGAAGGTGGACTAGCTTTACCAGATTTCAATCTGTACTATAAAGCAGCAATCATCAAAACTACTTGGTACTGGCTGAGGAATAGAGGAGTGGATCAATGGAATAGATTAGGCACACGAGATTCAGAAGTCAACGACTACAGTAATGTATTGTTTGATAAACCCCCAGACCCTGGTTTTTGGGATAAGAACTCACTATTTGACAAAAACTGCTCGGAAAACTGGAATATAGTATGGCAGAAACTGGACATAGACCATTATCTAACACCATATACCAAAATCAAGTCTAAATCGGTTCATGATCTAGGTATAAAGGTTGATACTGTAAGCAGTCTGCTAAAACAAGGAATAGTTTACCTGTCAGACTTGTGGAGAGGGAATGACTTTATGATGAAACAGGAATTAGAGAACATTATAAAATGTAAAATGGATAATTTTGACTACATGAAATTGAAAAGTTTCTGTACAAATAAAGCCATTGTAACCAAGATTAGGAGGGAGATGGGAAATTGGGAAAGAATCTTTACAACCTATGTCTCTGACAAAGGACTCATCTCTAAAATATACAGAGAACTGAGTCAAATTTATAAGAATACAAGTCATTCCCCAATTGATAAATGGTCAAAGGATATGAACAGGCAGTTTTCAGAGAAAGAAATTAAAGCTATCCATAAGCACATGAAGAAATGCTCTAATTCACTATTGATTAGAGAAATGCAAATCAAAACAACTCTGAGGTACCACATCTCACCAGTTAGATTGGCTAAGATGACAAAACAGGAAAATGACAAATGCTGGAGAGGATGTGGGCAAACTGGAACACTGATGCATTGTTGGTGGAGTTGTGAACTGATCCAGCCTTTCTGGAAAGCAATCTGGAACTATGCCCAAAGGGCTATAAATACTTTCATACCCTTAGATCCAGCAATACCACTCCTAGGGTTATATCCCAAAGAGATCATAGAAATGGGAGAAAGACCCATATGTACAAAAATGTTTATAGCAGCTCTTTTTGTGGTGGCAAAGAATTGGAAATTAAGGGGGTGCCCATCAATTGGGGAATGGCTGAACAAGTTGTGGTATATGCATGCTATGGAATATTATTGCGCTATAAGAAACGGGGAGCAGGCGGTCTTCATATTTACCTGGAGAGGCTTAAAAGAACTGATGCTGAGTGAGAAGAGTAGAACCAGGAGGAATTTGTACACAATTACAGACACAACGTATGTGTGATGACCAACTTTGATAGACTGGACTCTTCTCAACAATGCAGGGATATGTCAATCCCAAAAGACGCACGATGGAGAGAAAAACGTGCATCCAGAGAAAGAACTAGAAAGAACTAAATTTATATCCAGGTGGAAGCAAAATACCTGATCTTTTTCGTTCTCTTATTTGATTTTATGTCCTCTTTACCATTTTTTCATTCCAGCTGGTACAATCCATCCTTATAACCTGACCATTGTATAATGTGAAAGTATTTACAGATCCTATACTTGATTATAAGACGCCATGGGGGGGGGAGGGGAAGGAGGGGGACAAAATGTGAAATTCAAGGAATTGTGGAATTGAATCCTGTAAACTAAAAGGAAACAAACAAATTAATAAATTAAAAATTGAATTTTTAAAAATAAAAAAAAAGAAATACCTTCAGTCAGATGGTGAAGAACCTACAGAAGCAAAATTTGAGGAACATCAAATGAGTGAATACAATTCAACTAGAAGTGATCTCCCCCTCAAATTTTTTTAAATTTTGAACTTATTTATTTACTTTTAGTTCACAACATTCAGTTCCACAATCCCTTGAGTTCCAAATTTTCTCCCCCTTCCTCTCCTCTCCCCTTCTCCCCATGGTGGCATGCAATCCAATACAGGTTCTACAAATACCTTCACATTAAACATTAGCTAGGTTGTAAAGAATTATAACCAATGGAGTGAACAACAAGAAAGAAGGAACAAAACACAACAACAACAAAAAAGAGAGAGCAAGTAGTTTGCTTCGATCTGCATTCAGACTCTGTAATTCTTTCTTTGGATGTGGATAGCCCTTTCCATCATGAGTCTTTTGGTGTTGTCTTACAGTGTTGTGTTACTGAGAGGAGCCCAGTCTATTGAAGTTAGTCATCACAGATATGTGTCTGTAATTGTGTACAATATTCTCCAGATTCTGCTCTCCTCACTCAGCACCAGTTTAACCAGTCTCTCCAGGTTATTATGAAGTCCGTCTGCTCCTCATTTCTTGTAGCACAATAATATTCCATTACATTCATATATATATATACCACAACTTGTTTAGCCATTCTCCAATTGATGGGCATTCCCTTGATTTCCAATTCTTTGCCACCACAAAAAGAGCTGCTATAAATATTTTTGTACATATGGGTCCTTTTCCCACTTGCATGATCTCTTTGGGATACCGTCCTAGAAGTGGTATTGTGGGTCAAAGGGTATTGCACATTTTTATAGCCCTTTGGCCATAGTTCCAAATTGCTCTCCAGAATGCTTGGATCTGTTCACAACTCTACCAAAAATGCATTAGTGTTCCAATTTTCCCTCATCTTCTCCAGCATTTATCATTTTCCTGTTTTATCATGTTAGCCAATCTGACTGGTAAGATGTGGTACCTCAGAATTGTTTTAATTTGCATTTCTCCAATCAATAGTGAGTTAGAGCATTTTTTCATATGCTTATAGATATCTTTTAATTTCTTCCTCTGAAAGCTGCCTGTTCATATCCTTTGACCATATATCAATTCCCTTAAATTTCTTAAACCTTTTTATCTGGACTTCTCCTTTGCACTTAACCCTGTTCTATCTGGAATCATACTTATTTCATTTTATTTATCTTATACACATCTTATTTCCCTATTAGACTATAAACTCCTTGAATGTAGGAACTATGTAATTTTTCATCTTTGTCTCCCTGGCACTTAGCATAGTGTCTTGCACACAGTAAACGAGTATTAACATTTTTTAAAGCTGACATATGCAATGCTTTCAAGTTTGCAAAATACTTTATGCCTATTATCTCATCTGATCTTCACAACAACACTGTGAAGTAGACACTATTATTAAATCCACTTTACAGATAAGGAAACTGAGGCTCAAAGAAGCTAACTAATTTACCAAAAGTCACACAGCTCTAGGAAGCATCAGGGGTAGGACCTGAACATGAGTCTTCCTGACTATCTAGTATACTTTATTGCCTCAGCAAATGTTTATTGAATTATTAAATTCTTTTCTAGTTCTTTTCAGTAATACCTATTTTTGCTACAGGATTTATTAAGGGGAACTGGTCTTCTAAACTTTAGAATATCCTCTTGGTTTATAAGATAAATAATAATGGATCTCCAGTCACCATTTATTGTGTTTTTACTGTGTGCTGAAGACCAGGTTGTAAGGTATTGTCTGTAGTTCTTCATTATGGCTACATGGTTATAGGCCAAACCTCAGCTGAGAAGAAGAATTCTAAGGCCAGTTCGACTCAAAATAATGCACTGTTATTCCTCTTTGAGAACCAAGGATTGTGGAGAACAGTGGCCAGAATCCTAAAGTCCAGCTGCCCTGAATCTCACTATCTTCTGATCTCCTCTCAATACTTTTACACCCATGACAGGGGCCAGTAACTAGTACCCCAGTTTCTAGTGACACCATTTTCCTTTTGCAAAGGAATAATCACTTTAAAAAAATAGCAAGAACAAAGTGTAGACATTTTTCCCCCAATACCTCAGTCTCTGGGAGAGGAAGTAGACTCAAACCTAGCTCAGTTCCCACAAAGCAATGGTCCCACTGAGTTCATGTCCAAAGATGACATCTCTGCCATATGAGTCCTTTTATAAATTTGCACTGGACTAGGGTCCCAAAGGTCACTTCTTACTCTTTGGGGAATTGATGCTAATAATAACAAATAATATTAATACATAACATTTATATACTGCCTACTATGTGCTAGGCCCTGTGCTAAGCACTTTACAAATATCATATTTGATTCTCCCATCAACACTGGGAAGTAGGCAATGTTATTATAACCATTTTACAGTTAAGGAACCTGAGGCAAAAGTGTCTGAGGGTGAATTTGGACTCAGGTTCTTCCTGATTCCAGGTACTCACTGATGCTTCACCTAACTGCCCTGCTCTGGAACCCAGACTCTGGAACAAAGAAACACTAGTGAGACCCCCCCCTGACCTTTTGAACTCATGAGGTTCATGGCTCTAATCTCCATCTAAAAGGGCAAAGAACATAGCAGAGACTAAGGATGGAGATCTCCTTCATGAAGCCACTAGGAAGTGGTTGGAACAGACAGGCTTTTCTGAATGCCTTCACAGCCAATCAAAGAGCCTCCTCCATGGATAGCATAAGGTTTTGAGTTCCAAATTCTCTCCTTCCCTCTAGCTCCTCTCTCACCCATTGAGAAAGCAAGCAATGTGATATAAATTATACATGCAATGTCATGCAAAACATTTTCATATTAGCCATTTTGCAAAAACTAAAAATAAAGTGAAAAAAGTATGCTTCAATCTACACTCAGAGTTCATCAGTTCCTTGGAGGTGGTTAGCATTTTCATCATGAGTCCTCTGGAATTGTCTTGGATCATTGTATTGATTAGAATAGCTAAGTCTTTCACAGTTGATCCTTGTTGGAGCCTCACTGTTGCTGTGTACAAAGTTCTCCTGGTTCTGCTCACTTCACTGTGCATCAGTTCATGTAAGTCTTCCAGGTTTTTTTAAAACCATTTTTCTCATCATTTCTTATAGCATAATAGTATTCTATCACAATCATATACCACAATTTGTTCAGTCATTCTTCAACTGGTAAGCATTTCTTAGGAATTATTCTTGATTTATACACTTTGCCTTCATTCTCCAGTTCACACATTCAATCAGGGAACCCTCTCTTTTTTTGAAAGCTAAGGCTAACTCTGACAATATCTTTGGTTGTTTTGGGGCCAGCTGGGGGGGCAACTGCTTTTTTTCAGGAAGTAGATATATTGTAACAGCTGATGCTAAAGACTCTCTTCAGTTACAGCATATAGTCAGGGCTAAGATTAAGCTGATGAAATCCAATAAGCAAATCAAGGGAGTATCTGTAAAATACTGGCCCTCTGACTGAACTCTATCATCACCCTCTAGACTTTAAATCTAGAAAACAGCTTCTGTCCCACTGGCATTCAGTAATGTTCACAGAGTACCCACTATGTGTCTAACACAAAGGGTTTAGTGCAAAATGAAGTGTTATAAAAGGAATTAGAAGACAATTCCTCTGTCCTTTAGTGACTCATCATCTCATGGGAAAACCCAGCACAGTCCTATATTACTACATTTCATTTTACCCACTTCGCTCCAAATCTGCCAAAATATACAGTTGCTCTGTAAAGGATATTGATTCATAACAACCGTCTCTATATTGGCAAAGCTTATGTCAGAGGCTCCCTCCTGACACAAAGGTAAAGTTTAGGAACCTCTCAATTCTCTGCCTCTTTTCCCCCATCCAGGTGTAACATGGGAACTTTAGGGTCTGATACTTTGAGGGGCACCACCAGTTCCTCTTATAAGTGTTCAGGTTTTCAAAGCTTTGAGCCACAAAACAGATTTACATAGTAAAGGAGACAAGAACTTTATTTTTGAGCTCATAATCAAAAGATTCTGCTGCCAATCAGGCTATCCTTCACCCAGAGAAGGGTACAGTACGTCCAACTTACAATACTGTCCCCTCCAAGAGGGTGTTCATGCTGGGGTTGGCTTCTTCACATTCATGTTTAGGAGCACATTGCTTTTTTAACCCACACCTCTTCCCTAGTTATTGGTTCCTGTAGGTGTCCTATGCTTGCTGTCATCCAATTTTGGCAGGTATCATGGGTCCTTCTTGGGGTTATTCTCTACTTTCCCATGTGGCTTGCCACAGTTCAATTCTCCCCCACCAGATTGTACAAGTTCCTTTTTCTCCAGGGACCACCAGCTCTGGAGTAGCTGAACCCTTGGAGGAGTTTCAGTGCAACCTTAGTTGACAAGACTACATAGGTCTTTCATGGCTCCAGAGCCCAATGCTTGTGCTATTTAAATGTGTTTTGTTTTAAATTACTCACAGCCCCAGGAATGGGAACACCTCTCTCTTAGACTGAACAAATGGATTTATTCCCTGCTCCAGATCAGCTCATGGTGATACCATTCCATTTACTTCCTCCTTCCCCCAACATTTGGGAGAGGAGGGAATAATCCCACTTGAATTAGTGTCTCCCACTAAATGTTTTGGAGTTTAGAGAGACTTAGGAGTTGCTTTTTGAAAGTCTCCAAAAAGGGAAAGGCAAAGCAGATGACTGATCTTAGCCCAGGTATATGAGACTCAGAAGGGTGGGGGTAATCTGACTAAATATACCTCGTATTATTTGTCCTCACAATAGTTGTGAAAATATCAGCATCATCCCCATTTTGGAGAGGAGAAAACAGGCTTTTGAGAAGCTCAATCTCTCCTAAGTCCTTCTCAATTTTAATTCCTTACCTCTGAGAATACCCCCTATTTATCTTGTCCCTATCTTGTTTGTCCATCGTTGCTTATTGTCTTGCCCACCAAACTGTGAGCTCTGTGAGAGCAGGGGCTGCCTTTAGCCTTTCCTTGTATCCTTAGCATATCTTATTGTTGTCATATAGTAGGAGCACCAATTCATAGGATCATGGATCATCTTGTTTTCATATCCCAGAGTCTACCCCCATGTCTGGTGGATTGCAGGTACTTAATAAATGCATACTGAATGAATTTAGTCCAACTCCCTCATTTTACTGATTGAAAAGACATAAAATGACTTGCTAAAGGTCACACTTTAACTTGCTAAAGTTTGAGTGGCATTCAGATCTGACACATGGCTCTCTGACTTCAAATTCAGAACTCTTTCTGCTCTGACATACTGCTTCACCAGTGCTGAGTTCAAATCTTGTCTCACTGTGTGACTATGGGCAGATTCCAACTTCCTTGCACTTAGTTTTCTTTATCTATTATATTCAAATCCATGAATTAATGGAACATTTAATGCTGGGATGAACTTGTCCTCAAAGGGAAAGGGGGTAAAATCCTTAAGGTTTAGCTGAGTTCTTTGATGAGAGGTATATGTTATTCAATTAGATTAACTTTTTATAAGCTTATTGGCAAGTGAAGTCACACCACATGTCTCCTGGAAACCACTGACCCAAAAAGACCTAGGAACTACTGTAGATCTTAGGCTCAATTTTATGTCCATTTGCCTCCTGTCCTGGGCAGGAGAGCATCATACCAGAAGTCCCATCCACCTGCATACCAAGAGGAAGCCCACAGACAATTCAGGAAGAAAGCACAGTTGTGGAAGAGGCTACTATTGCCCAGCGTGGTAGTGGACACAGTCCAGTAATGACACACATGAAGACTTGGGGAAAAATATATTTAGTGTTTGAACAGACAGAATGAAAATGGTTAAAATGTCAGAGAGGAGTATTTAAAATGCAAACAATTATAAGTTTTGTAGCCCCCCCTCCTTCATGAATCTTTGCCCCTACTCATCACCCCAAATACATACACACAGTTTGCTTCCAGGTCCAAGGCAGCTCTGGAGATGTTGTAACTGTGATGGAACCAATCATCAAAGCCAAGATTCAGTCTTCACAGCCTCTGAGGGCAGCAGAGACCCAAACAGAAGATGGGGTGAGCTGGGGGAATGCATTAGAAGGGCAAATTAAGAGCACCCCCAAGTACCAAGGGCAGACCTGCTGAGAACCAACATATCTTTGTGATTGACTCTGGAACCTTAGAAATAAACCTTCTCACACCAGAATGTGATGTTGTTCTCTGGTCTACATCACAGCCAACCCAAGTTACAAGGAGCTGAATCTATAAATGCCACAAAGAAAGAAGGCACACCTGAGTAGACCACTGCACGCAGGTAAGTAGGTGAGGGTGGGGAGGTGAAAAGGATCAGTGGACACCACTGATTCCTCTAAGAGGCTATATGAAGTGCACAATTCAAGGCATGGGAAATCATGCCAGGTCAATGACCTTCTTTACACCCTGAAATGGCAAAGTCAGAAGTATCTGGGGAACCCTCTTGGTCCTTTTGATGGATTCTTTGGCAAACTTAGGTCCAAAGGCTCTGTTGGACCTCAATCTTGACCCAAATCACTTTTCACTGAGATTCCATAGTTTAATCGAAGTTGCTCCAAGAAAACAAATGTTAAAATGGTATGTGGTATCAGGCGGATAGCAGCAGGAAACGTACCCTGAAATGAGAGAGGGAAAAGATAAAGTGGAGGCAGGAGTGGTGTTCAGGTATATGAAAAAATCCTTGATACTAATCTAGGGGACCTAGACCCTTCAATGGCACAAAACACAAATATATGCAATAAGGCTGCTGTGACTTACCTGTAGAATTATACAAGGTATATAAGTCTTAAAATAAAATAAAAAACTCTCAACCTGGCACTTCCATAATATAGTTTCCATCTACCTTTCTAGTCTTACTGCATATCCCTCCCCTTGAACACTTTTCCTTCCATTGAAACTATCTGGCTAGTCAGTCTTCCACCCCTGCACAAGTCATCTTTTAAGTCTGGAATTTACTTGAACCTCACACCTGTCTCAGAATTCCTGTTTGTTTTGTTTAGGTGTTTTTCAGTTGTGTCTAAATCTTTGTGACCCCTTTTGGGGGGTTTTCTTCACTAAGATAATGGAATATTTTGCCATTTGGCTAAGCGATCTGTCCAGGGTCACACAGCTAATAAGTGTCTGAGAATTCCTAGGTTCCTTCAAAGCACAGCTCAGTTAACAGATTTATTCTAGATCTCACTCCTTTCCTCACTTTCCTCCACACAATTCCTCCCATCTCTTCCCCCCACCCCCAGTTATCAGAACTCTCTCCTTCTTGAAATCACTTTATATATATTTATTATGTATATGTTGTATTACCCCCAGTAGAAAGTAAATGTATTTCTAGCTCCTAGTGCAAGACTTTGTACTCCTTTAATAAATGCTTATTGAATTGAATTCAATATAGGAAACTCTGAATCAGATTACAAACTATATATGGAAGTGGACTGCCCGAGGTACATGGAGGTTAAGGGACCTGCTCAGGGTCACACAGCTAGTAGGTGCCAGAGATAAGGATTTGAACTAAGCTATCCACTAAACCAGCATGCCTCTAACTTGCTTATTATAGTATACCTCTGGGTTAACTCCCCAACTCAAACCTGCAAGTTAGATTCTCCAAAGGGTGGTGATTTTCATAGATTTCAAGATACCATATGTATCTATGACACTAAAATGAGCCCCTATGGGTAAGCTAATTTTTTTTTGAGGGGGGAAGACAGGGCAACTGGGGTTAAGTGATTTGCCCAAGGTCACACAACTAGTGTTAAGTGTCTAAGGCTGGATTTGAACTCAGGTCCTCCTGACCCCAGGGCTGGTACTCTATTCATTAAGCCACCTAGCCACCCCAGTAAGCTAATTTTTTAACAGTCAGCCAGAAGAGTCTTCTGTATAGATATGTTTATTTTAAAGCAGGCCTGAACAAGCTGCAGCCCTCGGGCCACTTATGGCCCACAGCCCAGGCTGCTTGAGGCATGCCAAAGGATTTCCTCTACATACAAAGGATGTTTTTCTCTACATTTTCACAGGCTGCCAAAATCCTTTGGCATGCCACAAGCCCCAGATGCAGGATGTGCACACCTGGTTTAAACATTCTCCCACTAATACACACCTTTGAGTACAACTGGTAGTGAGGCATACACACAGAGAACACATATGACCAGGGAAATTCATGCCTCTGGTACTGCAGTACTCCAACATGCTCTTTCCCCATGGTGTTTAGGCGCTGCTTTCCTCCCCATTAAGACCAGTGTCTCTTTTGGGTGAGCCACTCACATGGGCTCCTCAGTTTTGCCGCTCTCTATAGTTTGACTCTCAACAGCCAGGGCAATAACTGAAGCTGCTTTCTGCCTTAAATGCTGCTTGCTACATCTGGTTTGTCACGTTCCCTGCTAATATAGTGTCTCATAATGGATGAGAAGCTCTATTACAAAAAGCCATGGCAAATGGGTTAGGGAAGGAGAGGAAATGCCCTCTGCTAGAGGACAAGGGATGAGGGGCCAATGCTCCACAAAACTGCTATCTTGAACTCAAACTATTGTGTTGCTCTCAGATGCTAGGCTGGTCTTTTGGGGGCCACCCAGGCATGGTTAATCATTTCTCAATGACCCTTCTCCCACACCTCATAAAGGGATAAAAGTCATACAAGTCTTTGCACTTAGTATGACAACTTATTATATGACTTTCATTTTCTGTAATTACATCTTGGGCTGGGGCTTTAGTCTGGTACCAACTCCTCCCCACCCCAAACAGAAGTAAAAAAGTCAAATGAAAAACTAAGTAGGGCAAATAAAGAATTGGTCAGCTCTTCCTCCTTCACCACCTTATTCCATCAGTTATTGCCTCTCTCCACTTGCTCTTTTGAGTACAAACATACCTTGAAAAAAACCCTTTCTTTAAATATACTGCTCCTTCCCAAAAGGAGTCCTACATTCACTATATCCATTTCCTTGCTAATTCTTCATTCCTTAAGAGTCCTACAGTTTGGCTTCTTCTCCTACTGGTCCACTGAAACTGACTCTTGAGATTCACCAGTGGCTTTCTAATTGCCCAAAATAATTAATTTTTTCTTCCTCATCCTTTTCTGTAGTCATTTATCACACATTCCCTTTGCTTGAAAATTTGCCCTCAGGCACAGAGCGCAGTAGAAACAGGACTTCCTCAGGGCTCCCAATTCCACCTCCTCCAATTCACATAAAAGGTGACTCTGAACAAATTTAGGAGCTACAGAACTCATAAAATGACACAAAGAAGCTAACCTCCCACTGAGGACAGCCCGGCAGGCCTGTCAGAAGCAGCCAGCGAAGTATGTTGGGACCTGAGCCCAGCCCCAAGCAAGGCAGAGGTTTTAGCCTCAGGGTGGCCACAACCAGCCACTGGCTGGAGGGACTTCAGATCACCAGCAGCTGTGCTGTTTTACAGAATTATCAACCCATAGATGCTAAGGACAAAGTGAAAGGTCAGTGCAGTGTGGAATTTGGGACCTGAGAATTCCAGAGTGCGGTTGGCACTGGGCCTTTACCCCAGGGGAGAGAAGCAGCTGGGGTATGGCAGACATGCAGCTGCTGCCACATGGCTGCTTCAGAACTCCTGGCCTGCAGATTGTAGGGAGACAAAGTGACCAGTCTGAGGGGTAATTGCTCTTGCTTTAACCTGCTTGGATCTGGATTGCTGTCTAAGGAGGAGGTCCTGGGGTTCATGATCAGTTTGCTAGAGCGCGGGGAGGCTTCAGAGAAGCTAATAGCTCCCAACTAATAGCTCGAGCACCTTAGAAAACCCCAGTGATTTGGGACAAAGCTTCTCCCTCTGGTAGCAGAGTTCTACTGTAGCAAAAAGCTCAAAAGTCAAGTAATGGAGTGGCAACATGAGCAAATGAGGGAAGCAAGGCAAGCACAGTAATTGGACTTTGTACTCCTTTTTGGGGGACAAAAAGGTTCAAAGCATGGATCATGAGGTAGACAACAAAGCCAGAACTCCTGCACCAAAAGCTTCCAAGAAAAATATGAACTGGTTACAGGCCATAGCAGGCTTTTGAAAACCAAATAAGAGAAGTGGAGGAAAAATTGGGAAAAGAAATGAGAATGATGCAAGAAAATTATGAAATGAGGGTCAACAACCTGACTGAAGAAAATAGCCCCTTAAAAAACAGAATAACTCAAATGGCAAAAGAGGCTCAAAAAGGCAATGATAAGAATACCTTAAAAAGTTGAATTTGCCAGATGGAAAAAGAATCTCAAAAGCTCCCTGAAGAAAATCATTCCTTCAGAATTAGACTGGAGCAAATGGAAGCTAGTGACTTTATGAGAAATCAAGATACTATTAAACAGTTCCAAAAGAATGTAAAAATAGAAGGCAATGTGAAATATCTCATGGGAAAAACCACTGACCTGGAAAATAGATCCAGGAGAGATAATTTTAAAATCATTGGACTACCTGAAAGCCATGATCAAAATAAGAACCTAGAAATCATCCTCCAAGAAATTCTCAAGGAAAATTGCCCTGATACTTTAGAACCTCAGGGCAAAATAGAGTTCAAAGAATACACCGATCACCTCCTGAAAAAGATGCCAAAAAGAAAACTACTAGGAATATTATAGCCAGGTTCAGAGTTCCCAGATCAAGGAAAAAATATTACAAGCAGCCAGAAAGAAACAATTTGAATATTGTGGAAACACAATCAGGATAACCCAGGATCTGCCAGCTTCTACATTGAGGGATTGAAGGGCATGGAATATGATATTCCAGAGGTCAAAGGAGCTGGGATTAAAACCAAGAATCACCTACCCAGTAAAACTGAGTATCATGTTTCAGGGGAAAATATGGTAATTCAGTGGAACAGAGAACTTTTAAGCATTCTTGATGAAAAAACCAGAGTTGAATAGAAAATTTGACACTCAAATATAAGAAGCAAGAGAAGCATAGGAAATCAAAACATGGAACAGGAGGTAGACAACAAAGTCAGAACTTTGAGAAAAGAAATCATAAGGAACTTATCAAAGTCAAACTATTTACGTTTCTACATGGAAAAATGATCATTGTAACTTATGAAACTTTTCTCAGTATGAGAACAGTTGAAGGGAATAGAAATGTGTGTGTGTATATGTATACATACATATATGTCTATATAGGAGGGTATATGGGCATATGAATACAATGAATATGTGTATATATGTGTACAGTATACATAGACAGAGGGTACAGGACCAGTTGAATAGGAAAGGATGATACTTAAAAGGTGAAATTAAGAGGTGAGAGAGGAATATAATGAGAGGAGATGGGGAGAGATAGAATGGGGTAAATTATGTCATATAGAAGAAGCAAGGGAAAACTGTTACAATGGAGGTGAAGAATAGGAAGGCAAAAGGGAATGGGTCAACCTTATTCTCAATGAATTTGGCTTAGGGAGGGAATGACAAACACACTAAATAGGGTATCTCACCCTACAGGAGAATAGGGGGGAAGGGGATGAGAGCGGGGATGATGGAAGGGAGGGCAGGCTCGGGGGGAGGGAAGTTGGAAGCACCCACTTTTGAAAAGGGATAGGATCAGAGTAGAGAATAGAACAAGTGGGAGGTGGGATGGGATGGAGGGAAATATAGTCAGTCTTTCACAATATATCCACTATGGAAATATTTTGCATAGCTACATATGTACAACCTATACTGAATTGCTTATCTTCCTAGTAAGTATGGGTGATGAGGGAGGTAGAGAAAGAATGTGGAATTTAAAGGTTTATAATCAAATGTTTAATATATATTATTATTACTATTTTACATGTAACTGGGAAATAAGATATACAGGCACTGGGGCACAGAGATCCAACATGCCCTACTGGAAATTTGGAGGGAGGATGGGGGAAGATATAGGAGAGAGCAGATTGGGGGAAGGGATATTCAGTGGGTAGACCCATTCCAATTTCTTTACTCTTAGATTCAAAGTCTGCTACAAACTGGTCCTAACTAAGCTAGCTTTTCATCTTATCCTTCTTCCCTACTAGTTCCCTAAAATGAACCTTCCACTCCTGTCAAGTTGGTCTGTTCACTACATCCTGAATATTTTCTATACATTCCTACCTCTTCAACTTTGCTCATGCTAGCTACCTCCCCTGGAAGAAAAATAATAATAATAACTATTATTATTATTACTACTGTTATTAAGCAGCTAGGTGGCACAGTGGATAGAATGCCAAGTCTGAAGTGAAGAAAACTCTGAGTTCAAATCCGGCCTCAGACCCTCACTAGCTGTGTATCCCTGGGCAAGTCACTTAACCCTATCTGCCTCAAATTTCCTCATCTGTAAAAAGAGCTGGAGAAGGAAATGGCAAATCACTCCAGTATCTTGCCAGGAAAACACCCCCAAAGGGGTCACAAAGAGTCAGACAATGACTGAAAAATGACTGAATAACAATTTTTATTATAGCTAGCATTTATATAATACTTTAAGGTTTGCAAAGCATTTTACAAATTTTATTTCATTTGATCCTAATCACAACTGTAGGAGCTAGGTGCTATTATTACCCCCATTTTAAAGATGAGGAAACTAAGGAAGACAGAGGTTAAGTGACTTACTTAGGGTCACATAGAGTATCTGAGCCCTAATTTGAACTCAGTTCTTCCTGATTCCAGGTAAGCACTCTATCCACTGTGCAACCTTGCTGCTACCCTGGAATGCCATTATTTCTACCCATCAAAATGTGATGCAGTGTGGAATAGAGAATAAAGGGCTATCACTTGGAGCTAGGAGGCACTGAGTTAAAGTCCTGCCTTTCATACAGAATAGTTGTATGACTGTGGGAAACTCTCTAAGGCTGTAAGTCAGATGTGAGTTACCAATCTGCAGGAGTAGTAGAGTTTTCACAGAGAGTTCCCTATACCTATAAAATTATGGGTCTGCTCCCAACTCCCTAGGGGCAACATTAGATGGCACAGTAGAGAGAGTGCTAAGCTTGAAGTCAGGAAGACTCTTGTTGAGTTCAAATATGGCCTCAGACACTTAGTAGCTGTGTGACTTTGGGCAAGTCACTTAATCCTGTTTCCCTCAGTTTCCTCATCTGTAAAATGATCTGGAGAAGGAAATGGCAAACCACTCCAGTGTATCTCTGCCAAGAAAACCCCAAATGTGGTAATGAAGAGTCAGACAAGACTGGAAAAAAAACAAACCCACTCACTGATAACAACAATGAACAAAGCATTGTGCTAGGTGCCAGGGGTGTGAAGACTAAAACATAAACGGTTCCTGCCCTTAAGGAATTTTCATTCTGCCGAGGATAGTAGCAGGATACAACACATATTCCAAACAAATAAATTAAGGCTGTCCCAAAGTCTTAGTGGCTTAAGCCATTTAAAGCTGCACTAAAACTTTGGGGACACACTGTACAAGCTAATTTGAGGAGTGTGAAACTGCTGTTAAGGGGTCCTCTGAACTTGTGTTTTTGAGTTGCCCTATTTTCCAGTAACACTGGACTCAGATTATGCAGGAGGCCCTGAATGTGTCAAGGATGAAGCTCCCCCTAAGCTGAAATAATTTGTTGTTGCACCTCAAGCTGGATTCCCTGTGTGTCCTTGGGAGGCAAGACAGGCACCAGCCAGTCAGTGATAATGCTTGTGGAGGTGGGGTCCATTGCAGGTAAACAGACCCTCCTATCTTCATAGACTAGCAGTTTCCCAGGGGAAAAAATGAGGCTCTTGCCAGGACCCTGTTCCTCTGAATGGGGAGTGATTTTGTCTTTTTTCTCAACTTTGCAGCACCATTCCCCCTTCCATGTCACACCCCTTCTTGCTTTCCTCTCATCCCTTTGTCCTGCAATTATAAAAATATAAACTTCTGTAAAGACTGGGAACCCTTTAGGTTCCACATACATGTTCAATTTTCTTGAAATAAACCTGGTTTTCACATTGTGTCTCATTGACATTGTGACTGTCTACTGATACTACTGACCACTGAAAAACATGTTTGAATTTGTGGCAGGGGAGGGATATGATTGTCCCTGGCACTGAAAATAAATGACTGTTTGTTAATTTATTTTTAAAATAAATGTTTACTGATGGCTTTTGTTTTTACATCATCTAAATTCTACTCATTATTTTAAATTCTACTCAGTGACACATTTTGATTCAATAAGCATTTATTAAGCACCATGTGCATGTCACTGTGCTAAGCACTAGGAACAAAGAGACAAAAAAACCAAAATCATCTCTGACATCTTCCTAAAGTTTAGTTGGGGCTAAGAAGGTGGTGTGACCATAACTGATAAGTATGAATGGTTACCAAAAAAAATTACAAGCTTTTGAGAGTTTGTATGAAACTGGTAGATTCTTAAAATTTCTTTGTCAAACTTTTTTAAAAAAATGATTACTCAACTCTTCTCTGACACTTCCACAAGGTAGGGCCTCTGTCCCTAAAATCCTACCAATGACAAGTCCTTAAACATCTTAAAAGACTAAGTACCTTGTAAAAAGCCAGAGGTCCCAATTTGGCTGTCTTTGATATACAATGAATGATACCCTGGAAGATACAATAAACATAATTTCCCAAAGATTATATATTCAACAGTCCACTTATACCTTAGTCCCTGTGTAGCTCTTTCCCCTCAACCTTATGGTCTGTGTTATAGACAAAGCCAGGTAAGTTAGCACCTTTTTTGAAGAGAAAGATTTTCCACTGGCTAAGCTGAAAAAATTGAGGTAACCACCAGAGTTAAAAAATAGCCCATGCTAAATTCTTTGGTTTGGTAATAGTAATGACATTTGGAAGGAAGGGTCTTTAAGAGAAATGAAATAGCTCTATGAACTCACATCATAATCCTGGGTGTTCATCATTCGAGTCTTGAGCACATCCAAGGGCTGACATAGCAAGGTGGCACACAGACCCTAGGGAGAGGGAGAACCTCGAGATTATAGGGGGTAAAATATTTCCCTTGCCATCTTCCATTGGTCATTTCTAATTAGAATATTCTAGGCATTTTCCTCATTTAAATCTCTCAATTCTTTGGCAAACGAGAAGGTACCTGCCAGCAAGGTGCCTAAGAACCAACTAGTCACCCAATGGATGAATATGACATCACACTGTCCACCACCTCATTTCAGAAACCATTACATCATGGTTTTTCACCAGAGCCTACCAGTTGTTGACTTTCAGATTTGTAAATAAAAGCCCCAGGAGAAGCTGCTTCTGTCCAGGAGCAGATTCCATCCTCAAAAACTGGTATCCCAGGGAGTAGAAGCAGGACCTCCGCACAGCTCTGGCTTCCACCTTCCCCAATTCATGTAAAAGGAGACTCTGAACAAACTTTGGAGCTGTAGTACCCACAAAATGACACACAGAAGTTAACTTCCTGCTGAGGACTGCCCGGCAGGCTGTCAGGAATCGGCCAGCATAGAGCTCTGGGAGCCCAGCCCAGGCCCTCGAGAGCCAGAGGTTTTAGCCCCAGGGCAGGCCTGACCAGCTGCTGGCTGGAGGGACTCCAGATCACCAGAAGCTGTGGCCATTTCCAGATTTATCAACACAAAGACACAAAGGACAAAGTGAGAGGTCAGTGCAGCCTGGACTTTGGGATCAAGTAGTTGGGAATGTCACGGCTTCTGCCCCCAGGGTGAGAAGCTGCTGCAACGGATGTGCAGCCACCCCCACAAGTCAGTTTTAGCTCCTAGCCTGCAGAGTGTAGGGGGACCAAGCGACCAGTCTGAGTGGTAATCGCTCTTGCTTTAACCTGCTTGGATCTGGATTGTGGTCTAGAGTGGTGGTCCTGGGGTGTGTGTCCAGCTTTCCAGAGCATGTGGAGGCTTCAGCAAGGGCACCCAACTACTACCTCTGGCAGCTGAGAAAACCTCAGAGTTTGGTACGAAGCTACCCTGTCTGGCAGCAGAGTCCTACTGTGGCAAAAAGCCCAAAAGTCAAGTAATTGAGTGGCAACATGACCAGGCAAAGGAAACAAAGCAGAGAGAAGGTTCCAACATTACACTCCTATTTTGGGGACAAAAAAGAGCAAAGAATGGAACAGGAGGAAAACAGTGAAGTCAGAAGTCCTGCACCAAAAGCTTCAAAGGAAAATACAAGCTGGTTACAGGCCATAGAGGACCTTAAGAAGCAGATAAGAGAAGTGGAGGAAAAATTGGGAAGAGAAATGAAAACAATGCAAGAAAATTACAAAATGAGAGTCAACAGCCTAACTGAGGAAAATCACACCTTAAAAAATAGACTAACTCAAATGGCAAAAGAGGCACAAAAAGGCAATGAGGAGAAGAATGCCTTAAAAAGTCAAATTTGCCAGATGGAAAAAGAATCTCAAAAGCTCAATGAGGAGAATCATTGCTTCAGAATTAGATTGGAGCAAATAGAAGCTAATGACTTTATGAGAAATCAAGATGCTGTTAAACAGATCCAAACAAATGAAAGAATAGAAGGCAATGTGAAATATCTCATGGGAAAAACCACTGACCTGGAAAATAGATCCAGGAGAGATCATTTAAAAATTATTGGACAACCTGAAAGCCATGATCAAAGAAAGAAATTCTCCAAGAATTTCTTCTAGAAATCATTCTCCAAGAAATTCTCAAGGAAAACTGCCCTGATGTTTTAGATCCAGAGGGCAAAATAGAGGTTGAAAGAATCCACCGATCCCCTCCTGAAAAATATCCCCAAAAGAAAATTCCTAGGAATATTATAGCCAGGTTCCAGAGTTCCCAGATTAAGGAGAGAATATTATAAGCAGCCAGGAAGAAACAATTTGAATATCATGGAAACACAATCAGGATAACCCAGGATCTGCCAGCTTCTACACTGAGGGATCGAAGGGCTTGGAATGTGATATTCCGGAGGTCAAAGGAGCTGGGATTAAAACCAAGAATCACCTACCCAGCAAAACTGAGTATCATCTTTCAGGGGAAAATACGGTAATCCAGTGGAATAGAGGGCTTTTAAGCATTCTTGATGAAAAAACCAGAGTTGAATAGAAAATCTGACATCCAGATGCAAGAAGCAAGAGAAGCATGAGAAGGTAAACAGGAAAAAGAAATGATAAGAAACTTTTCAAAGTTGAACTATTAACATTCCTACCTGAAAAAACGATAATTGTAACTGATGAAACTTTTCTCAGTATGAAAATAGTTGAAGGGAATAGAAATATATATATCTACATATGAGGGTGTATGGGCATATGAATATATATGTGAATGTATGTATATATGTTTACAGATATACATAGATAGAGGGCACAGGACCAATTGAATAGGAAGGGATGATACTTAAAAGGTGAAATTAAGAGGTGATAGAGGAATATAATGAGAGGAGATGGGGAGAGACAGAATGGGGTAAACTATCTCATATAGAAGAGGCAAGGGAAAATGGTTACAATGGAGGGGAAGAATAGGAAGGCAAAAGGAAATGGGTCTACCTTATTCTCATTGAATTTGGCTTGGGGAGGGAATGATATACACACTAAATAGGGTATCTCACCCTACGGGAGAATAGGTGGGAAGGGAATGAGAGGGGGGATGATGGAAGGGAGGGCAGGCTTGGGGGGAGGGAAGTTGGAAGCATCCACTTTTGAAAAGGGACAGGATCAAAGTAGAGAATAGGACAAGTGGGAGATGGGATAGGAGGGAGGGAAATATATTCAGTCTTTCACAATATATACACTATGGAAATGTTCTGCATTAGCTACACATGTACAACCTATACTGAACTACTTATCTTCCCAGTAAGGACGGGTGACAAGGGAGGAAGGGAATGAATCAGGAATTCAAAGTTTTAAAATCAAATGTTTAAAATATCTATACTATTATTAATACTATTTTACATGTAATTGGGAAATAAGATATACAGGCACTGGGGCATAGAGATCCACCATGCCCTACTGGAAAAGTCGAAAGGGGTATGGGAGAAAATATGGGAGAGAGCAGATTGGAGGAAGGGATATCCTATGGGATCGCTATTTTGGGATGGTGGGTAGGGGAAAAACGGGGAGAAAATTGTAACTTAATATCTGGCAGAAATGAATGACATAAATCAGAAGTTAATAAAGCATTTGAAAAAAAAAATTTTTTTAAATTGGTATCCTCTTCCCAACCATAGCATCAAGAAATACATGTTTGTGTTTTTTGTTTTTGTTTTTGAGGGGAGGTGATATTGTTGATTTGATCTCCTTCTCCTAATACTTCTGCATCCTCAGCTTATTCACCTTGTTCAGGGCATGAATGGGCTGCTGGCCACCCAATAATGAAACACAAAAAATGACTGTATACTTATCAAATGGCAAAACATCTGACTGGCCTTGGTGCTGTTCTTTCTAGGAGCTAAGATTACAAGGGAAATTAATACCACATCATGCAAAAGGAAAGAATAAAGAAATCTTGACCTTGTGAGAAACCTCAAGTGATAAAGGAACAAAGGCTTACTTACAGCTAGAAGTCCTAATAGGAGTTCAGTGGCATCAGACAATTCACATTTGCATAGCTAAGTCTATGATTTAAGGATGAGATGGCCATCATGTCAATGGATAAAAAGAAACTTTTCAACTCCAAGTGAGATGGCAGAACAAACTTAGTCAACTTCACATTAAATTCTTAGAAGGGAAAATTTGGTAAAAAGGAAACAGTCCACAGGAGGAAAGGTGATTGTCAAAAAATATAGGTATGATGAAAGGGACACTGACTGAGGAAGAGGAGAGGGGACAAGGGAAGGGGAAAGGAAAAGAAAGGAGGGAGGGAGAAAGCAGGGGAGAAAGAGAGGGAAAGAGACAGAGAGCAGGAAAGAAGGAGAGAAAGAGAGAGACAAAGAAAGAGAGGAGAGAGAAGGGAGTGAGGGAAAGAGGGAAGAAAAGAGAAGAGAGTGATGATCCTGCTATTGATTAAAAGAAATTAGGGTATTCCATTTCTCTGGTTCACTGCTGCTTTATAAGGATAAATGCAGAAGAGCCAAAGGCCAAGGAAGAAAAAGCAGATTTAAGCTACTTGATCAATTCCAAGGTATTTCATGTTCCTTCCTACAGTCACATTAAGCTGCAGCTACTACACTAGGCCCCAACTTAAGGAACATTCAGCAAAGGGCACCAGGGATGGGCCTGAGACAAGCCAGAGATGCTAGAAACTTCAGAGCTCCTTTTTCTTTTTACTCTAGTTAATATAGAGACTGGGTTTCCTCAGATACAAAAAAAGGATCAGGATCTTTTGTTTTGTTTTGCTACTGATAGATATTCATAATAAAGGAATATGATTCAGGATATTCCCCAGGACTTTTGTCCTTGCCCTAACTACATCTGAATACAAATCAAACAGTACCTTGGGAGGAAGATGGGTTTGGTTTCAAAACCCGGCCTCCTCACAGTTCCAGTGGATATTTCTAAGGGCACAGTCTCCAAAATAGGTTTTGAGGCTAAAGGGTCATCAGAATTGGAATACAAAGAATTTCCTACCCTTGAGAAATTTGTTTGGGAACGTAAACTTTGAAACAGGACCTAACCCAGTACCTTAAAAACAAACAAAAAAAAAACCAATCAAATAAACAACCCCAGCATTCTGCTGGCTTTTGTTGGCTTCCTGGGTAAGTGGGGAGACTCATAACCACGAGTTCTGCATTAAAGGAACTGAAGTTCTCCCTGGCAAGACTTTCTAGGCATCCCACGAGATGGTAATGGAGAATGTCTCACTGACCATCAAACTAGAGGAGATGCACAGCACAGAAATGATGCCCAGCAGAGATATCATCAAAGTGTACTGTAATGATGGACAGCTTTGCAAGGTTCGAGGAGTCAACTGCTAGGGTCATATGTGCCTTGGCCACACATACCCTACTGTATACATGAGTTTGTGGTCTGTGCCTCTTCACCTGTGTTCCAGGCCATGTGCACCCTTTGCAATGTGAGCTTTACTCCATATACCTCATACATGCATGTGGGAGGGCTGTGAAATCTTCCCTTGTCACTTTATTTGCCATGCCATTAATGAAATACCTTTTGTTCGGAACTGGATCATCTGGTTGATGGATAAAAATACACATTGGTGGGGGTTTGTGGGCTATGGTTTTGCATTAATGTTGACCCAAAGAGCACCTTGAAATGGGTATAACTTTTCTGTGGATCTCAATGAGAGAAGGGGTACCAATGGTACTACATTAATATTTTGGGGAGATTTCTCCATAACATACTAAACACTCTAGAAGTGTGTGTTCTGAGACAGCATATGTGCATTTCACTATACCTACAAGGTCATAGCTTCATGAATATCACTTGGAGCTTTTAAAAGGAACCTACAGCAATGAAACTGGCAATAATGTGGGTGCTGAGACTGTCTGAGAAGGAAGTCAAGGTGAGCACCAGTTGCTTGAGTTGGTCGTAGCCGGATGCCTGCAGGAGATTAAAATCAAGAGGAGCCATGTCATAACTTCAAACCTCAACTGTAGCAGCATTTTATGCCCGTTTCTCTCTATCACCTCTGTCCAGGAGGAACTTTCCACAGAAGCTTAGTATGAACCCAGCCATACTTGTATGCTGTGGCATCATGGACAGAAGTCTGGCCTTGCAACCAGGAGAATGAGGTTTGAATCCTAGCCCTGACAGTTAGTGGCTGTGTGGTTATGGACAAATTGCTTGACTTCCCTGAAACTCAGTTTCTCTGGTCTATTTCTCTTGAGCCCCCATCTAGGGTGTTTCCCAGGGATTACCAGACAGACGGACTTAATTAGCTTTTTTTTTGGAGGAGGGAAGGCAAGGCAATTGGGGTTAAGTGACTTGCCCAAGGTCACAAAGGTAGTAAGTATCAAGCATTTCAGGTCCTTCTGACTCCAGGGCCCATGCTCTGTTCACTCACTGTGCCACCTAGCTGCTGCCCCTTTCAGTTTCTTCATTGGTAAAAGAGATAATACTTATATTTTCTCTCTTACAGGATTGTTGTGAGGAAAGTCCTTTATGAATCTTAAAGCACTCCACAAATAGGTTAATTATTATATATTTCATCTCACCAAACCCTTTTCCCTTGAGGCAGCAGTTCTGAACACTTTGTTTCAAATCTGTGACTGTAAAGTGTATGAATATGATTCAATAACATTTTTATAGTTTTAAAGGTGAGACTTACATTGAAACAGCCTAAAATCCTCTGATAACTTCATTTCTGGCCTCCTTCCATGACATTCTCACACCCAATAGATGGAGTTAAAACAGACAGCTGAAGATCTGGGGAAGGAACATGTCCTACCTGTGCCACTGTCATCAAAGCCCCTCGACCTGATGCCAGGGGAGCACCAGAGAATAATGTCAAAAATCCCTCTGGAGGAAAGAAGAGGGGTAGGGAATCAGATGGAATGAAATTGAGCAAGTTTAGACCAAGGGCTATCTATAGGCCCAGTCCCAGTATGGACAACCACCCTGAGAACCTCTAAAGTTTATTCACCTCCATGATTAATTCAACAAGCCTCAGTCAATAGCACATGTAATGTCTAAGGATCCCAAGGTAGGTGCTGTTATAAAAAGATAAAAAGTGACCTGAAGATCTCCAGCACTCCCTCTTAGAGAATCCTAAGCTTCATTCAATTCGATTCAATTTCAGTAACCATATATTAAGCTCCCACCAGGTGTTGGGCACTGGGGGTACAAATATGAACTAGTCCCTGTCCTCTAAGAGCTTACATTCCCCATGAAGAATAGGAGTATACACACAGAAAAATACAAGATATAAGTAAAAAAAGAAAAAGCCATGATCCACCAGCACCCCCTACAGCCTTTTCTAATCCCCTTCATCATTTGTCCTCTTCCCCTCCTCATTTTTATGTATGTACTTATATGTTTATATGTTGCAACCCCTCAAAAGAATGTAAGCCCCCTGAAAGCAGGGACTATTACATCTTTGTATCCCTTAGAACGGTCACTTACATATTTTACTTTTGGGGTCTAGACCTATAATTACACAGGTGTAAATGAAGATGCAGAACAACAGTCTCCCACCCTCCCATAATTCAGAGTCTTACAGAATTGCTTGAGGGCCCTGAGGATTTTGGTGACTTGTCAGCTAGTATATGTGAGAGGCATGACTTTGGCCCAAATCATCTTGATTCCAAAGCCAGACCTCAATCTACTACTCCATGTTGCCTCTCACCTTGAACATAAGAAGGGCTTAATAACTGCTTGTTGGATAATAGGAAAATCCTAAACTACGTGCCCGATTTCAGAAGCTTTATTTTGGTGGGTACCTAGGACTCACTTTGTTCTAATAAATGTGATTCAAAAAACAATAACAACAATAAGTAAATTCTTATTTTTCTTCCCCTTTAGGACAGCCTACCTTCCTGAATTATACGAGTCATTCCATTCAGCACATGGGAATAACTATAGGATAGAAAATGTACTTATTTATATACACACCGACACACAGAGTTATATCCCAAGGACTAGTTATTTAGTTTGTAGGTTTTCCATTCTTTGCTTTTTCCCTTTTTGCAACCAGCCTCTTGGATATCATGGGAAAGACTAAAGTGGAATTCAGGGATCATTTGTGGATTTCATTTATCTAGGCTATTTCTATTTCCTTGTAACTCCAAATTATTCCTTTTCACATCCCTAGTCAAAGGCATCGCATTTCTTGGGGAATTGCTGCCATATGGTTGGTAATCAGTAAGACCTGGTGCTGTTTATTTCAGCAGAATTGTAGGGCTTTTTTGCATGGTTTACTGGGCACAGAGCAGCCCATTCATTGGCAACTTTCTTCAGATTTCTATTTTTCGGGTTTTCATTCCTGACAGGTGAGATTTCTTTCCTCACATCAACCAGCAAAAGTTCCATTCTCTGGCATATGCATTCCGCTGGGCACTTTGCCACAGTAGCCTGGGGGCAGAGCTCAGAGTCTCTGGGGCTAGGAGGAAAGAGCAAGGAAATATAATCCTGGCATAGAGTGTTTAAGATGACTGGAACATGAATCTGTTAGCTCTATCTCTGTTCCCCAAAACACTAAGGAATAGCTGAGTTTAAATGATCATCTAAAAGAGTATTAGCTCTGATGTTCACTTCAAATGAACTTTGGGCTTCAATTTGGATGAGGGGATCTCTAAGGTCTCTTCAAGTTCTGAGCTTCTATGAAGTATGAACTCAGTCCCTCTTCTTTGCAACTTACTTCCTCCTTAGGTGCACTGGTATCTTCATATCATTCTGCATCCTGCTTCCAAAGAAGATCCAATGATTAGAAGGGCTGACCACCCTTAAAGGACACAGGGATGTGAGAAGGTTCAGAGGAATAGAGATGCCAAGGGGAAAATGGCAGAGGGAAGGACTAGCCAGGTGAAGGAGCAAGAGAAAAGAGAGGGAAGGCAACAGGGGATGTGACTGACCTAACATTCACCATTTCTGCTGGGCTTCCCAGAAACCCACCAACGACACCTAAAACCAGAGGGAAAAGGGTATAGGATTTACAATCCTGCTTTGTACTCCTTGCAAGTCCAGGGACCATCCACTCTCAGTTCCCATGGTTTCCTACTGCCAACGCCCACTCAGGGGAAATGAACAACAGTCCTTAACAATCCTTTGACTCAGGTAGTTTGATAGCTCCCTATCAGCCCCAAGCTCAGCTCCTCTTTACTCACCTCCAAGGGCAGCCATATACACCTTCTGATAGAAGTACAGGTGCTGCTTCTGGTTATGTATCACATGGTCCCGCATTGAGTGATAGATGGCAAAGCGAGTCACAGAATAGGTCAGCTGACAAAAAGATGGAAAGTTTCAAAGAGAAGGATATCTCAGGCAGCCAGGAGAAATCTTAAGTAGCAGTCCCTAGATCCCACTGCCCTGGGGTGAACAGGCAAGATTTAAAAGAACAAAAAACAAAAATAATGCTTGTGCCAGACCTTGATTAAGTCCTGGGGATACAGAGACAAAAAGGAACCTTCAAAGAGCTTATGTTTTATAAGGTAGGAAAAGAAGATTTGGACACATTAATCAATCAACAAAAATTGTTAAATACCTATGTGCTATGAGGCGCTGGGGATAGAAGGAGGAGTTGAGGGATAACAGCCAAGTCTAAAGATGTCATCCTAGAGTTAGTCAAAACCATGTGATACTTGACAGTCACAATGTCAACTAGCTTGATCACTTTCTGGACCCACGATGGGTTAGATCAGAGATAAGATAGTAGGGGTCCCCATCCCACCACCTACCTGTCTACAGAGTGAGGCAGAGAGCCCATTGTAAAGTGCCATAAAGCCACTGAAGCTAATCACTCTCATTGCTGTGCCAGTAAAGCCAATATTTGCTCTGTGCTGAGTCTGAAGATGGACCTACATGGGAGACATGTGGGGATGAACATGGAGGTGGGATGATACAATGAGCTGCTGCATTATGAAGCGACAACATGGAGAGGAGCCAGAGCTCCCCAATCTTGCACCAGCAGAGCACAAGATTAAGTGGATTCCGTTAACATTGGAAATCCTTCAAGGACAGACCCAGAAAAAAATGGCTGTATGCCTTTGACCTAAGGACCAGCCTCACTAAGTTCAGGCTGGGGTCAAGGGGATAGGTAGGAGCAAACTGTGCAAAGATTCTGGAAGACTGCCTCCCAACCTGTAGCAGAACTGCAACCTGGGATGGTGGAGGAAGAAATCAGACTAAAAAAAAATCACAATAGGCTTGCACACTAGAAGTGGACAATAGCCAAATGAGTCAGGTAAGAGAATGTGCACCTCCTGATAGAGATGTCTTACTGCTTATTTAGGCAGTAATGCACTAAATATATTGGCAGACCCACTGAAGGTGGCTCATTTACAGCAGCATCTTCAGGTGAGCAGTAGGGGCAACATAGGTTTCCACCCTATTCAAACTGCAAGCTTGCTGACAGCAAGGATTATATATGTCCTAAGCATGCAATGCAATGTTAAGTACTTTGCATGTGCTGATTCATAAATTTAGAACTACAAGAACTCATGGGATCATAGACATAGGTTCTCCTTAACTGGACCTTATTGTTCACTCTCCTGCTTAGAGGTAGAGCTATAATATCCCCTGGGAAGTCACACCTCTTTTACTTCATGTTTGGGGGAAGGGAGAGAATATACCCTCTTCCTTCAGTGGAGATTATTTGTTGGTTTCAATTTCTGTCTCAGAGTCTGGCTAAAGGCATCATTTTGTAAGAAAATATTAGGCTGACTGGGAAGTTCCTTTTCGATGAACACGTGAGCTGATGAGTTCATCATCTGACACTGAGGGAAGTGGGTGGAGTGTTGGTGAATAAAAAGTAAAAAGATTCAGGTATCCCCATATATAAATTCCAAGCAGTCAGCCCTGAGGAGAAGGAACATGGAAATCTGGCAGAAGGGAGTCTATTTCAGAACAAGAGGAGAAGGATTCCGGAGGGGAACATGTGAACAGACAATCCAACTCATCCACCCACTTTACAGATGAGGAAACTGAGCTCCAGAGAAGAAACTCGCCCAGATTCACAAAGTAAGTGCACTTCAGTGGCAGGATCTTCCTGACTTCAAAAATTGTACTCAATGCAAGTCTATGGGGCCATGACCATCTGAGCGGAAAAGGGAAGGAGGACATCTGGAAAAAGAATTCAGAGGGACCTTGGGCAGTGACTGAAAAACTGGGATAGTTGGTGCACTGAAATGAATTAACTCAGTAAAGAGTTACTGAGCATTTCAGTGGCTGCACTAATGTCCAGGTTTTGGGGTCTGTATCTGTGACATCACAGGAGGGGAACATTTAGTTGAGGAAGCTGACCAATGCAGACAGGAACCTGGTCGGCCAAATCTAGTTTTAGAGAGTTTTCTGGCACCAACAAGAAGTTAGTTACTATTTGCTGAGGGTCACACGCAGTTAATGTGTCAGAGGCAGACCTTCCTGAATCTAAGACCAAGATTCTTACATGGGGCAGTATCTGCCTTAAATCAAATAAAACATTTTTTATTTTTTTTAAGAGCACCTAGAAAAACAGGGCAGGACAGGAACAGGAAAAAAAAACAGGGCTTAGCAATAGATTCCATCCACATTTAATCAAAAACAGGAAGCTTAGACTGTTAAGGAACTTTGGTCAGAGACGAGGATCTCAGGCAGGAACCTTTCACCAGAAATTTCTCAGTTTTTTTTTATCCCTTAGTTTTCCTTAACCAGGATGGGGAACCTTCAGCCTGAAGACCACATGTGGCCCTCTAGGTCCTCAAGTGCAACCTTTTGACTGAATCCAAACTTCATAGAACAAATCCCCTTAATGAAAATATTTGTTCTGTAAAACTTGGAGTCAATCAAAAGGACTTGCCCAAGGATCTAGAGGGCCACGTGTGGCCTTGAGGGTAGAGGTTCCCCCATTCCTCCTGCCTACGGTAATATTTTTCAGAACTCCAGCCAGCTTCTTGTGTGAATTCAGCAGGAGAAAAGGACAAACTCCAGGGACAGTGGTCCTCCAGGTGCAGCTCAGGAATGGCGTAGAGCATACATCCCCTCCAAAGAAAGTGGGGTAGAGTTTACTAGAGCATAAGACAGGAAGAAAGACCTGAGTGTGAGTCCTGGCAATTACACCCCTTTTGTTCTAGAAAAAAGGTTCTTAATCTGGAATCTACAAATTTGTAATTTTTCATATTTTGACAACTGTACTTCAAAATAATTTGTTTCCTTGGTAATCTTAAGGACTGTATGCATTTAGCAACATTATTCTAAAAAGGGTCCATAGGTTTCACCAGACTCAAGCAAAAAGATCCATTATGAAAAAAAAGGTTAAGAATCCTGTTCTAGGGGCGGCCAGGTGGTGCAGTGAGTAAGAGCCCCAGCCTCAGAGTCCGGAGACCTGGGATCGGTTCTGGGCTCATATACTTAACACCCACACAAAATAATTGGCCGTGTAACCTTGAGCAAATTACTTAACCTCAATTGCTTAGGGGCAGCCAGGTGGCACAGTGAGTAAGAGTGCCAGCCCCAGCGTCAGGAGACCTGGCATCGGTTCCGGCTTCAGATACTCGGCACCCACACAAAAATAACTGGCCATGTAACCTTGTGCAAGTTACTTAACCCGACTGCTTTAAAAAAAAAAAAAGAATCCTGTTCTAGAATAACCGTGGATGACAATGTTGACTTTTATTTTCATTTTGTCGTGGCAAAGATCTCAGAAACTAAGGGGATGTGTTTCAATTGTGGAATGGCTGAACAAATTATGGTATAAGAATGGGAAAACTATCATGTACTAAGAAATGATCAATGGGATGGGTTCGGAAAAATTTGGGAAGGCTGGTGTGAAGTGAGAAAAACTGAGGTGACAACTTAGACAACAACAACAATGTCAAGAAAAACAGTTTGAAAGACTTAAGAATACTGATCAAATCTCCGAGGGCCAGTGATGAAACATGCTACCCACCTCCTGACTCCAGGTACAGACTGAGACGTATATACCTTTGGACATGACCAATGTGAGAATTTATTTTGCTTAACTATGCATACTGCAAGAGTTTTGTTTTTTATTTTGTTCTTTAATAGGAGGAGGGTAGCAGAGAGAAAATAAGTTTAAATAACAACAGAGAGAATGAACCTAGAGATGGACTGTGTGTCTGTTATCTGAGGAACAGCCTAATTAATTTCATAGAGTATCATCACCAGGTTGGGGCAGGGTGATAAATTTTTGGCAACAGCAATTATTATAAATAGATTGTGATCTAAATTAGTGGATGGCATACCTACCCATAACAAAATTACAGGGCAGTTAGGTGGCAGAGTGGATAGAATGCTGGAGCTGGAGCCAGGGAAACTCATCTTCCTGAGTTCAAATATGCTTTCAGACACTTACTAGCTGAGTGAGCCTGGGCAAGTCACTGTTTGCCTCAGTTTCCTTTTCTGTAAAATAAGCTGGAGAAGGAAATGGCAAACCACTCCAATAGTTTTGCCAGGAAAACCCCAAAATGAGGTCACAAAGAGTCGACTAAAAAAGAGTGAAAACATCCCCCCCCCCAAATTACAGCTCCTTGAAGTACAAGGCATAGCCTAAGTTACAGAGGGGTTGGGACTTCTGCCTTTGGGAGGAAGTACCAATGATGGGGTAGAGGCCCAAGCTGAGATCACTGCCCCTTACCCCAATCTGGGTCTCATTTATTTGGAGGAGAACTTTCCCAGTTGGTCAAGTCTCTGGTGTTCACCTGAGGCATCTACCCATTCCAGTAATCCTCTCAACTGGCCTTCCATTGTGGCCTATGCCCAATCTCCCAATTCTTAGTTCCCAGCTCTCTATTGTCTGTTACCTCCAGATAATCCCAGGTTACTTCCCACCCTTGATCTTCTCTAGACCCCATCCTCCCTTGACCATGTAGTCCAGGTCCCTGTGTTCCCAGCTCTTCTCTGTTACCTCCCAGTCACCCCAGACTTCTTGGCTACTCCGAGATCCCTCCCAGTCTTTCTTTACATAATATCCATCTTGGTCTCCATGAAGGTGCTCAGATTCAATGGCCCACTTGCATAAGTGATACAAATGCTTAGATTCCTTAAGAGTCTGACCAATGTGGAAGATTTTTAGAATCACGCCCACCTTGGACAGTGTTTTAATAAACCTTGTCTTTGGCTGAGAGAAAGCTTAGATCGAATTCACTCAGGCAGGACCCTTGTGTTGCTATTTTGGGGTCCCAGCACCCCTACATCTCAACACCAACATGATTAAATTGCAGTTCTTTTAAGTGTATCTTATCTACTACCAAGACCTTAAATCTTTTACTGTCTTATTTATCCTTTGTTTCTCTCCCAGAGACATAGTATATTGCTTATTTTTCCCCCCTTTCTGGACCTGTGAATTAATTGTCATTAGGAACTCTTTCTCCACCAATGTGGATCAATAGCCCATCTAAAACTTAAAAAGATCTTAGTGTTGCCTGGGGGCACTGAAAGACTGAAACACTTGCTTGAGATCATGCATCTAGCAGGTGTCAGAGGCAGGACTTTGAAACAAGCTCTTGCTGACTTGAAGGAATTTTATGCACTACACACTACCCCAGTGATTGCTTTGGGAATGAATGTTTGAACTCTAAGAGAAGACATCATTTTCATTTATTCTTTGGAATGGAGAGGATGGCACCCACCTTAATCAGATCCAGTGGATGGGTCACACAAGTGGCTACCACAGAAGCCAGTCCTCCAAAATACCAGCGGAAAGCAGTTTTCTTGCCCATGTTGTGATCTGGGTGCAATCACTTGCAAGGGGCTCAGTGAGAGTCTTGATTATCAATATGCTATTTTATAGGCCAAGAAATTCTATCAAAGGTTGCAGCTGCCACACACTTCTGGGAGAAGGAGATTGCTCACATTTTAGTTAGAAGAGGGCATACCAAAGTGTTCAGGGATTCTATGTTGATGGATAGATCTGGGTGGGCTGCATATTGGGCCACTGTCCACAGGGCATTTGCCAGGTGTTGGTTGTTCCATTAGCATCTGCTCATTTGACTTGCAGAAGGCTCTTGGAACCAATACCTGAAGGGTTCAAAAGACAGGTAGAATCAGTTAGAGTGATGGGATAGGGGCCCCATTTGGGTCCCATTTGTTTATGGGTCCTGGAAACCCTCCCTTGAACTTTTTCCCCTGAACTCTCCTTGAATTTTCCCACTTGGTCAAGTCTCTGGCACTCACCTGAGGGATCCACCCATTCCAGTCAACTGGCCTTTCATTGTAGCCTATGCCCGATCTCCCAATTCTCTGGGAGATACCCCTAACCTAGCTTAGCCCTCCACTGTGTGTTACCTCAGGATCACCATGGCTACTTCCCACCCTTTATCCTATCTAGACCCCATTCCCCTTTGGTCATGTGGTCCAGGTCCCCGGCATTCCCATCCCTTCTCTGTTACCTCCCAGTCACCCCAGACTACTTGGCCACTCCTAGGTCCTTCCTATAGTCTTTCTGTATATAAGATCCATCTTGCCTCCATTAAGGTGCTCAGATTCCTTAAGAGTCTAGCCAGTGGTGCAGGTTCAGTCTAGTCAATATTGCAAATTTGTAGAATCACGCCCACCCTTTATTGGTGTTCTAATAAATCTTGTCTTTGGGTAGAATTCATTCGAGGCAGGACCTACCTCACTATTTTGGGGGCCCAGCACCCCTAAATCTCAACAACAGCAATAGTGAGTGCAAGGGAAGGGAAGAGAGGGATGGCAGAAATAGGTACAGAAAGTTCTATGATGAGCATAAGACAGTCAATTCAGCTCAATTCTATTAGCATTTGTCAAACATTAAACTAAATGTGTCTAACATAAACTAAACTAAACTAAACTAAAATATGTCAAACATAAAACTAAACTGGCATTACAATAAGCATTTGGCTCTACAAGGACAAATGAAATAGGCCCTGACCTCAGGAAACTTTTGCCCCTTAAGATTACTAGAGTAAAACATGCACAGCATTAAGTAAATACAAAGTAATCTGAAGAGAGAGAGTCCTAGTAATTGGATTACTGTGCCCAGGAGCTGTAAAAACCTCACACAGGAGGTGGCATCTCAGCTGTACTTTAATGATAACAGTGGGCATTTTATAGTGATTTAAGGTTTGCAAGGTGCTTTACAAACAGTATCTCATTTTATCTTCACAACAGCCCTGGGAGGTAGGTATTATTACCCTCATTTTACAGATGAGGAAACTGAACAGACAGAAGCTAAATGACTTTCTCAAGGTTGCAAAGCTAGTCAGTGTTTGAGGACAGATTTGAATTCAGTTCTACTTAACTCCAGGTCTAACACTTAATCCATTACACCATCTGCCTGGGGCTTCTGCTAGGTGAAGAGGAGAAAGGAGTGCGTTTCAGACAGGATTATTTATGGAAAAGTCCAGAGGCTGGGGGGAAGTGGACATTCCATCTCCATGGGAAGCGCTAGGAAGGCAGTATGTGCTAAATCCCTGGAATGCATCAGAATGCCGTCCGATTATACTAGACTGTGAGCTCCACTGAGGGCAGTGACTGTCTTTTACCTTTCCTTGTATCCCCAGAGCTTAGCACACAGTAGACACTTATTAAATGCTTACTGACTGACTGACTGACATTATCGAGGAAAATCAGACCATTTTGTAAAAGCAGAGATGTTTCCCACAGGAGGATTCCTTGTACTCAGAAGAGAATAAGAGGTTCTCCAGAGCTGTACCATTTAAACTACTAGGCAATGCCTTCTGTTGGGAGATATCAATTATCCCAAAAGAGAGGGGAAAAACCCAAAGGTTCTTTGAAACAGAAAACAGTTTGGCAAACAGTAGGCATCACTTAACAAATGCTTGTTGAATAAATACAACACTTATTAAGTACTTACTATATGCAAAGCCCTGTGCTAAGCACCAAGGAAGGATACAAAAAGAAAAACAAAGCAGTCCCAGTTCCCAAGGAACTCGTATTCTAATGTTGAATGACTGACACTTCTTTTTTGTCTCCTAATTATTGACATGCAGGATATCAAAATTTACAAAGCAATATATGCATATATAGACATGTGTATATGTACACATGTATGCACATATATATTCATATACGTAATATTCATTATCCCTACATATAATTGTAATGGTAATTTGAAGACCTTCCCTGCTTTGAAGATATACTCTGCCCCCTAATAGGCTGAATGTAATCACATGGAGCCTGTGGTGAGAGAAGTTTGCTGAAGAGTGGAACAGAGTACACAGGAAGGCGGGAGTCAGAACAGATAAATGGTGGGGGAGAGAGGATTGACCCCAGGGAGACAGTTAGGCTTGTGAATAATGTTGGTTTGTGGGAAGGCTGAAGGATGCTGTGGCTCTCTGTACTGTTATAGTTTATTAACTTCTTTTCTATTATGATGGAATTGGTTTACAGGTTTTGGGATTCGGTTTTCTGATGTCTGAATAAATGTTTTGCTTCTGTTTTCTAAATGGAGAATCTGTTATATTTTATAGTTAAGCACTATGCTGGCATATTTACAGTGGCCGGTGGCACTGTGAATATTGTGTTGGCACTACAATAATAAGGGATATTATTCTGTATTTTATGTATATATACATACACACATATCTGTGTTATATATACATATATACACAATATATTATTCCTGTATGTGGGGTATTATTTAGTATTTTATGTGTGCATCTACACATACACACATATCTATACACATGCACATACAAACATAAATGTACATAGATATTATGCACACACATGCATACATATGCATATACACATACACATTGTTAAGAGGTCCCCTGAACTTGTCTTTTTGAATTGCCATATTTTCCAGAAACACTGGATGCAAAGCATGCCCTGAATGTGTCAAGGACAAAGACCCTCTTGAGCTGACATAATGTTTTACTTGCATCCCAAACTGGGCTCCCTGTGTGTCACTGGATGTCCATACGGGAACCAGTCAGTCTGCACTAGGCTAAGAAATTGCTTGTGTGACTGGGATCCTTGCAGATAAACAGACCCAAGTGAAAAGAATATTGCTTTTGTCATCCCCTTGCTCCTCCCCTTTGGGAGGAGTTTTGTCCTTTTCCAGCCTTTATTGCACCTTTCCCCCTCCTATCCCTTTAGGTGGAGATTCTGGTACCTTTTCCCTTTGTTACAAAAATGTGTTATAAAATGCAAATTTCTGTATGGATTGTGAACTCTTTGGGTTCCACACACATGTTCATTTCTCTTGTAATAAATCTAGTTTCCATGTAAGTTTCATAAAGTTTTGATTGCATAACATACACATACACACAAAAATCTCTGTTTGAGCATCACAACAACTGGGTGAGAGATAGGTACTAAAGGCATTCTTATCTCTATTTTACAGATGAGTAAACAGTCTCAAAGAGGCTAAGTGACTTCCCTATGGTCACACAGAGAAGCTAGTCAGTGTCAGACACAGGATTAACAACTGGGTTTTCTAGGTCTTCCTTATCAGGGGCAACTAGATAGTGCAGTGAATAGAACACCAGGCTTAGGGACAGAACCTTGAGTTCCAGCTCAAGAGTTTTAAATCCAGCTTCAGAGATTTACTAGCTATGTGACCCTAGGCAAGTCACCTAACCCCTACTTACCTCAGTTTCCCATCTGTAAAATGGGGACACACTGGAGAATCAAATGGCAAACCACTCTAGTATCTTTGCCAAGTAAACCCCATGAACTTTTCCATGGAGTCATGTAGCATTAGACACAACTAAACAACTTCCTTACAATTCAACTCTACCTCTGTGTGATTGTGGACAATTTACTTCACCTGGCTAGACCCTTAGTTTTTTCATCTGTAAATTGAGAAGTTTGGATTAGATCACTTCTAAGGTCCCTTCCAAATAGAACTCTATGATCCCAGGATTCCAAGTCAAGTCCCCATCGGCTCCATGGGGTACTGTGATAGTAATGGCAATTAAAGATTCCCCTGTATTGGCTTGGTTTTCAAATTGATTGTGTTAAAACCCAGAGTTTGTTAATCCCACCTGTGGGATGGGCTTGTTGATGTGAAAAGAAAGTCCTGAACTGGGAGGAGCTGGGGATGTAGATTTGGAGAGACAAGAGAGAGGCAGAAGATCTTTTTGGAAGCAGCACCTCGTGGAGAGAGAGACTAAGAGAATTGCTGGTGGCCGCTTTGAATTGCCCTGGACTTTTGAGACCTGCCCCCTGAGCTGCCAAGGACTGAGGAGACATGGCTGTTTTGCTGGTACTTTGTCTGTCTGTTTTGATGTTGTTTTGCCAGATTTGTCCACTGGTGAAAAACAGTCCTTTTGTTGAAGAAGTCCTGGAACCTGGCTGTTCGCTAAGAAGCCCTGAGACTGTCCTGCAGACAGAGAGTGAATACTGTCCACTGGTGAGGGACAGTGCTGTTGTTGCAGGGGTCTGGAGACTGTCCTGCAGACAGAATGAATACTCTCCACTGGTGAAGGACAGTGCTGTTGTTGCAGGGGTCTGGGAGCCTTTCTGTTGGTTCAGAAGCCCTGAAGAAGGATTTTCTTGTTGTATGTTTACAGAAATCCTGGGAGAGGGCTTTGCTAATGTGTTCAGGGGTTCTAGGACTGTTCTACAGACAGAGGATAAATTCATGAAGGGACTGGCAATGTATCTTGTGGCTTTGCTAAGCCTTGTCTCCCCAGGAACTAAGATTGCTGAGAACTTGCCTCGTGTCAAGATGAAGAAAAGACCTCCATTTGGGTATTAAGTGCTGTGTTTAAACTTGATGTAACTCTGGGGTAGATTCAATTGTGATCCAGGGGTGGGGAACTTTTGACCTTATGTTTGGAAACTAATCTCCATTTGAGAAGAGGGGCTTTGTGGTGGACTTAATTAAGGTATAGCCTAGGGGTGGAGAAGTATTTAGAACAGAGACTTTGTGATTGATTGAATGATTGGAAGGTCCTGGGGTGGGGTAGTACTTGGAGATTATTTAATCACACTTAGTAAATGCTGTATTTTGAATGATGTCATGTTTTGATCTTCTCTGTTCTTGGTTTGTCACTGAATAAAATAGAGAGCACCTATGCTGGAATTTTGAACCTGGGAAGTTGCCTTCTTTTGGCATTACATTACAGGTACACGGCCAACAAGAGCAACCCCAATGAGCCTTCAAAAATCTAGAGTTGTTGTGTGGGAGGAGGGTGACTCTAGATCAGGGGAACCCGCACATATAGGTCCTTTTCCTCTTTCTTTGAACTCTTCGGGATTTACACTTAGTGGTATCGATGAATGAAAGGGTATGCACAGTTTAATGACTTTTGGGGCCGATTTCCATATTGCTTTCCAGAATGGCTGTTATGAATACAGAAACTCCACTAAGAGGGCTTTGATGTGTTTTATTTTCTCATAACCCCTCCAGCATTTGTCATTTTCCCTTTTTGTAGATTTTGGCAATCTTATAGGTATGAGGTGAAACCTCAGAGTTGCTTTACTTTGCATTTCTCTAATTGTTAGTAATTTGAAGCATTTCATTTAAGATTAGTGGTAGGGACAGCTAGGTGGTGCAGTGAGTAAAAGCGCCATGGAGTCAAGAGGACCTGGATTCCGGCCTCAGACACTTAACACCCACACACACTCAAAAAAAAACTAGCTGTGTAACCTTGGGCAAGTTACTTAACCCCAATTGCCCTTCCAAAAAGGCAAAAAAAAAAATATTGGCAGCTTGGATTTCTTCCTTTGAAAACCTCCTTTTATATCTTTTGACTACTTCTCAACTGGGCAACAGTTATTATGATTGTAGATTCTAATCAGTTCCTCATATACTTTGGAAATGTTACTCTTATCAAAGAAACTTCCTATGAAACTTTTCCCCTAGTTACCAGTTTCCCAGTCTGTATAAAAACTTTTTACTATTACATTCAAAATTGTCCTACATTCTGTGATCCTCTCTATCCCTTGTTTGGTTTGAACCCTTCCTGATCCAGAGACCTGAAAGGTAATTTCTTTCTTGTTCTCCTAATTTGTTTATGATGGCACTCTTCATGTCTAAGTCATTTACCCATTAGTTGTTGCTGAATATTGAGTTCTTATCCCAATAGCTTGTTTTGGGAACCTTATCAAACACTAGGGTTGATAGAGTTGTTTGTTTCTGTGTGTGATGTAGCTAACCTGTTCTACTGATTAACTTCTAGCATCTTAACAATTTTTTGTGTCATGTATTTGGCAACCTGGTGGAATGTGTGAACCCTTCTCAGGGTATTACAGGATAGTGCATTTAGTAAAATAAAATACCAATTATACTGAAATAGTTATAACTTTTTTTTTTAATTGAAGGACTCCAGGTTGAGAATCTCTGTTCTAAAGGTTGCTAATTTAGTTTGGATCAATGGATGTGATTTATAGCAAGGCAGAGTCTGGCACTATATTGTGCTGTTTTGGTGAGGGCTCAAAATGTATCATATAATGCATATAATAAAGAATTTTTTAACAGCCTCCATGAAGCTTTCCTTGACATCCTCTTCCTCTGTGTCTTCCCCCAGAGAAAGCAATTTTTTCTACCTCAAATTTCTCAAAGTCCTGTCTTTCTCTTTTAATTGGTAAACTTTTCCATGGGTAGCTAGGTGGTACAGTGGATAAAGTACAGGGCTTGAAGTCAGGAAGACCTGAGTTCAAATTCAACCTCAGACACTTACTAGCTGTGTGACCCTGGATAAGTCCACTTAACCCTGTTTTTTCATCTGTAAAATAAGCTGGAGAAGAAAATGGCAAATCATTCTAGTATTTTTGCCAAGAATACCCCAAATGAGATCACAAAGAGTCAGACATGACTGACAACTACTGAACAACAACATATACTCTTCCATGAATCAAGACTACTCATGTACAGATATTTTCCCTCACTCCCATCATTAGATGCTAAGCTCCTCAGGAGCTATTTATCTGTGAATCCTCATAGAGTAGCATAGTGCTTTCCTTGCACATAGTATATGCTAATAGATGTTTATTAAATTGGACTGAATTAACAAGTAGAGCTGTTTCACAATGAAATGTGTGGTGGTAAGTTTCTGTAATGGTAATGTAATTTTGAATTTGAAGATCCCTTTGTGTTGGCAAAGGTAGCAGGTACTTAGCACTTAGTAACTGATAAAGCCTCTGCTGGGGAAACAGAAGGTATGAACTCCTGTCTCCTGTCGCTGATGTAACAGGAAGGGGTTGGCTAAAACAGGAAGCTAATTCTGTGTGTATCGAAGGAAAAGCCTCAGAGAGGCAGTCAGAATTTCTTGGGACCAGCATCTGGTGACAGAGCAGCTACAGAAGAATGGAAAACTGAGCCAGAATTTCCTGAGAACTTGTGATGGTGGAGCTTCTTCTAAAAAGGAGCCCAGGAGAAGACTGAGGAAGCAGAAGACTAAGGAAGCATGACTGGGATGCTGAGACTTTGTTTGTGGCTTGGTTGAGCCTTGAATTCCCGGGAGCAGAATTAATGAACGATCTGACATGGACCAGACCCTGTGAACTTCAGTGTGGAGCAGAACCTGCCCAGAGAGCTGGAAAAGGAACTGGGAACTCATTGAACCCAGGTGACAGTCTGGTGAATCCAGGTAGAATCTGGGACCATGGAAGAGCATCCAGGGAACCTCAGAACAGGCCCCAAGTCAAGATGAAAAGACCTCTCCCTGGGTTCTAAGTAATTATGGAATTATAGTTTACTAGTGACCTAAGGGGTGGAGGGTTTTGTGTATGACACTTAGTAACTGATTGCTGAATAAGTGACTGATTGAGCTAATCAAGTGTGCCCCTTGAGTGTAAGACTTTGACTATTGTACTTTGAGATAATTGTTATTGATAAGTGACTGAGTTAACCTAGTTGCCCCATGAATGGAAGACTGACTGTGATTGTTCTTTGTTCTAAATATTGTGACCACTTTGGTGAAAACTATGTGGCTATTTTAATGATAAGCTGCTGTGAATGTTATATTGTGATTTTCTGTGATTAGTTGTAATATTGTGAATGCTATACCTTGACTTTCTGTGAATGTTTTGCTTTGATTTGTTATGGAATAGAGTATTCACTATACTGTGTAATCAGAACCTTAAAAGCTGTTCACAGTAGCAGTCCTCTGAAAAGCTGCTTGTGCATGGCATTACAGTTTCCTGTCACTAGAGGTATTCCAGAAGAGATTACAAGATAGCCCTGGGCAGGGGTGCCATAGGGCAGATTCCTACAGCAAGTGAGAGGTTGGAATATCTCCAAAACTAAGGTTCTTTTGTTCTCTCAGTCACTCTGGGCCTCCCCAAGCCAAGAATGGTAATTGCATTCTCCTCTAGAAATAAACAGTCACAGTACTTGCCTTTAATTTGCACATTTGGGCTGGAACATTGCTTCAGGCTGCTGTTCTGTGTGTAAGGAAGGAACTCACTGGGGAGGTGGCAACTGTGAAATGAAGTGGACTTGAATCAGGAGCACCCAAAAGCTTCCTCCCTACCAACTCTAGGTGAACTGCTGAAGACAGTAGTGGGGGTGATGATTTGTAATGGAGGTAGCAATGTTTTATTTTGAAACTTTAAAATTTCAATTTAAGTAACTGTATCTGAACACTTTGAGGATACTAGAGATGCTGGTAGAAAGGATCTTTGCTTAACCACAGAACATAATTTGCTGCTAGAGATGGCATTTTGGAATTTACTTGAATGGTGCCCAATGACCAATGGGGACTGATCCTAGAGAAAGCTAGGGAAAATGACAAATGCTAGAGTAACTAAGGGAAAAATATGTACACTAATGCACTGTTGGTGGAGCTGTGCACCAACCATTCTAGAAAGCAATCTGGAGCTATGCACCAAAAGTTATAAAACTGTACATACCCTTTGACCCAACAATACTGTACTAGGTCCTTAACCCAGAGAGATCAAAGAAAGAAGAAAAAGGCCCATATGTACAAAAATATTGTAGCAGCCCTTTTTATGGTAGCAAAAAATTGGGGAATGGTTGAACAAGTTATGGTATATGAAAGTGATGGAATGCTGTTGTGCTATGAGAAATGAAGGGGAGGGTTTTGGAAAAACCTTGGATCAACTTTTCTTAACTGATGAAAAATGAAGTGAGCAGAACCAGAACAATTTATATAGTAACAGTAATATCATAAAAGTAATCAACTCTGAAAGACTTAGTAATTCTGATCAACCCAATGACAAATCACACTTCTAAAGGATTCATGATGAAAGATGCTATCCACTTCCAGATAGAGAACTGAGGTATTCAGAGTGCAAATGGAAGCATATTTTCTTCTACTGACTGCCTTTCTTTCTTTTCTTTTTTCTTTTTGGAAGGGGAAAAGCAGGGCAATTGAGATTAAATGACTTGCCTAAGGTCACATGGCTGGTAAGTGTTAAGTGTCTGAGGCTGGATTTGAACTCAGGTCCTCCTGACTCCAGGGCCCATGCTCTATACACTTTACTACCTAGCTGCCCCCTGCCTTTCTTTCTTTGAACATGTCTAAACATATTTGTAATAGGTTTTATTTTTATTGTCATCTCCATAGGTTGAGGAGGCAAAAGGAAAAGGGAGGGACTTTGGAACTGAAAATGAAATAATATTTATTTAAAAAAAAAGAAAAAGAAAGCTAGGCAGTGGGTATCCCTCCTAGGAGAGTGAGGCTAAAGCAAAGACTGAAATACAAAGGAGGTTACTGTACTAGAAACTGTACATCAGATGAAATTTGACACTTCTTATTGTCAGGAATCTTGCTGTTTCCAGTACATGACACTGTTGATGTGGGGGTCAGGGAGTCCAGGAACCCCAATAACCAGAGTCCCTGGAAAGCAGTCTGGAATGAGTTCACCGCCTCAAGTATTCTTTAAGTCAAGGTGGCAAAGATTTATTGTTACAGTGTTATTGTATTGTTAGTTATTGTATACAGCAGGCAAGAGTTCTCAAAGAACCTGCAACCTTAGAGGGGTACAGTTAAAGTTTAGATAGCATATTCTATAGTAAAATATGTGCTAGATATGCTAACTAGGTGAGTGGGGGGTGGGGGGAGGATTAGGGAATGGTTAAGGAGTGGTCAGTTCTTAAAGGAACATGGACTTTTAATATCTACTGTGCAAGTATATCACCCAGAATCCACCGGGAAATAACCCGAGGGGGAGGGGGTTGCATGGAGGTGTGGTTTTAGGCTTGAAATGTCACTAAGTCAGCTATCGGTCAGAGATGACTGAGAAATACCCAGGCCGTCCCCATCAATGTCTTGTTAGACAAGATAGATGTTAGGAGTAAACTAAGCTAGCAAGAGATTCGGGGTGTATATAATGAGCTAGGGAGTACATATATGACTGAGTCCACGATACATACAATAGGCATGAACCAGTACACAGCTGCCTCAGGCAGTACACAGCTGCCTCAGCCAGTACACAGCTGCTTCAGGCAGTACACAGCTGCCTCAGCCAGTACACAGCTGCCTCAGCCAGTACACAGCTGCTTCAGCCAGTACACAGCTAGGTCAAACTACTCAGTTCGGTAAGTGCAGCTGGCCACTGTATCAGGAAGAGAGATAAGTATTTTGCTAGGGCATGGTGCCTTTGAGCTAGAGAGAAACTGCTTAAGACAGTGTTTTGAGGCTAGGGAGAAATGTGATTTTACAAACTGGGGTTCAAGCACAGGCACCCATCACTATCTCCTGACTCCATATATTTTTACTGACTGTTCCTCATTCCTGGAACTGCCTCTCTCCCATTATCTGACTTCTACCTTCTGTAAGAAGCCTTTCCCAGTCTTCCTAATCTTAGTGCCTATTCATCCTGGATATATTTTGTTGGTACATGGTTATTTGCATGTTGTCTCCCCCATTAAACTGTCAGCTCCTTGAAAGTAAGGACTGTTTTTTGTCTTCTTTGTATCCCCAGAGCTTAATATAGTGCCTAGCACACAGTAGGTGCTTAATAAATGTGAGCTGACTTATTGCTAATACAGAACAATAATATAATTACAATTTTAAAATTTGATATAAGGTAACATTTTAAAGTCTGTAAAGTGCTTTACATATATTATTTCACTTGAATCTCACAATAACCCTGTAAAGTACACTAGAAGTATTGTTCTCCCTGTTTTACAAATGAGGAATCTAAGGTTCAAACAAGTTAAATGACTCATCTTGGCTCACACAGTTCATGTCAGAGGTAGGATTTGAACTCAGGTCTTCCTGAGTTCCTCTAAACCTAGGGATCTTCAAAAAATAATAAGAAAAATAAATCTGGGAATTTATTAAGGACAGGCACTAATTCAGATGTCATACTTTTTTTGGATACCTGCCATACATGACTCCAGAAGATTTACAGATCTAAAAAAAAAAAATCACATATTATAATGATAACCTGGGCAGGTAGGTGAGACAGTGGCTATAAAGTACCAGGTCTGGAGTAAGGAAGATTCATCTTCCTGAGTTCAAATCTGACTTCACACACTTACTAGCTGTGTGACCCTGTTTGCCTCAGTTTCCTCACCTGTAAAATGAGCTGGAGAAGGAAATGGCAAACCACTCCAGTATCTTTGCCAAGAAAACACCAGATGGAAGATGGCGGAGTAGAAGCACGACCTTCCCGCAGCTCCGGCTTCCACCCTCCCCAATCCATGTAAAAAGGGGACTCTAAACAAACTTTGGAGCTGCAGAACCCACAAAATGACACAGAGAAGCTAACCTCCCGCTGAGGACAGCCTGGCAGGCCGGCAGGAATAGGCCAGCACAGCGCTCTGGGAGCTGAGCCCAGCCCCACACCGAGGCTTTAGCCCCAGGGTGGGCCTGACCAGCCGCCAGCCAGAGGGACTCCAGATCAGCAGCAGCTGTGGCCGTTTCCAGATTTATCAATACATAGATGCGAAGGACAAGGTAAGAGGCCAATGCAGTCCGGACTTTGGGACCCAGGAAGTGGGAGTGCGTGGCTTTTACCCCTGGAGCGAGAAACCGCTGAGACTCCAGCACAGCCTGCCAGCGCCACGTGGCGGCTTCAGCTCCTGGCCTGCAGAGTGTAGGGGGACCAAGCACCAGTCTGAGGGGTAATCGCTCTTGCTTTAACCTGCTTGGATCTGGATTGCAGTCTAGGGTGGAGGTCCTGGGGTGTGTGTCCAGCTTGCCAGAGCGTGGAGACCTCAGAGAGGGCACCCATCTAATACCTCCGGCAGCTGAGAAAACCCCAGCGTTTGGGACGAAAACTCCCCTGTCTGGTGGCAGAGTCCTACTCTGGCAAAAAGCCCAAAAGTCAAATCATTGAGTGGCAAAATGAGCAGGCAAAGGAAACAAAGCAGACAGAAGATTCCAACATTACACTCCTATTTTGGGGATAAGAAGGAGCAAGGCATGGAACAGGAGGAAAACAGTGAAGTCAGAACTCCTGCACCAAAAGCTTCAAAGGAAAATACAAGCTGGTTGCAGGCCATAGAGGACCTTAAGAAGCAGATAAGAGAAGTGGAGGAAAAATTGGGAAGAGAAATGAGAACAATGCAAGAAAATTATGAAATGAGAGTCAACAGCCTAACTGAAGAAAATAAATACCTTAAAAAACAGACTGACTCAAATGGCAAAGGAGGCTCAAAAAGGCAATGAGGAGAAGAATGCCTTAAAAAGTCGAATTTGCCAGATGGAAAAAGAATCTCAAAAACTCACTGAGGAGAATCATTGCTTCAGAATTAGATTGGAGCAAATGGAAGCTAATGACTTTATAAGAAATCAAGATGCTGTTAAACAGATCCAAACAAATGAAAGAATAGAACGCAATGTGAAATATCTCATGGGAAAAACCACTGACCTGGAAATAGATCCAGGAGAGATAATTTAAAAATTATTGGACTGCCTGAGAGCCATGACCAAAGTAAGAGCCTGGAAAGCATCCTCCAGGAAGTTCTCAAAGAAAACTACCCTGATGTTTTAGAACCAGAGGGCAAAATAGAGGTTGAAAGAATCCACCGATCCCCTCCTGAAAAATATCCCAAAAAGAAAACTCCTAGGAATATTATAGCCAGGTTCCGGAATTCCCAGATTAAGGAGAGAATATTACAAGCAGCCAGGAAGAAACAATTTGAATATTGTGGAAACACAATCAGGATAACCCAGGATCTGGCAGCTTCTACACTGAGGGATCGAAGGGCCTGGAATGTGATATTCCGGAGGTCAAGGGAGCTGGGATTAAAACCAAGAGTCACCTACCCAGCAAAACTGAGTATCATGTTTCAGGGGAAAATATGGTCATTCAGTGGAATACAGGACTTTCAAGCATTCTTGCTGAAAAAACCAGAGTTGAATAAAAAATTTGACATTCAGATACAAGAAGCAAGAGTAGCATGAAAAGGTAAACAGGGAAAAGAAATCATAAGGAACTTATCAAAGTTGAACTATTTTTTTTTTTAAGCAATCAGGGTTGAGTGGCTTGTTCGGGGTTGCATGGCCGGTTGTTGTTTCTGGGTGTGGTGCTAGGTGTCTGGGCCCGGATTTGATCCGGGTCGTCCCGGCACTGGAGCCGGTGCTCTTGCTCGCTGAGCCACCTGGCCAAAGTTGAACTATTAACATTCCTACATGGAAAAACAATAATTGTAACCTATGAAACTTTTCTCAGTAGTTGAAGGGATTAGAAATATATATATATATATATGTCTTTATTTGAGGGTATTCGGGCATATGAATACATATATAAATGTGTGTATATACGTTTACAGGCATACATAGATAGAGGGCACGGGACCAATTTAACAGGAAGGGATGATACTTAAAAGGTGAAATTAAGAGGTGAGAGGAATATAATGAGAGGAGATGGGGAGAGACAGAGTGGGGCAAACTATCTCATACAGAAGAGGCAAGGGAAAATGGTTACAATGGAGGGGAAGAATAGGAAGGCAAAAGGGAATAGGTCAACCTTATTCCTATTGAATCTGGCTCGAGAAGGGAGGGAAATACACACTAAATAGGGGATTTCACCCTCCAGGAGGATGTGAGGGGGGATGATGGAAGGGAGGGCAGGCTGGGGGGGAGGGAAGTTGGAAGCACCCACTTTTGAAAAGGGACAGGATCAAAGTAGAGAATAGAACAAGTGTGAGGTGGGATAGAAGGGAGGGAAATATAGTCAGTCTTTTACAATACATCTACTATGTTATTGTTTTGCATTAGCCACACATGTACAACCTATACTGAACTGCTTGTCCCCCCAGTGGGGGTGGGTGGCAGGGTGGGGAAGGGAATGAATCTGGAATTGAAAGTTTAAATCAAATATTCAAATATATATATGTGAGTGTGTGTATATATATATATATATATATATATATATATATATATACTATTATTAATACCATCTTACATGTAATTAAGAAAAAAGATATACAGGCACTGAGGCATAGAGATCCACTGGAAAAGTTGAAAGGGGTATGGGAGAAAATATGGGAGAGAGCAGATTGGAGGTGGGGATATCCTGTGGGACTGCTGTTTTGGGGGGATGGGTGGGGGGAAAACGGGGAGAAAATTTGTAACTCAAAATCTGGCGGAAACGAATGAGGTAAATCAGCAGTTAATAAAGCATTTAAATTAAAAAAAAAAACACCAGATGGGGTCATGAAAGGTGACTTTCACAACTGAACAACAAACAATAGCTTATATTTCTAGAACCCTTTGTGTTTACATACATCATCTCATTTGAGTATTCAGCATAACCCTATGAGGTAAACAGTACAAGGATTATTATTCCCATTTTCTAGAAGAGGAAATTGAGGATCAGAGATTGAATGATTTGCAGTTAAGGAATAACTGAAATTGTCACTCAGATTCAGTACCCATTCTACTAAATAGTGTTGTCTCCATATTTAGGGATCCTCTCTCTAGCTAGGTTTCAAGGTAATTGCAAGATTTATTGAATAGGTTGGCAGACCCAGGAATCAAGGCTTGTGATACAAACAATACTTTTCTCCTTCAATTCATTTCATATAAATTTGAACAATAAAAATCATCATCTGGGGCAGATGCCCATCCCCATCTACCTTGCATCTTAGCTCTTCAATACCTCCTGACTTTCCAATACTGAAAAGCTCATCCCCACAGTGCAGTGTGACTGGGATGGACTTGATCTGGACACAGGACTACTAAGCATTCCCAAGTTCCACCCCAGGTTTTAACAATGTGTCTCTAAGGGGCAGTTGACATTCAGTTGAACAGGATTATCAAGTTAATACAAGATCACTGATGCACACAGGAAGAACGTTGTGGATAACCAAGAATTTTTAGATAGATATCTCCCCCACAGCATTAGATTTTTCCAGTCTTGGGCCATTCTCATCAGTTAGAACACTGTAAAAATACAGGGTGTCCAAAAAGAGTTTCTGATTATTAGGGTCACAGTAGGAGGGAAGGCCCAATCTAGAGCTACTATGACCTGGTCATTTCTTACTGGAGTCCATGAGCCTTTAACTGAATTAGTCAGATGGAGGCGGGGGAAGGAATCATTTTCAACGTGAGGGGAGGGGGACGGGAAGGAAAGGTTCCCTAGACCTTGGGGGTAGCCTCGGGCAAGTTATACCTAGTGCTTCTCCCCTCTCACTATTCACCCTACCCCAGCTCTCTAACTTGATGAAATAAAATTAAAAGGCATAACTAGGCAGTCGGATATGTGAACATAAGGCACGAAAAGTGTTTTTTTTTTTTTTCCGGGGCGGGGATTTCCATCCCACTAGTGTCTCTCGGAGGGCAAAGGGGACTGATTGAGGCTGAGCTAAGGGGATTCCGAGTCTGTGGTGCAGTGATGGACAGGGGCGCTCCTCCTTTCTCTCAGCCCTCCAGGGAGACGGGGAGCTCCCCTGGGCCCCAGAATCGGGAAGGTTGTGGATCCTTGATTAATCAACAGAGGGCTTTTTTCCCTGACAGGCCACATTTCAGGGCACGGCATTTAAATGAAACTATTTCAAAACTAGAAAATGAAGAGGCCGAGAACCTGTTTGCTTACCTGTAAAACCAGGGTGGATCACTCTAAAGCATGAGTTGGGATGCAACGAAAACAATTATGAAAAGGGAAGGCTTTGCGTCCTACAGAGGGGGCCGTGCGGGAGGCAGGCGGCCAGCTCCTCAGCCTACCCGGACTTACCCCGGACAACTGCGGCTCCACCCTCCCCAGGTAAGAGGGGGGAATGGAGGGGCGGCCGCGAGGAGCCAGCCAACCGCCTCGCCTAGAACCCACCCCCCGGCCCACGTGCCTACAGTGTGGAGGAGGGGCCCGAAGGCTGATGCTGGGACAAGGGAGGGGGGCGGGGGAACTCCGAGCTCTCCTCCGTGGCCATCCTCTGCCGGGTTCCGCTCCTCCAAGTCTGCAGAAGGCGGAGGCGCCGTCTCCGCACACAGGCGCTTAATAGGTCATAGCTAGAAAACCTTCCCATCAATTAGTCTCGGTGGAAAGGGCTCAAGTGGGGGGCAACTACCAATTGCTAGAGATCTCTAAGAGGAAATGGAATGATTACTTGTCAAGGGTATTTGTGGGTGTGTTGAGGGGCTGGTACGATGTTCTTTCTTGGCATTCCCCGAGCTTAGTGTCTCACAGGTGGTTTCTAAAGGCTTGTTGGCTATCGAGTAAAGGAGATTCTTGATCAGGTCTGGCTGGACTCCATGACACCCAGATCGTTCCTCCTTTCCAGCTCCGATTCTAGTAAGGGCAGTAGAAGGCCTGGAAAACCTGGAGCAGGGCCCCAGGCTGTGGCAGCTCATAAAGACCAGGGTCAGAAAGTTCTTATTGGATTGGGTGTGAGGGCCACTCATGGGCACAACAGGACTTTTTGCCCAAAGGTTGGGGAAGGTGCCCTCCGGCATCCAGTACTTCAACCTGCCCTCTAACAAAAAAGCCTAATTATAATAATTGGGGAAAACGGCCCCTCTTCCAGGTATCAGAAAAATTGTCGCATTCATTCACACTTTTAAAATGTATTTGATTATTGTTTCCAGTCAGTTTACTAAAGACACTAAACATGAGAGATGAGTGCTTAGAAGCAGGGGTGTACAGACCCCTCAACCTTTGGCCAGGTCCTATGGAGAGGGGCAAATGACTCCTAGGAGCTAGCCTCTCTAAGAAGGAAACCAGCTTTGGTCTACAATATATAGTTCCATACACATTCCCTTCCCACAGCTGCTGGGAATACACTCAACAATCTCACAAAATAAGACAGAATTCAGGCTGCATTTGAAGGTGGAGAAGAAACCACATTCCAACCCAATCCCCTGAGGCTCAAACACAGCTCTTTTCTTTTCTCAAGGGGGATTATCAGGGCCAGAATTCACCTGGAAGATGCTTCTACTGCTCCTAACCCCCACCCCTCTCCTTTCACAGGAGCCAGGCCTGGGAAAAAGGAGTCAGTTTCCAGAAACATGGCACCAATGAGATGAATGATGGTGATGGGGGCCTGGGAAATTAAGAAACTGCAGGAAGACAGAAAGAGAGGTGGCTTTGGTGAAAGGGAGATGTTCAGAAACCGTGTTGCTGAATCCGTGACAGAACATGACAATTCCACCTCCATTCTTGAGATTCCCCCTCTCCTATCCTGTACAGAGAAAGGACTACACAGCAACAGGCAGAGAATGAGGTGACAGAAAAATGGCTAGTTAAGTACAGAAGTAACTTCTGATGAACCATAGTGTCATACTGGTATGATGATCCCCCAACCCTACCACCCTCCCCAAAGATCAGTCAAAGGAGATGAGCTGTGCCTCTCCACTTCCTGGGGCCGCCTGGCCCTGTGATGGGGGCTGCTGAGGGACCGGTGGTTGTGGCTGCTGCAATGGGCCTCCTGGAGGTGCCAACTAGAGGGAAGAAAACCAGATGCTTGTTACTAGACTCTTTACTGATGAAGCAAGATTTAGTCAGTCCTCTTTTGCCCACCAGGATACAGCTTCATAGACTTTTCAAGGTCCAGGACATTCACTTGTCTGATGAAAAGCCTTAAGTTCTTACCTGTGCCCAGTCCAAACCCTACTGCTGACAGATTTCCAAGCAGACTGGCTTTGTTACCACTTGATAGCCTGAATACCCTTCTTTATTTGTACCCCAAAATCTAATGAGGTACTGAGGTCATTTTTAGAATAGTGTTTTTCAAGGTCAAGAAGCCAGTCAAATAATAATGGGGGAGACCTGTGGAACAGACTTACCTGCTGGTACATAGGCTGCTGTCCCGAGAGGTAGGGTTGCTGGGGTGGCATTGATGGATCCTGGCCGGGAAGGGTAGTCATAAGATTCTGGGTATGAACAAAGGAAATACTACCTTAAGAAAATAGCTGAGTGATGTGGGAGCATCTTCCACCATGTTACCAAGGACTAGGCTTCCAGTATGGGCCAGGGAAAATGGAATCTAGCTCTGTCACCTGAGCACTAGCCTAGCTATGTTTAAAAAGACTCTTCAAGATGAATTTTTTGACCATCACATTGCTCAAAGACTGTCTACAAAGTGTACTCAACTATCTCAGTGGAGGGAGAGTAGCTGCATTAATGAAATAAGATGCTTAAAGTTCTGAAATATATGATCAGGCAGAATCAAAAGAAGGAAGGGGAAAATGTCAGATGGTAGGAAAAGAAGGATCAGATAGAAAAAGATGTTCCACCTGTGCCTGGCTCATTTCATTACAATTTCTATAAAAACTGATGGCCCATGAAGCACAGAGGCACAAACATCCTTCAGTCACTGAAGCTCTCTCCCCCTTCCTAGTCCCTATTTCAGTCCTCAGCTCTCCTCTGGATACAGTGGAGTACCCTTCCCAAACTATAAATCACAACCTCTATGCTTACCGACCCTCTTCTCACCTGCATGCTGTATGGCTGATATCCCATAGAGACAGACTGGCTCCCCATATAGCCCATTGTACTGGACTGTGGAGGCTGAGAAATGGGTGGGAGGCTCTGTGGGGCCTGAGAGGCGACATTCTGCAAAGGGAAGATAAAGTTAGGCAGGTTTCCCAGTTATCAATGTGTGTGTATATGTGTACATACACACACAGACACTCTGTCTCTTAACTCATAATGAGTTGGTAGCCTTGACTCTTCTACCAAGAAAAAAAAGCTAAACTTTTTGCTTGTTGACAGGTATGTTCTACCTCCTTACCTGATAGCCTTGTGTGGGGGTTGGCTGGTAGGAAGAATAGGCTGGATTTGTGGTGGGCACAGGCTGCCCCTGCTGAGTTGCCTGTCCACTACCTGCCCCTGCCTGGTACATATAGGCGCTCACCATATTAGGATCTGTGATAGGAAAAAAATGGAGGATTTCCAAGTTTAGCTTTCCTGGTTATGGATCAACAGCCTAATTACCCTGGGATGCCCATAGTCCATTACCTGTTCCAGCCACTGGCATGCTAGAGTAGGGTCCACTGCCTGCCTGTGCTGGCTGGTTCATATATACCGTGTGCATTGGGGAGCCCTCCACTGAGCCTGCTGGGCTAAAGGTACCAGGGAAATTCGTAGGGCCAGAAGGTTGGTATATCACCCCACCTGCAGGGGGCATGGCCTGTAACTAGTAAAAGGAAAAATAAAGAGGTTATTAGAGATAGAATGCTTAGCAGAAAATGTCTGATTGGAGAGAGGATGAGCAGGTAAATAGACACCTGGGCATAAGGCAAGGAGAAAGCTGGCATCTGTGCTCGCATCTGAATTGTCTGCTTCTGCTGTTCCAGGCGCATCTGTCGCTCCTTTTCCTGCTCCTGTAGGCGCTGAATGGCCAACTGCCTTTGCATCTCTAGGTATTCCTGGAGGGGAAGAGCACAATTGACAAGGCACCCTATCAGTATCTTCCCTAGGAGTAAGGATCAAACACTGATGAACTGCAGGGAACTACTAGTGGAAAGAACATTTGGAATCAGAAGACACAGGATTGAATTTTGACTCAGACACTCATAGGCTGTGTAACCTTAGACAGACAAGTCATTTAACATCTCTAACCTTTAGTTTCCTCATCAATAAAATGGAGAAAATAGTCACAATAGCCACCGTACAAGGTTTTTTTGAGGAAAGTCCCTTGTGAACCCATTATGTGAATGCAAGCTGTGACTTCTACTCTTACAGCTCAGGAAGCAAGGAACAGAAGACCCCAGAATCCTCATCCTTAGCGACCACAACAGGGCATGTCTAGTTCCCAAATTGTGGAATCCAAATGTTGAAAGGGACCCAAGGACTTCCACTTATAGCCTGACCACACCTAGATGCCTACCTGAAGGTGTCCCTCTACAACATTCAGATCTTACAGCAGAACTGCTAGGGTACAGGGGGAGTTTTTCATCAAATTCCTGCTGGGCTATCCCTCCTGAAGGAGCTCATCCCTCTTGTGCACACATAGCCCTTTCTGTTCCCAGTCCTCAGCCTTCAGGGCAAAGCAGAACATGAGTCTTACCTCTTTCAAGCAGTAATTAACCATGTGAAGGGCTCTCAGGCCCATAATAATCTGTCTTTTCTTTAAGTTAAAGACACCCAGTTTTTAGAAAGGACTTGCCCTCTCCATCTGAACATTCCCATAAGGAAATAGGCCTTGCTCACCTGCTTCTTCTGCCTCATGATTTCCAGTTTCTGGGCCAGCTGGATCTGGCGCTGACGCTCTGCCTCTTCGGCTGCCCGGCGCAGTTTCTCCCTGTGCTCCTCTCGGAGAGCATTGAGTGCTCCTCGGGCATCTCGGATCTGGGCCAGCTTATCTTGAAGTCCCTCATAATACACTGTGGGAGAAGGAACAAAAAGCATGAACTCCTTTCTATGTGAACGCCCCACACACAACTGTGGCTCTATCCTTCAAGATGTTGCTGGATCATCTTCCATCCTGCACATACTGGAACAGTTTTCATCTTGACAGATGCTAAGCAGCACCTCCCAGTATAGGCATGGGTATGAACGGACTTCCTTTATGCTGTTACTAAGGTCAGTTAGGAGAAGAAAGGCACAGCCTACACCTGCCTGGCACTGCTCCTCTCCAACCTCTCCATAAAGTACAGGCTGACCTTGTAAGTCATTGGCAATACCCTCTGTGGAGCTAAGCCTTTGTGTGAGGCCTCTGCTGAAGAAGCAGTATCCAATACAGGGTGTTCCAAAAGTCCCAGTGCAATTTTAAGCTATTAGAGATGCATCTCTCTAACAGGCTCTAATGACCTTCACAATGCAGAAAGAGAGAGGACTCCCAAGAGGCACTTTGTATGCACCATGAGTGTGCATGTAATAAATACTTGTTGATTGAGCACTGGCCCTGAAGAATAACTAATTTATTAACTTACACATGATGTAGAACTTGATATCTTTTCATCCATGGCAAAACTGGTTGCTATTGTTTTTGAGGAAGAAAGGGTATGGTAACAATCTAACCCAGTCTCACTGGGATTAAGAGGCTGCACAGCCTTTGCTCCCAGGGAGGTTGGGAAGGGAAAGGCAGTTCTAGAGAGGTATATCACAGGCATGACTCTAGGAGTGGTGGAGGCTGAGCTACCCTATAGCACTATCTCAGAAGCAAAACCCCATTTAACCTATGCTAGTTAATAGCTGACATGGCATTAGGAAACAAAGTTATCAATCTCTATTAGACTGAATAAATAAAATGGAAAAGACCACTGGATATGACTTCCAACAAGAAGGAATTCCATAATGTCAGAAAATATGGATACTGGGTTGTTATGTCATGGTGGGTAGTGGGTATGATTGTAGTGCAGCTCAAAAAGGCCAGAAAGCACGCACATCTCCGCTCATCCAGCTGGTTGAGCAGCTCCAGCAGCTGAGGGTGCATGTTATTAATAGACTGGAAGAGGGAGAGCACAGCTGAGTCATTGGTGATGCTCCGTCCCCTCATATGGTTGCTCTTCATGCGGTTGACAAAGGTGGTGACAGCATTTTGTAGAGCCTTCAGGAACTGCTCATGGTTCTCCTCGGACTCCCCATTCTGGTACTGCTGCTGCTGGAAACAAAGTGTAGGAGATTGCCAAGTATCACAGCCAGTGGAGCTAAGACTTAGTCTCAGACTTCCCAGGGCAGGGGACCATTTTAATAGGCCTTCAGAGCTCCGTAATACTAGAAGGAAGCTAATTTCTATTAAGGTGTTGTGATAAATGCTTTCTTTCTTCTCTGGGAGGGAGGCCTTTTTTATCTCTACTAGGCTCTCTCTACTGTCTAACAAACCCAGAATGCCGGGGGTGGGAGTGGGGGTGGGGTGTGTGACTGTCATCGGACAAATGCCCCAGGAACTAACATCCCAATTCCCCTTGGGTGGCTCCAGACACAATATGGACACTGGAGCTCATCCCAAGGCAGGCTCAAGCTAACTCTAGGGCCTCCAGTCCACAAGTGACATTCTGAATCTATTCTAACCACTAACTCACCTTTCACATCAGACCCACCTCCCTCAGGTCCTTGGGGTGAAGGTTTCTGGAATCCCATTAGAAGCGCAGGGTCACTAAGTGACCCAGATTGCACTCCCAGGACTGGAATCAGCTCAGTTCTGATCAGAGGGAGGCCAGGGTATATTAATCAGGGAATTCCCTTCACCGTGGCACTTCCTGCCAGCTTGTTAGCCTTGGGGGCCATTTTCCAGGGTGCCTGAGACCCAGTTGGCCGGCCCCTTGAGGACTGCTTGCTGAGATGGACAACATTATTAAGTTTATGGGCTGGGCCAAACAACAGCTTACCTCACTAAAAGGGCCACCGGAGGGAGTTATGGGCTGAGAGTCTGTTTCCGGGAGGGGAGTCTGGAAGAGACCAGAGGTTCAGTGGGGGCCTGTCACCTTAAATCTTTCCCCCAAACCCTCCCCAAAGGACTGGGCACATGGACAAGGCGCTGGGGTCACCCTGCTACCTCTAGCATGTTTACTGGGGCAGCATGTCCTTCTGTAGGCTGGGGAGCAGAGTCTGCCAAAGGAGCAGGGGCTGATGGTGTGGGGCTCTTCTGAACTTCTTCTTGCTTCTTCTCCCAATAGTTCCGGTTGAGGTACCGAGCAAGCTGCAAGAAGGAACAGAGAGAAAAAGTCACTTCTGTGGGCCAGGAAAAAGGAGGAGAGACAGTACAGAACAAGTAGTCATGCCCCTACCTCAGGGTCAATATCCTCGGCCAAGGGGGCGGATGAGTTCTGGGGATAAAAAGAGGATATTCTGAGACAGTCACTCCCTACAAAGACAACGGGTGCCCCACCATAATGAAACACCCACCCTGGAAGACGACAGAGAACAGACAGAAGCCCAGTCCATAAGAGGCACCGAGGGGAAGCCCAGGATTTAGCGTGCACTACTCCTCTTGCTCCCTCGTTCACACCCACAGATCCAAGATTCAAATAGTAAATTACAGATTATTTAGCTAGCTCACAGCTCTGACCTCACTCCTTTACTCAAAAAACCTCCAAGGTCTGACACTATAAAGCCCAAAGTCCCATTATTTATCAGTCAAAGCTCACAGTTCCCAACTTTTCTCTATCCCAGCCTTTTCCCCAACTAGGTTCCTTTGAGCACTCTACATTACAGTCAAATAGAACGACTTTGTATCCCCTGAACAGACCCTATGTTTTCCCATCCCACTACTGCATGTGTTCCTGACATTCCTCTGCCCAGAATACCCTCTTCACCATCTCTGCTTGCTGAATTCCTAAAGATCTTTTAAGTTTTAAGAAAATCCTTTAAGATCCAGATAAAATATCATCTTCACAAACCCTTCTTGGATTCCCTTCCTTACTCACCCCAGCTAGAAGCGATTTTTCTCTTCCTTTTCATTCATATCCCATCTTATGGTACTTATCTGACGTGTAATATTTGTGTGCATTTCTTATATCTTCTACTAAACTGTGAAAAACTTAAGGGTAGGAACCATGGTTTATTCTTCTTTGCATCTACCCATGAATCCTAACATAATATCCTTCATGTAGTAGGGGACTAAATCTCTAAGGTGCCTTCCAAATCTAAAATCCTGATTCCTACAAATGACAAAAAAGAACGATCAGGTTCAGTAAGGATGAGAGCCTAGGCACACTTGGCTTTGAAATGACTTGTATTTATTTTTGTCAGGTACTAAAATGTCGGTCCTCTTAGAGATAGTTCTTTAAGGAAAAAGGCAACTTCATCTTGAAAATGTAAGTAAAGTAAGATATACTACCCTCTGACTCTGAAGAAAAGGTTTCAAGTGGGTCTGGTAATACAAAGGGACCTTACCACAGGAGAAGAATACAAGGTGCTAGCAGGGGGGGCAGATGAGGTCACAGGTGTGGGCTCTGCCTTTGGATACATGGTATATGTTGTCTTTTGCCTCTGTGATAGAATAGAAAGCATTGTTTTTAGGAAAGAGTAATTAGGAAACATATTACAAGTGGACAATTCCTTCTTTCAGCCTAACACCCCTGATCAAGTGAATGCCCTTCACCCCATGCTGATGTATCAAGTGAAAACCTTAGCACTTTGATAGGCAGGGACTGAATTAACAACACCTTCTCTTTTCTGTGTCAAAGCAGGGTCCTGAGTCTAGGGGGGCCCCCACCAGCCACTCACCATCCTCTCCTTTTCCTCAGCTTCTGACTGGGACAGGGCAATAGCCAGCTGCAGCTCTTCTTCCTCTTGCAAAGCTGTCTCGTCCCTCTTGGGAGGCAACTAGCACAGGGAGAGCTAGGTAAGAGGCTAATGTGCAGTTAAGATAAACCATACAAGACCCCTGGGAAAGCGGATGGAGGAATGGGGAGAAGGGAGGAGGAAACTGTTGCTTCCCAAGTCCAGGTTGTGGGGAGAGGCTAGCACTGGGGAACCTTTGTACCTGAGATTGCTGGGACAGGGGACTGGTCAGGTACTCTGGAGGCAGCTCTGTTGTGGAGCTAGCTTTACCTTCAGCCTTCCTAAATGAAGAATAGCATCAAAGATTACAGAGTGATAAAAATCATAGGACACTCTTCAAAGTAACAATTCCCTAACTTCTAAGATGGGGTCATCCCTAAAACCAAACCCCCAACAATGTTATTTCCTAGGGGTTTTACAATTACATTAGACAAGATTAGAAAGAAGTGGAACAGACTCCACAAGACACAATTAGTCTCATTACTTTATAGTCATATGGGAATAACTAGAATAACAGTACTTCTTTGTATTGCGTACCTTACACTTGTATAGCATTTTACCTCTGTTCATATGCTTTTATATGCATCATCTTATTTGTTACAACAACCCAGAAGGCACAGAGAACAAATATTTTTAAGCTCAAAAAGAATAGGGGATTTGCTGTCAGTATTTGACAGTTAATTTTTCAAAGTACCTTTATTTTAATTATTTTAACAATCTGGGTAGTACCAGATATTATGGTAGTACCAGATATTAAATAGTACCAGATTTCAAACTATGAAGCAGTGATCATTAAAACAAATTTGGTTCTGGTTAAAAAAAAAGTCAGTCGAATGAAGCAAATAAATATAGTAACCTAGTAATCAATAAACCCAAGATCCAAGTTATTAGGGAAAGAAAGGACTCACTACTTGACAACTGCTATTAAACTGGATAATAGCCTGGCAGAAACTAATAAGCTCCTACCGGATATATGACTTAAATATAAAGTCGCATCATAAATTAGAGGAGTTAATGACCTTTCAGATATAACAGTAGGGGAAAAGTTAATGACTAAACAAGTAATAAAGAGTATTACTCAAGTTAAATGGACAATGTTGATTATATAAAATAAAAAAGTTTTTCCACACACACAGAAATCTAATGTAGTAAAAATAGAAGCTAAAGAGTAAAACTGGGAAAAACATTTTTAAAAAAATTCTTTGATAAAGATCTTATTTCCAGGATATACAAAGACCTATCAGATTAAGAACCATTTCCCAAAAGAAAATTGGTCAATGGATATGAATAGGCAGTTTGCTAAGGAAGAAATCAAGATCAACAATCAGGGGCGGCCAGGTAGCACAGCGAATAAGAGCTCCGGCTCCAGTGTCAGGATGACCTGGGGACCGAAGCCGGGCTCAGACACTTAGCATCCACCCAGAAACACCTGGCTGTGTAACCTTGAGCAAGTTACTTAACCCCGATTGCTTAAAAAAAAAAAAAAGATCAACAATCATATGAAAAAATCATCTAAGTCACTAAAAATCAGAGAAATGCAAATTTAAGAAACTTTGAGTTTCCAAGGATAAATGTTGAAGAGCTGTGAGAACACAGGTATGACAGTGCTTTAGTATAGGCTACTTAACTGTGGGTTTGGGTTGTGACCTATGGTTTAAGAAGTGCTGAATGGACTGTGAGTGGAAAAAGTTTAAGAAGCCCTGCGTGGAGGTGTGAATTAATTGATGAAACCAGTCTGGAAAACCATTCTGAACTATGCCCACAACAGAGAGACCTACTGTCTCTGACCCAGTCATACCACCAGGCCTATACCATCAAATAAATCAAAGAAGGAAGGAAAGGATTTTAACACAGAAAAGTATCTAGAGTAGCTCTTCTTGTGGTCACCAAAAATTCAAAACTATAGGGCTGTCCTATTGGGAGGAATGAGTTGTATATGAAGGAATAACTAGAACAATATCACTGTCTTGTATTGCATACCTCACACTTGTATTAGCATCTTACCCCTGTTCCTAAATAAATTGTGGCATATGACGTAAATGGACTATTATTGTACCATAAGAAATCATGAAATGAACTCTCTTGGAAGGAAGTGAGAAGATTTTATGAGCTGATGTAGAGTGAACTTTATTAGAAGAATAATTTATACAATCAGAACAAATACAACATCTTAGCCAAGATTGGAGGGGAAATAGTTAACTGGAGAAAAATCTCTGCAGCAAATAAATTAAATGTAAAAGAATAAGAGTCATTCAAGACTTGCAAATTGAAGAGATGCCCATCAACTGGGGAATGGCTGAACAAGTTGTGACATATGATTGTGCTATAAGAAATGATGAGGGAGGATGGTTTCAGAAAAACTTGGAAAGACTTCTATCAATTGATGTAAAGTGAAGTGAGCAGAACCAGGAGAACATTGTACAAAGTGACAGCAATATTTTAAGGATGAACAACTGTGAAAGACTACTACTCTGATCACGACAATGATCCAAGATGACAATGAAGGATGAATGATGAAAAAATAGAATCCACTTCCAGAGAGAGAAGTGATGAACTTAGCGCAGATTAAAGCATACTAAAAAAAAAAAAAGAATAAAGAATAAGAGCCATTCCCCAATTGGTAAATGGTCAAAGGATACAAATAGACAGTTCTAAAGATAAGAAAGCAAGGCTATCTCTAGCCATATGAAAAAATGCCCCATAACACTAATAATTAGAGAATTGAGAATTAAGCAACTGAGGTTCCACTTCAGAATCAGTCAATCCAAAAACATGTTAAGCACCTAATGTGGCAGGCAGTACCATACCCATCAGATTAACAAAGTTGGGAAAAAAAAAGATTGGAAGAGCTACAGGAAAACAGCTACACCGATGAACAGCTATAAATTGGTCCAGCCTTCTGGAAAGCAATTTGGAACCATGCACAAAAATTACTAAATAGTGCATATACTTTGACTCGGCTAGACTACTGCTAGGCCAATACAACACAGATCAAAGAAAGAGCAAAAAGTCTTATGTGTATAAAAATATTCATTGTAGTTCTTTTTGCAGTGACAAAATGATAAGGGTGCTCAATTAGGCAATAGTTGAACAAACTGTGTTATATGAATGTAACGGAATATTATTATGCTATAAAAAACTAGGGAAAAGTTGGTATCATAAAGACCTGTGTGCAGTAATACAGAATTAAGTGAGCAGAACAAGTACAAAAACAAATAATTTTCACAGACTTAACAATGCTGCTCATCACCTAAATGACCAAAAAGAATGCCTCTCACCTCATGTCAGAAATGATGGACTAATAAATAGAATAAGAAATGAATTTCTGGATGTGACCAATGTGGCAATGGGCAGGGACAGATTAATAATTTTTAAAAATATCTGTTACCTGGAGAATTAAAAAACAATTTGGGGTACAGGATCATAAGATCTACACCTCAGAGATCAAGTCTCACCCTCTCATTTTGCACTTGGGTAGTTGATACAGGGATTGTTGATGAGGAAACAGGCAGAGAAAAGGTAAAGTGTTCCAGGTCATATTAATAGCACTCATAGTCATTAAAGTAGATCATTAAACTCTGGGACCTGCCCAACCAATAAGATTTCCTTCAATTCATCAGCATCACCACAGTTAGTGGCAGAACTGGAACAAAAATCCAAGTCTCCTCACTTCATCTAGTGCTCTTTCTATTATACCATACTACCTTGATTTAAGTCTTCTGATGTAGCACCCCAAGGCTCTTTTTTTTTGGGGGGGGCCCAGGGCTCTTTCTGAGACTATTAACATTGCTAAATGGGTACAGAATCCCTCTGGGTATGCTACACAAACACAATCTTAGACACAGTGTTAGACAAGCAAATCTAAGCTACATTCAGCCAGACACATCTAGAAGGAAAAAAATCAAGCCAATGGTTGATAAACAGTGACTTTAGGACTGGAATTCTGCTCCAAGGAGAATCTTAGCCTTCCCCACCATAAGCTTCATGTTGCTCAACTACAGTGAATACAGCCAGTCCCTTCCTGAGTTATGGGGAGTTCCTAATAGCCAAAATGGAAACACCTTTCTCAGCAAGTGACAATCTCTCTGTTCTCAGTTTCCTCCCCTATAAAATGAGGAGGCTGGATTAAAACTATGTAATGCCTAAGGTAACTTCCAATGGTAATATTCTATAATTTTGTTGTGTAGGAAAACCATGCTCTGGGTAAACACTGACTCTCAAAGATGGAGACATTACAGCTTAGTAAAGGAAGGAATTCGTGAAAAGATAACACATGGGAACAAGGGGAACTCACTTATTCAGTAGTTCATAGCAGGGCTCACACACACGTACTTCCTTTTCAATGCCAAACTTGGGAATGGTGGAACACTTAGAAGAACATTTCCCACAAAAGATTTGTCCACATGCCCGGCAGTGATGCTACAAATAAGAAGTGAGGAGGACATCAGAAATGTGTTTTACTCCCCATCTTACCCAATACAAAAGTACAAACTGGTCATCTCAGCTGCGAACATGCTTACTTTACGGGTCATCACCCCAAACTGCACTCTGCATCTGTGACATTCTTCAGCATCAACCCAATCAGGAGCCTAGGCAAAAAGACACAACCAGATAAGATATTTCCATGGGCAACAAAACTAGATGTCCCCATCCCTCTTTTTGCTCTGCCAAATTCAGCACCCAGTGCTGAAACAATAGCACTGAGTAAAAATTCTCAACTCCCAATAAAACTAGGAAAGAATACATGGAAAATTCAGAGTGTAGGAAGAAGTGGTAGTTTAAATGTGCAAAAACTATTTATTCCTGTCAATTAAAACCAGCAGCCTAGGAGAAAGGCAGAATCACTGAGGCCTAAAGATTATGTTTCAGAGAAAAAAAAAAAGGATCCCAAATCCAAAAGATCCCTTTTTTTGGGCAAGGAATGGAAATTCAAGACATCTTAAGGCTCTGAATAAATTTTAATTTAGGGTCTAGATCATATTACCACTAGCCGCAATTTCTTAACAGCCATAGATTTTGTTTAGTATCCTACCATAATTCTTTATTATATTACTATAAAGAGATTAAAACAGCTACATGAAGATTTTGTCTATAAGTTGGCCACAACTTCTGCATGATCAGAAATTTAAATCTTTGAAGGAAATACCACACACATAATACTGTTAAGAAACACACAACACCCCAATTTCAAGAGTTAATACTTCTCTCCTCAATTCAGTACAAGTCCTAGATCTGAGAACTCACCCTTTCTGCAGCAAACATGGCATCACTCTCCTTGAATTCTGGGAAAACATGACCTGTAGAAATGAGAATATACATTGCACACACCAAAAAAATATCCCAACAGTAGTTTTATGAAGCAAAGGCTGGAATTAGAAGTCCTAGGTTTGCTATCTGACCTACTATATTATATGTGACCTATGGCAAGTCATTGCCCAATCTTGACCTCTGGCATGATCACACTGAGAGGGTTCTGGGAGTCCCTTCTTCTTTCCTTGCTCTTAGCATGCAAAGGATAAGCTTTTTCTAATTAGTCCACCTCCTATTTCACATTTCAGAAGGTATACATGACATAGATAACCCAAAGAATTCTCTATGGTCATTAATTAGGTTTCTGAAGTTGCCTAATGTTATAGTAAGAGGTGCCATAAATAGAGCGCTGGGCCTGTAGTCAGGAAGACCTGAGTTCAAATTCAGATTCATATACTCACATACATATACGACCTTGTACAAGGCACCTAACCTCTGTTCACCTCAGTTTCTTCAACTGTAAATCAGGGAAATAATAGTACTTACCTTGAAGGGTTGATTTGAGATCAAATGAGATAATACTTGTAAAAGTGCTAAGTATAGTGCTTGGCACACAGTAGGCATTTTATAAAATGCTTATTCCCTTCCTTCCCCTTATACAAACTGTTCTTTCTCCTTCGAGGGTCTTACTCCTCCAATTCATCCTGCAAATCATTACCAGACTATTTTTCCTAGCACAACTGTCATATCAAAACTGACAGTTACTTGGACTTACAACAGATATTCAATTACCATATCACATTTGAACTCTACCTAAATTCAAGGTCTTTCATAAACTGGCCTTTCTTACCTGCTTTCCCACTACGCCCTGACATAGATCCTCCTTTGCTTTCACTGTGCACCCCTCCCCACACACATATCAAGTTAATTCCTAAATTTCCTCCTTCTCCTACTGGCCTTAACCTAGAATGTACCCCACATCTCTGAATCCTCCCAAATTTAAAACCTCTAATCTACATCTTCACACATCTCCTGCCATAATTTACCTTCCACCTTCATGATCTGGTAGGTGTCCTGCACTACCTTATACTTGGGCTCATTTCGGAATGCATGAGCCCAAGCCTGGATCAGGTAGAGGATTTTGTTACGGACATTTACTTCCACTTGCCTCTGCAGAGAAAAGAGGATGCAGAGATCAGTAAAACCAACTGGAGATGAAGAATTCCAGGAGAAGTTTTAGGGTAGGGAAGCAGATGAGAAATTTAATATTCTAAAGGAATGGGACTTACAAATGAGGAAAAAGGGAAGGGAGATTTCCTACATATCTAAGAAATGTGGGACAGACAGTTACCACAGGAAATGTCCAGCCATTTAAGGCACTTCCCTGAGTGTTTGTCTTATAGTAACCAAATCCTATTCAAACAGTAAGACAATTCCCAAATTGCTTCAATTCTTCAGCTCTCAGCACTCATAGTCATTAAAGTCAATCACAAAACTTCCTATGGGACCCTGCCCAGCCACTAAGATTTCCCTCAATTCATCAGAATCACCACAGTCTTTCACCACTCCAGACTTCTAACATATAGTTCTCCAACCCAACCAAGTTTTGCATTAGTGAAACTCTGAACCTCCAAGGTCAAGCTGCCAGCTAGAAGGAGAGATCAACAGCCTTCCAGAGCCTGTCATACTTAGGAAGCTGCAGGCAGCTTAGCTTAGCAGGGCTTTCTTCTATTTCTCTCTAGTCCTGGTCAGTCTTAGACAGAGGTTCTGCCATCATCAGCTGATCCTGGCATCATCACTTCATACCACATGACCAGCTGTTCTGCAAACTCTCCCAGGAAACAGAACAAGGGCCAAGTGCTGAAAGCTCCAATTTCAACCAGGTCACAGCACAGCCAAATCTTCAGTCTATATATCTATCAAGGAGATGCCTCTAGCTGTAAATTCTGAAGCAGTGAAGAAGCAGAGGAAATGGCTTCAGGGAGGGACTACAAGAAACCTCCATCTGGGCTTCAGTCTCTCAAATTCTTATCTCAGTAAGAAAACCGGCCACAGAGAAACTTATTAGGTAACATGCCATCTTAGTGACAAATTGTGATGTAAATGGAATATATAGACAATTAGCTGAAAGAGTCAAGTAAATAATTCTTTCATTTCCTTAAGTCAAATCAGAACCTAATAACAGCAAAAATGCCCAAAGCATTATCATTATAAGTCTGTAATCACAAATGTAGGTAGCAAAGGCTCAAGTCTGGGCAATAGGTTCTCAACTGGTCTCACTGCTTCAGCTATCTCCTCTCTTACTACTAAATTGATAGTCCTAAAACACATATATGACTATGTAATTCTAATGAAAAAGTCTTCAGTTTTCCATTGCCTCTAGGACAAGGGCTCTTAACCTTTTGTGTCATAGACCTCTTACCAGAATGTTCTTAAATGCATAAAATACACAGAATTACAAAAGAAACCAATTATACCAAAATACAATTATCAAAATCTTGTTAAAAGTTTAAGAACTCCTCTACTTTTCCTGTCTTATTTTATATGACTCTGTACTAGTCAAACTGCCCTACCAGCAGCTCCCTGTACATGCCATCTCCCATCTCTATAGCTCTGCACAGATGGTCCCCAAGCCTGCAATGAACTTCTTCCTCACCAACACTGACAAAAAAAAAAACACCAAAAAAACAATGCTTGGCTTCTTCCAAAGGAGAGCTTATGTGTCACCCCTACATACATATGGTCTTTTCTCATACCCAATTACTAGTAGCCTCTCCCTCCCAGAATTACTTAGAATGGATTCTTCAGTGTATGTATTGCTTCTCCCCCAGAGACCATAAGCTCCCTGAAACTGCTCTATTTTTGTCTTTGTGACCTAAGTGCCTTATAAACAATACGCACTAAATGTTAACTGAATTAAAGCAAGAGTTCAGCAGTCACCAGTTTACATTAGCATGCTTGAAACACTCCTGGTGCCCAGCTCTAGGTTGGAAGTTGCAAATCAGTCACAAAAAGTGGGACCTACTGCAAAGAGCAAACAGATTACCTAGGTCACTGTGTATGCACAGTATGGAACTGCTACTCATGCAATGCATGGCCTTCCCTCTCTCTCCCAATCCAGATAGTAGTTATCAAAAGTGGAGCACCTGACTACAAAGAATAGCTATCAGGTTAGCCCGCTAGAAACTTAGCCATAAAGACCTTAAAAAAGGGAACCCCCTTCAGTTCTTGCCAACAGGGCATCTGTTTTATAAATATTTCTCAAGGACACTCTTACCTTGAGCAGTTCTTTTAGCTCTTCCATTGTCTGTTTGTTGGCTACCTCATCATGAACTGTCTGACCACAGTTCTTGACAATGGATTCCATAACCTGTCACGGGAAAGAAGCCCAAAAGGTGGAAAGGAAATATTTCATTAAGACAAAGCCTACAAAATTCCTTCCTTGCTTGAAAGGCAAACTCCTACCAGTCTTCTCTCCTTAGGTCTGTGATAGGCCAAAATAGTAATTTTATTCCTTTGGATTAGGCAGCCATACAATGTCTGCAAAAGTTCCCACTGATTCCCTATAGTACTAACTAGAAAACCCACATGAATCATTTCACAGGTATTTATTACTGGAAACAGCTCTGTTATTTACATCTGGAGAAAACAAGAAAGGAAAATAATTCCACCCCTGGTAGGTCACAAAGTAAGTGGTACTGCTAAGAACTAGATCTCAGGAGTTCATCTCGATGCTCAACAGAAAACTCTGCTCTCTGCTGGGTGCCTCCCTGAGACCGTAAGACTTTCCTCATCTCTATGCCTTCCAAAAAGATAGGGAGAAACCTTATATGTGGTAAAAGCCTAGGTCAGACCTCACTGGAATATACTGATTGCTAATTACCTCTAAGGCATAGAGGGCCACATGTGGATTCTTGTCATTGACTTTTTTCTTGATGGAACTTACTGCATATTTTGCTCTGAAAGGAAAGGGCATTAAGTAAGTAGGACAGGAATGAGAAAGAAACATGTCCTTAGCAACTAAAGAAACTACAACACAACATTTATCTACCTGGTTTGTACAGTGACAAAGAATTCAACAACTACACAGTTTTCACTGTTGGTAAAAATCAGAAGAATTAGTCGTAACTGTCCCAAGATCTTAAGTGTACCAACAGAGCAAAGCATGAGATTATTTAAAAAAAAAAAAACAACCATACTGCATGACTGCACATATATAACCTATATCAATTTGCTTGTTGTCTTGGGGTAGAGAGAAAAATTTGGAACTCAAAATCTTCCAAAAACTGAATGTTGAAAATTGTTTTTGCAAGTAACTAGAAAAAAATAAAATACTATTAAATAATAAAAATTGTATTGATGCCTTTGTTTTTATAAGTCATTTCTGGATATAAGTGACAACTCCTTGCCCAACTCTAGAACTGGACTTCCTTAGAAACAAAGAAAAATAGTTAAGCAAAAATAACAAAAACAGGCACTGTATCTGAAAATGTATGTAATATTCTGTCCCTATACTCCCTGGTACATGTTTCATTATGCATTATCTAGGACCAAAATTGGTTATTAAAATTAGAAGGAATTTTAATTGATAGTTTTCATTTGTATTGTAGTCAATCAATCAGTAAACATTTATGCTAAGCACTGGGGATACAAAAAGAGGCAAAAGACAGTCCCAGCCCTCAAGAAGCTTATGCTACAATGGGGAGACAACATGCAAATACATACAAAGCAAGCTATTTAAATGATAAATAGGAAATAATTAACAGAGAGCAGGCAAAGGAATTAAAGAGGGGTGGGGAAAGGCTTCCAGTGGAAGATGGGATTTTTAAGAAAGCCAGGGATGTCAGTAGGCAGAGTAGAGGAGGGACAACATTCCAGACACAGAAGACAACCCGAGAAAATATCTAGAGAGGCAGTGTCTTGTTCATGTAACAGCCAGAAGATCAGTGTCACTAAAATCTCCATAAGGGGTTAAGAAGACTTGGAAAGGTAGGAGGGAGCTAGGGATGAAGAGCTCTGTTTGCCACTCAAGAGTATTTTTTCTTTGATCCTGGAATTTACTGAGTAAGGGAGTGACAGTGCTCTGGGAAAAAATCACTTTGGTAGCTGAATGGAAGATGGACTGGAGTGGGGAGAGAGCTGAGGCAGGCAGATCCATTAGCAGGCTGTTGTAATAACACATCAGAGTAGAGAACTGGAAGGTCTCAGCAACTATGTGTGCATGTGTGTGTTAGTGAGGATTCTTGGATAACTTCTAGGCTTCAAGCCAGAGGGTCTAGGAGGATGTTGTTTTCCTCTACAGTCATAGAGAGGGTAGGAGAAGGGTAAGCGTTTAGAGGGAAAGATAATGAGTTCAGTTTTGGACATGTTGAGCTTAAGATGTCTACTGAAACATCCAGTTCAAGAAGTCTGAAAGGCAACTGGAGATAGAAGATTGGAGGTCAGCAGAGTTTGGGGCAGGATAGGTAGATCTGAGAATTATCAGCAAAGAGATGTCCATAGGATCACCAAGTGAAAAAAAAAAAAGAGGACCCAGGACTGAACTCTGAGGGACACCTAGGGCTAGAGGGCACGATCTTGAGGATCCAGAAAAGGAGACAGAGAAATACATAAGAGAACCAAGAGAAAAGAGAAGGAAGAGAGAGTGATCAACTTGTTAAAGGCTGCAAAGTGGTCAAGGAGAATGAGAAAATGAGAAAAGGTCATTGGTTTGGGCGAGGAAAGAGATCATTAGTAACTTTGGAGAGAATGGAATGATAAGGTCAGAAGCTGGACCATAAGGGATTAAGAGAGCGAGAGGAGAGAAAATGGAGGCACCTATGGTAGACAGCCTTTTTGAGTTTAGCTACAAAGGGTAAAAGAGATATGGGATGAAAGTGGGGATAAAAGAAGGGTCAAGTGAGAGTGTTTTCAGAATGGGGGAGACATGGGCATGTTTTTAGGCAGTAGAAATGAACCAGTAAAGAAGGAGAGATTGAAAATAAGTGAAAGGAGGGGGTGGATAACAGGAGGTAATCTTTTGGAGGAGATGGAATGGAATGGGATCATTTGTACAGGTAGAGAAGTTTTAGCTTTGGTAAGGAATAAGGCCACTCCACAACATGAGCCAGGAGTGAAAGAAGAGATAGCAACAGAAGATACCTGAGTATAGATGAGAAAGAGGAGAGAAAAGGGAGTCTGATGCAAATGTTATCAATATTTTTGGTAAAATATGAGGCAAGGTTCTCAGTTGAGAGAGTAGGGGGAGAGAGGGCCATAGGCAATGTGAGGAGGGATGAAGAGGTTTGGAAGAGCTGCTGAGGTGAAAGAAAGTAAGCTGCAGTGTTGCGCTAGCTGTGCATGCTGTTTTTCTGGTTCTGCTCACTTCACTCTGCTCTACTTCGTAAGTCTCCCTATTCTGCTCTGAATTTCTCATCTTTCTCTTAGAAATAGCCATCTACACCCACTGCCTTCACTTCTGCTCTTAGTCACTCCTCAACCCTTTTACTTGGCTTCTGCCATCACGGAAATCAAACTGTTCTCTCCAAAGTTACCAAATGACCCCAAGTGTACAATCTGATAGCCCTGACTTGTCTGTTTTATCTGATAAGAGGGACCACCTTCTCCTCCTGAACACTCTTCCCTGGATTTTTATGATACTACTCATTCCTGCTTCTCCTAATTGGTCCTTCCTCTCTTTTGCTGATTCATCTGTTTCATGCTTCCTTCATGTTTCATGCGTTGGTGTACTGCACTAGGCCCTCTTCTCTTTTTTCTCTACACTTACTTGGTGACTTCACCAGCTCCCAGGGGTTTAATTATCATCTCATTGAAGATGACTCCCAAATTTATGCACCTACCTCTAGTCACCCTCCTGAGGGTCAGTTCTGCATCATAAACTGCTTTTTAGACATCTTGAATGGGATGTCCACAGGCATCTCAAACCGAGTATGTTCAAACAAAATTCATTCGTCTTCTGAGCTTCCTTATTTCTTTCGAAAACCTCGTTCCAGGCTCTAACGTCTGAAGTCTCAACTCCCCATTCTCTCACCCTACATATAGAATCAGCTATCAAATCTTGCTATTTCTACCTCTACAACACCTCTCCAAACTGTGCCTGGCTCATTACTCGAATAGTTGCCATCTAAATGCAGGCTCTCATTACCCTTTACCTGGAGTATTGTAAAAGACCCCTAATTAGTCTCATAGACCCAAGTCTCTTTCCTACCCCAAAACATTCTCCACAGAGTTGCCAAAGTGATCTGGCTTAAGTGGAGGTCTTATACTGTCACTACCCTCCTCAACAAATTCTAGTGGCTCCCTATCACTTTTAGGATCCAATATTTAATTCTTCTGTTTAACTTCTAAAGCCTTTCACAAGCTGGCCCGACTTAGCTTGTCAGCTTCATTAACCAGTCTAGCCAAACTAGCCTTCCTGCTGGTTCTCTACATGACCCTCCTCCCATCCCTGTGATAATGAACTGGCCATCCACCAGGCCTGGAATATACTCTCTCCTCAGATTCACTTGGCAGTGATACCTTCCTTCTTTCAACATTCTGCTCAAGGGCCACCTCTACATGAAATCTTTTCCAATTCCCAACTGCTAATAGCATTCCTTCCCTAAATCCTTCGATGATTCTATATATACACATTACCCTCTTCACCAATGTAAGCTCCTTGAGGGCAGGGGTTGTTTCACTTTTGCCTTGTATCCCCAGCACCTAGCACAGAGTTACTTGGTACATAGCAGAACCTTAAAAAATATCAATTTTAAAGCATGATAATTCATTATATTCATCTATTCAAAATACCATCATTTGTTCCTCTGCTGTCCAATGAATGGGCACTCACCTTGTATCTGGTTCTATGCTATCACACAAAAAAGTGATGCTGGAAGTATTTTGGTACATATTGGACTTTTCAGTCTTTGATCTTATCGAGGTATTTGTCCAGTAATAGAATTTCTGCAATCAGTAGTACCCTTGAATAATTCCAAATTGTTTTCCAGAATGGCTGCATTTGCACTTCTTCCCACAGTCCTCCAACATGGAGGACTTTTCATCTCTATTAATTTATCAGGTGTGACACAAGACCTCAGAGGTCTTATACTGTCATTTCTCTATAATGATTTGAAGTACATTTTGGTGACTGTTTAATAGTGTATTTTTCTTTTGAAAATTGTTTGAGCTCTAATTTCATATCCCACCCAGTCAACCAGGTCATCTACCTGCCACCACCCCATTTAGAATAAGACCTCCACCCTGGACCTAAGACCCGGACTAGGACTAGGTTATTCAGAACACATGGTCCAATAGCTGGGGAAGTTAATCCACTCACTGCAAATTAGGCCATTTTCTCTACATGCCGGTTCTATACACCCAAGAATGCTTTGGTTTCATAGCCCATGAAGCTAACTACCCAGACTATCTCATCATCTGCCTCCCTTCCAACTTTCTACTTCCTCAAAACAGTAGTCATCCACTGTTAGAATGTAAGCACCTTGAGGGCAGGGACTTTGTCTCTATTTTTAAAAATATTTATCCTCAAGCCTTACCATAGTTCTTGGAAATATAGTAAGTACTTAATAAAATGCTGTTTCACTCTTTCATATACTTTGACTGGGGAATGGCTCTTGTCTTATATATTTGTGTCAACTGAGTAGTGCTTAGATGGCAGGATTATCAGTGCTGTTTAATAAAAACATTTTTTCCTCTTTATTTTTCTAGTTTCTTTTTTTAGTCTAGTAGCAATTCTTTTTTTTTTGAGTACATGCAAAAGCACTTTAGTTTTGTGTAAGCAAAATTTTATGTCTTTTATAATCAAAGCCCCTGATTCTTAAGATCAAGGGCAAACATTTCATAAGATAGCATATTATACAGAGCTTCACAGACAAAGATCTGGATGCAGGTTCCTAGATTACAGGTCAGTTCCAATTTAGTCAGAAGATTACAGAACCTTGGACTAGTACAGGCAATCTGTGCCAGCCTAGACTAGCAGGCATGATATTGAGAAGCAGTAGCCTAAAAAATTATGAAATTTAGAAAAGAAATATCTATAATGAAAGTAAACATTGCTCACTTACTGAGTATCTCCCTGACGAATCATGTCACAGATCTGAAGGATAGACTCCCAATCTGTCTCTAGCAGGAGCTGACTGGTAGCTTTGTCTGCAAGGAAAAAATGCACCCATTAAATGAATTCACTATAATTTACTGCGACTTAATCAAGTGCCAGATCATTTATCTCAACTAAAGCTAATCACAAAATCAGAAAATTCATTCTGGCTTATTTTAATAATTTTTTAAAACAATTTCAGCACAGGTCCAAATCTTACAATAGTCCTTAAAAAATGGAGAAAGTATTATCCCCATTTCACAGAGAAAAAAATGTACAAAGTACAAGGAAATAATTTGCTCAAGGAAGATAATTTATTAATCTTAACCCTTTAGGCTATTAGGTGTCTAATTTACTCAATTAGACTATAAGCAGACTTAAGACCATAATAATATCACAAATTCCTAGTTGGTTTAATCTAAAGCAGTCTTTGTGAATGTCATAGACATTAATCTCACATTACGTGATCTATAACCTAATATTTCTATTCCATTTAAAATATTGGTTCAAGGAGAAATAATAATGCCTTTCTGCATTGGAGAGTATAATTTTCTCTGGGGATACATAAAGTGATCAAATAAACCTTTTTCATTTTCAATATTGACTAGGTTAACATGTAAGGTACATTTTGAAAGATGGAAAATGTTGGTGAGTCAGCTAAGAGCAAAATCACTTTAAATGGTCCATATAAATTACTAGTCCTTCCAATGTTTTCTTGATACAATTTAGCTTATATAGGTGAGTACTAATAAGAAAGGTGTATAATCTCCCCTAAAATGGTATGCAAAACAAGATATTAACTGTCATGTGCCTGTTGGTTAGAAGCAAATAACTCTACCCCAAAAAGACCTCTAATTCTATCTAAGCTGGAGATAACATATTGCTAGAGTCATAGAAACAAAGTCCAGATTATTCTGAGTTCAGATATTATATAGTTCAACCGCTTCATTTTTAACAGGTGAGGAAACAGGCCCAGAGAAGTCCAAGGTCACACAAGTAGTATCAGAACTAGAATTTGAACCCAAGTCCTCTAACTCTCAAAATCCAAAATTGGTTTGTTTTTTTACTTTATCACAGCTAAGCCATTCTCTAACACACACACGTACACACACTCACTTTCTCTCAAATATACCCATGCACACTCCAATCATTCTTGCCCCTGAAAACTTAAAAGATTGTGTGCTCCTAAGTTACAAAGCAAATGAGATAAGCTGAAAGCCGAATTCCTCTTATTCAAGGGGAGAAAATAGCTCTCTCCCCTTTTTCTTTAGGTGAGAAGTCTGAGGGTTTTTCCTGGGCTAACTCCCAGTCGGGCATGCAAAGGTTAGGAAGGGTTCAGACTAAAAAGGTTATTTTGTTTCCCGAAGATGGCGGCACTAGAGAGTCCTGGCAGATCCCAGAGGAAAACTGGTTCCATTGCTTGAGGGGACCAGAACTAAGAAAATTTCATCAGAATCTAGACCAAACTATATTTTCCTGTGAAACAATATTCTTCGTATCTGACTTAGTCACCAACCCTTGTGATGAAGGACTTCTGACTCCAAGTCCAACCTGTCCAACCTGTCAGATGCTAGTTCTTTTAAGCAAGGGGGCTGTTTTTCCTGGGGGACAGGTGTAAACTACCTAAGACGAGGATGCAGAATTACTAAAGCATCAATACTAGCGCTTCCTTCTTTGGGTGCCCACTTAATATCCACATTTTCCTAAGTTTCTGGTAATTAATTCTCACAAGACTCCTAATAATAATTGATGCTTTAAAGCTCCCCATGTGAAACTGATCCTAAGCCTTACCAAAATACAGAGGAGGGAAATTAGGGAAGAGGCTAATCTCCTTGCAAGAGACGACAGAAAACGAGGGGTCCTCAGTCCTTCCATGCCAGTCCCCAACACTGCCTGGAGGCACCAATGATTGCGACGCCCCTCCAGCACCTCAGGGACCAGCCCATGGGACAGTGGGAAGAAAGGCATAGGATAGAGGCGGGCAAGTGGATAGGAGGGTGGGGGGTGGGGAAGACAGAGAACAGCAAGAAGAGGAGGGGAGGGCCGCCCCCACCCCATGCGTGACCCCACCCTCTGGTGTCTCCACCTCCCCCAGGGATCCAACTGACTCAGCGCCCGGGGTCGAAGAACAAGCTGGCAGACGAGCCGGGGCGGCGAGGCCCCCCAGATGGTACGAGGCAGGCCCGGCGGACCCTAGATCGGCGCTGGCGAAGGGGGGGGGGGGAAGCGGTCAGTCGGGGGCACGTTACCTAGGAGACGCTCGAAGGTGCCGCTACCTCTCCCCATGGCGACCTCAGACCCAACCCCGCAGCGATAGACGCTCTCCCAACTCGGAGCAGGCGCGTCCCCCGGCTTCCGCTTCCGCCTTGGGCTGTTTCCACTGAAGCGCACACGTCACGGAGAGAATGACCGACAGACAGACGGACGGCGACTGGACCGCGGAGAAGACGCTGGAATCTTGGGAATAGGAGCTTCCGGGGATTGAGGAGCAAGCGCAGACGTTCTACCGAAGCGAAGCGAGAAGCCCGCCAATTGGCCACCCATCCCCGATGGTCGGTGGTGGGGACCAATTAGCAGTCGGAAGAGAGAGACGCCCGTCCAATGAGAGTGTTCGGGGCGGGGGTGTAGGGTATTTGGTCACTACGGCGACCGGGTGGGCCGAAGCGTAAGTTCTAGGGATGTGTCTCCTTTTGGGTGCTACTGGAGTTGGGAAGACTCTGCTGGTGAAACGACTACAGAATATCCTTACCGAGCGGCAGGGACGGAGGGAGGGAAGGAGCCAAAGATGAGCCCAGGATTCGGGTGATGCCCCAGACTCCCTAGGAGTGGGTCTGGACTAGCTACCTGAGGCTGCGTGGGCCCTCGGGGCGTCGCCGGCGCCCTCCCCTCCCAGCACCGCCCCCTCTTATTCTTCCTTAATCCGCCCGGAACAGCTGAGCTCCCGGGAGGGGAAAAGTGACCTTGGTGACCCACCCCCCACCCAGCCCACGGTAGGTGGTCAGCCCACCTGGGAGGGACCTTACTTAGGTGGCTCGGTGGAAAGAAGGCTGGACCTGGATCCAGAAGGACAGAACTGGGTCACAACCTCAGACACTGACGAGCTGTGTGATCCTGGGCAAGTCACTTAAAAAAACCCCAAAACCTGTCTGCCTCATTTTCATCATTTCTCAAATGAGAATGATAACAGCACCTACCTCCTAAGGTGGTTGTGAGGATCAATGAATAAGGTACTTTGCACCCTTCCAAATGCCTGATGTTATTAGAAATCATCAATAAACAAGGATTTATTAAGGACCTATTATTTACCAGTCAGCAAGCATTTATTAAATACCTACCATTTGCCAAGCCCTTTGCTAGATAGTTGGTAATCAAAATAAAAGGAATAAAACAGCCCCTATTAACAAGAAGCTCACCTAGTAGGAGACATATCAAGGATATATAGAGATATCCAGGCACACATTTACATATACATGTATGTGCATTATGCATACACACTGATGTGCCTATATACGTGTATGGATATTTATGTACATGTATACCTGTCATACCTGGACCAGTACATTTATGTACATATATATATGTTAATGAACATGTGTAATATACACATATTTGTGCTTGTACCTATAGATATATGTGAGTGTGCATATTGTGTATGCACCCAAAAATGTACCTATAGATATATATTCATGTATATATGTGTACATATATGTTTATGAATTTGTATCATGTACACATAAACTACTTGTACTATATGTGTATGTATATGTTTATGAATGTATTATATATACATACACATACTTGTACCTATATATTTATATGTATAAGCATATGCAGAATAAATACAAATAAAATAGTTTGATACTCAGTAGTTTTAGGAGCATAGGAGCAGTTGAGAAGATCAGGAAAGGTTTCATGTCAAAGGCCACGTAGGTGGAGCAAATCCAGGAAGATTTATCTTCCTGAGTTCATATCTAACCTGGGACACTTACTAGCAATGTGACCCTGGGCAAAGTCACTTAACCCTGTTTGCCTCAGTTTCCTCATCTATAAAATGAGCTGGAGAAGGAAATGGCAAACTACCAATCTTTGCCAGGAAAACCCCAAATGGTGTCATGACTGAAAAAACGATTGATCAACAGAAAGTTATACTTGAGCTGAGTGTTGAAGGATTCTATGAGGTGAAGGTGAGGAAAGAATACATTCTAGTCATGGGGGACAGTCCAAGCAAAGGCAGGGAGATCCAAGAGGAAATGTGTGTGTGAGGAACAGAAAGAAGGCCAGTTTAACTGGTTTGCAGAATGTGGAAGGGGAGTGAGGGTCTAATGAGATTGGAAAGATAGATTGGGGACAGATTGTAAAGTACTTGAAAAGGTAAACTGATCACAATGACCAACCTTGATTCCAAAGGAAAGATGATGAAGCTACCCACTTCCTGACAGAGGGAAATGGACTCAAAGTATAAAATTAGCTATGTTTTGTGGACATGACCAATGTGGGAATTTGTTTTGCTTGACTGCAGAAGTCAAAGTTTTGTTATGAAGGTTTTGCTTATATTCTGTTTTTCCATGGGGGTGGGGTAGAAAAAATATAAATTTTTGTTAATTGAAAAAATAATATAGTTGTTTTAAAAAGATAAACAGAAGACTTTATATTTTATCCTACAAACAAGAGAGATCCACTATAGCGCTTAAGGAAAATCATTTTAGAGCAGTGCAGAGGATGGATTGAAATGGGGAGGAGGCTTGGAGAAGGAATACCAATTAAGAGTCTGTTTCAATAATCTAGGCAAGAGGTGATAAGGACATGAACTAAGATATAAGCTCTGTGAGTAAAAAAGAAGCAGTTGGATACGAGCAATGTGAAGGCACAAAAAGGAGGACCAGGCAAGATTTGGTGATTAATTGGATATGGGGTATGACGGAGAATGAGTTGAGGGTTACACCAAGTTTATGAACCTAAAAGGCTGAAAATGTGGTGGTGCCATATTTCCTGTATAGAATTTTGTAGGAGAGATGGGTTTGCTAGGAAAAAAATGAGTTCTGATGGACATGCGGAGTTTGTGGTGTCTCTGGAACATCTAATTTGAAATGTCAGATAGGCTTAGGGAAGCACATAGGACCAGATTCTAGATAGAGGAGTAACAATAATAACTAACATTTACATAGTATGTACTGTTGTGCCAGGCACTTTACAGAAATTGTCTCCTTTGATCAAGCGTCTAAAGCCAGATTTAAACTCAGGTCTTCCTACCTCTAGCTCCAGCACTCTGTTAGACCATCTAGCTGCCTCTGTGTTTGTGGAGATGACAATTAAACCCATGGAAACTGATGAGGTCACTGCAAGAGAGAGTATAGACAAAAGTAGGGGACCCAGGATAGAGCCTGAGGGACACCAAGGGTTAGAGGAACATGATAAGGAGCTAGCAAAGGGGACTGAAGCCTTCAGAGGACAGGAATTATATCTGTTGGGTTTGCATCATAGTGTCACATGGAGCCAAAGAATTGAAAATCATTTACTTCTCCCCCCCATTTGCATTGAAGGTTTTTTTTTTCCTTTCACAGGTGGGTACTGATCTCACTGACATCATGGCCCAGAAAAAGATGACTATCCGGGAGTTAGGGGGATGCATGGGCCCCATCTGGTCCAGTTACTATGGAGACTGCCGCTCTGTCCTGGTGGGTCACAGTCTGTTAGACTTCCTTTAGGGATATGTGTCCTCATGCTGGTTTCATCCTCAGTTCTGTGTGGAGTAGACTTTAGATAATTCAGTGACTTTGGTTTAGGATACAAAGTCTATATTAAATTTTCCTTCTCTTGGAAAATACGATATTTTTTAGTATCTCAAAAGGATTTAGAGCTCAATCTGTTCATGTGTTTATATGTCTGTGTATGTGTGTGTCTTTATATAAATGTATCAAGAGAGTGAGAGGCTTCATATCATAAAGAAAGGGAAGATTTAGGTGGTACTTCCTCTAACACAGCAGTTCTCAAACTTTTTAGTCTCAGGGTCCTTTTACACTCTTAAAAATTATTTAGGAGCACCCCAACACACACATACACACACACACACCACACCAAAGAACTTTTTTTATGTGGGTTATATTTAGAAATTAGAATGTTTTAGTATTTTTTTTATCCCAAGGAGCCCCTGAAAAGTTTTTGGGAATCTCCAGGAGTCCCCAGACCACACCTCTCTGTAGCCCAGGCAACTCTGTAAGACTATAACTTACAGATGAGTTGCACAGCTCTATAGTAAAAAGAGTTTATGTACTTAAGATTGCTCTACACAGATGAAATCATAGCTCTGAACTTTTTCTTTAAAAAAAAAAAAAAAAGCTTATTGTGACCAGAGTAGAAATATTTGACTCTGTTGACCTGGAATCTATAAGCTTGATTTTGTGATTTTTAAAAATTATTTAATATTTGATAAAATTTCTTTCTGTTATAATCCTATGTATTTTATGTGTTTAAGAGCATTATTCTGAGAAAGGGTCCAAAGACTTACCAACCTGACTTAGGGTTCTATGAAACAAAAAAAGATTAAAAATTCCTGATTGAGAACATCATCAGACCTTTAGTACTGCTTTGAAGAAGTACCATTTGTGATACGAACCCAAGGAGCCTTTCCTTGGAACCCAAAGAGTTCTTCAAAGCAAAGAAGCTTCTGGGACCCTTGACCTTTTCTTTGAACCGTAGTGTTCTTCCTTGAATTATTCCACGATGTCCAGAATTGGCAGAGTCCCCATGGTCCCCTGTATTTGGGCATTCTTGACACTAACAGGTTCTCTGTCTTCCCTAGTTCATGATCGATGCTTCTGACCCCACCCAGCTTTCCTTATCCTGTAGTCAGCTTCTGGGCCTCCTTTCTGCAGAACAGCTAGCCGATGTATCTGTCCTGATCCTCTTCAATAAGATGTAAGGATGTTTGGGTGAATAGAGAAGGGTGGGGCAGGTTGCTGTTTGAGAAAGTGTGGGGTAGGGTTGGCATTGCCAGTCAGATGCATTATTCTCAGGTGTTTGATTTTGTTTGTTTGTTTTGGCTACAGTGATATGCCCTGTTACATGACCTTAGAGGAGATGAAGTCCCTAATCAGACTCCCAGATATCATTGCTTGTGCCACGCAGTGCATCACCACAGCAGAAATCAGTGCCCGGGATGGCACTGGTCTGGCAGCTGTCCTGCGCTGGCTACAAGACACCCACAAAGCCAACAGCTGATTGAAGGATGAAGAAATATAGGTAACATTCCTTTTCGAGACAGGACAGAAGAAGGTGTGCACTGTAGGGCTTTGTCCTCAGGGCAGAAAGGCCCAGGCTGAGCCACCAGAAGATGATGAAGGTGGCCTAAGCTCAACTGGCTGAGTTGGGAGGCAAATGGAGGGTGTTTACAGGGCTTGAAAATCTCTGGTAGCTGAATTGCAAACTGAAGAGGCTGACCACAGCTCTGAGAAGATGTTTTCGACACCTGAGTCACCCCTTGGAAAACTCATTTAGTCATTCCTAATGCCGCCTTGGAAAATCATACTACTTCTAGGCCTTTGATTTCTCCAGTGTAGTTTGCTGGCCTCTCTGGCCCTGATAAGGTGCACACCCCACCCTCATCCCCACCAACCCCTGATCTACCCCAGAAGCCCAAGCAGCATACAGGCACCTGGATTTGGCTTATTGATAATTATCTGGGCTCTACTTTTCTATCCAAATGCCAGAGGCATATGTGGTGGGTCTTCCATCAAGCAAGTGGTATAAATCTTAGGGGAATAAAGCCTAGATTTTAAAATGAAGCACGTGTATTTATTTAACACTTCTAGATTGACTGAAAATCACTGTATAATAAAACTTTTAATAATTCATATTCATATTATGCTTTAAGGTTTACAAAGTACTGTACATATCTGGGTACATGCAAGTTCCTTGAGAGTAGGGATTGTTTTTATTTTAGTATCCCTAATACAGCAGTATTTTTAAAAATTGAACAATAACCCTATATTATTATCCCTCTTTTGTATATGAGGCAAACTGACGTTCAGAAATGTTAAGTGATTTGTCTCGGTTTCATAGTTGGCAGTTGGCAGTATTTGAATGCACTGACTCCAACTCTATTACTCTTTCTACTACAGCATGCCACCTATACAAAATTCCTCTGTGGAAGACTTAAAATCTGTGATTCTTAAAATTGGGAAAGTTCATAGAAATCACAATACCTTCCTGTCCTCCCTATACAAAAAAATCCCCCTACATGTTCAATGTTAAGAGAATTTCTGATCTCATGAGGCAGTCCATTCAATTGTTGGACAACTCTGACTGTTAAGTACTAGTACTTCCTTAAGTTGAACTTGTTAGAACTTTCGCTCTCTGATCCTTGGGATTGCTCTCTGGAGCTCCATAAGATATCTGCACCTAGATATGTGCACAAAACAGCACTTGAAAATATCTGAAGCACGTTTACATTCCTGCCACTTCCTCATCCCTCCTTTCCACCTAATCTCATCTTAATTATCAACAAAAATACATAAACATTTATGCACCTGCTATGTGCCAAGCACTGTGTTAAACTACTTTCAAGGTTATGCATCCCTCAGGTCTTTGCTTGACTTGATCTTTCCTGGAGACTTCTTAGTCTAGAAGCATAATCCTTTTGTCACACCAAATCTTACAGATGTGAATCTAGTAATAAATTTTCCCTAAATTTTTCCTGCCATCTTTTGGAAGAGTAAGACTCCTTGGGCAATGAAAGGATTTGAGGCGTTCCTCAGATCTGTTCCTACTTCATTCAGTTTGCTCAGAAGCAATTTGCTCAAGGACTTCGCCTCTGCATCATTTCCATGTGTCCATTCAACTGAATATAATCTTTATCAAATGGCAAATGACTAGGAAAAACTTTCTGGCATTCTTTACCAGGCAATACATGGCAGAGTCATTCAGCTGGAACAATAAACCTTGCTATACGCCCAATCAGGAAGGGCCCAGGCTGGAAGAATCATGGTATGACACTGTTGGGGGTCACTCCAGTGAACAAGCAATACTAATCATAATGCACATTCCCTGTTTGTTGTTACTCATCCTTGTGGAAGAAGACCTATGTCTTCAGGAGAGTGACGTCTTGACTTGTAAGTGACCTGGATATAAATGAGGCAGGGATGTGCAGTCATCAGCCTCACTGTTCTCCAGAGTTATAGGAGTCCCAGTGGAGTGGGAGACCTTGACCTTTTTAAGCCAAGGCCTTTCCCAGATATCAGTTTGTTTGAGGCAACTCCCAGTCACCAAATAAAGGCTAAATAAGAATTGAGGCAAAAGATGGTCTAGTTTGCCTTTTTTTTTAAATGCTTTATTAACTTCTGATTTACATCATTCGTTTCTGCCAGATTTTGAGTTACAAATTTTCTCCCCGTTTTTCCCCTACCCACCGCCCCAAAATAGCAGTCCCACAGGATATGCCCTCCTCCAATCTGCTCTCTCCCATATTTTCTCCCATACCCCTTTCGACTTTTCCACTGGATCTCTATGCCTCAGTGCCTGTATATCTTATTTCCCAATTACATGTAAAATAGTATTAATAGTAGTATATGTATATATACATATACATATATAATTTGAATATTTGATTTTAAAACTTTGAATTCCAGATTCATTGCCTTCCTCCCTTGTCACCCACCCTTATTGGGAAGATAAGCAGTTCAGTACAGGTTGTACATGTGTGGCTAATGCAAAACAATAACATAGTAGATATATTGCAAAAGACTGACTATTTTTCCCTCCCTCCTATCCCACCTCCCACTTGTTCTATTCTCTGCTTTGATCCTGTCCCTTTTCAAAAGTGGGTGCTTCCAACTTCCCTCCCCCCCAGCCTGCCCTCCCTTCCATTATCTCCCCTCTTATCCCCTTCCCCCCCCCACTCTCCTGGAGGGTGAGATACCCTATTTAGTGTGTATTTCATTCCCTCCTCAAGCCAAATTCAATAGGAATAAGGTTGACCCATTCCCTTTTGCCTTCCTATTCTTACCCTCCATTGTAACCATTTTCTCTTGCCTCTTCTGTATGAGATAGTTTACCCCAATCTGTCTCTCCCCATCTCCTCTCATTATATTCCTCTCTCACCTCTTAATTTCCCCTTTTAAGTATCATCCCTTCCTGTTAAAAGGTCCTGTGCCCTCTATGTATACCTGTAAACATATATACACACATTCACATATGTATTCATATGCCCATATACCCTCATATAGACATATATATTTCTATTCCCTTCAACTACTGAGAAAAGTTTCATAAGTTACAATTATTGTTTTTCCATGTAGGAATGTTAATAGTTCAACTTTGATAAGTTCCTTATGATTTCTTTTCCCTGTTTTACCTTCTCATGCTTCTCTTGCTTCTTGTATCTGGCAATGAGGAGAAGAATGCCTTATAAAAAACAGAATTTGCCAGATAGAAAAAGAATCTCAAAAGCTCACTGAGGAGAATCATTGCTTCAGAATTAGATTGGAGCAAATGGAAGCTAATGACTTTATGAGAAATCAAGATGCTGTTAAACAGATCCAAACAAATGAAAGAATAGAAGGCAATGTGAAATATCTCATGGGAAAAACCACTGACCTGGAAAATAGATCCAGGAGAGATCATTTAAAAATTATTGGACTACCTGAAAACCATGATCAAAGTAAGAACCTAGAAATCATCCTCCAGGAAGTTCTCAAAGAAAACTGCCCTGATGTTTTAGAACCAGAAGGCAAAACAGAGGTTGAAAGAATCCACCGATCCCCTCCTGAAAAAGATCCCCAAAAGAAAACTCCTAGGAATATTATAGCCAGGTTCTGGAATTCCCAGATTAAGGAGAGAATATTACAAGCAGCCAGGAAGAAACAATTTGAATATTGTGGAAACACAATCAGGATAACCCAGGATCTGGCAGCTTCTACACTGAGGGATCAAAGGGCTTGGAATATGATATTCCAGAGGTCAAAGGAGCTGGGATTAAAACCAAGAGTCACCTACCCAGCAAAACTGAGTATCATGTTTCAGGGGAAAATATGGTCATTCAGTGGAATAGAGGACTTTCAAGCATTCTTGATGAAAAAACCAGAGTTGAATAGAAAATTTGACATTCAGATACAAGAAGCAAGAGAAGCATGAGAAGGTAAAACAGGGAAAAGAAATCACAAGGAACTTATCAAAGTTGAACTACATTCCTATATGGAAAAACGATAATTGTAACTGATTAAACTTTTTCTCAGTATGAAAATAGTTGAAGGGAATAGAAATATACATATATATGCAAATATATGTCTATATAGGAGGGTATATGGGCATATGAATACATATGTGAATGTGTGTATATATGTTTACAGGTATACATAGATAGAGGGCACAGGACCTTTTAACAGGAAGGGATGATACTTAAAAGGGGAAATTAAGAGATGAGAGAGGAATATAATGAGAGGAGATGGGGAGAGACAGATTGGGGTAAGCTATCTCATACAGAAGAGGCAAGGGAAAATGGTTACAATGGAGGGTAAGAATAGGAAGGCAAAAGGGAATGGGTCAACCTTATTCTCATTGAATTTGGCTCGGGGAGGGAATGACATACACACTAAATGGGGTATCTCACCCTCCAGGAGAGTAGGGGGGGGAGGGGATGAGAGGGAGATAATGGAAGGGAGGGCAGGCTGGGGGGGAGGGAAGTTGAAAGCACCCACTTTTGAAAAGGGACAGGATCAAAGCAGAGAATAGAACAAGTGGGAGGTGGGATAGGAGGGAGGGAAAAATAGTCAGTCTTTTACAATATATCTACTATGTTATTGTTTTGCATTAGCCACACATGTACAACCTGTACTGAACTGCTTATCTTCCCAATAAGGGTGGGTGACAAGGGAGGAAGGCAATGAATCTGGAATTCAAAGTTTTAAAATCAAATATTCAAATATATATATATATATATATATACTATTATTAATACTGTTTTACATGTAATTGGGAAATAAGATATACAGGCACTGGGACATAGAGATCCAGTGGAAAAGTCGAAAGGGGTATGGGAGAAAATATGGGAGAGAGCAGATTGGAGGAGGGGATATCCTGTGGGACTGCTATTTTGGGGTGGTGGATAGGGGGAAAACGGGGAGAAAATTTGTAATTCAAAATCTGGTGGAAATGAATGATATAAATCAGAAGTTAATAAAGCATTTGAAAAATGAAAGAAAAAAAAGAACAAAGAACTCTCATGGATAGCAGAAACAGCAAAGTAATTTTCAGGAAGTTTCCAGTTCTAGAACACAGTCCCAGAGAGCTGAGTAAATACCAGAGAAACATCAGGTATATGGTCCTTCCCTCCAAGTTAAGCATTAAGGTAAATGAAAAGTTAAGCAACCTGAGAGTTCAATCTTCAGTAAGAGAAATTCTCACACTACCCCTTCTATTTCATGGTCTGTCCTGATTTGATCATTCTTCTGCTTCATTGCAACTATTTTCTATCAAAGCCTATGGAAGAAGTAGGCATATGTGGTTGATGGGGCAGAAAGGACCAAGGTCTAAGATATTCACAAGCTTTTTTATTTCATAGGGTTCAGATCAGCAATTCTGGACACTTATGATTCTCAATGACTGATCATTATAAGCCCATGGACATTTTAAGATAGTCCCCAAAGGTTTTTACAAAATAATCTTACACCAAGAAATTCAACAATAACACCTCTATCCTGTTGTGCTAACTATTTCAAGGGCTTATTGGCTGCTAAAATCTGAGAGTCCCTTCTAGGTAATACAGTATATTTGGAGCTCTGACTCACATCACCTTCTGAACCATAAGTCAGGAATGGAGACCCCACCAGGGAATTTGGAGAAATGCTAGCTTTCATGCTAAACTGTACTTTTTGTACTTTGCTGGGTGACTTAATAATTCCCAAGCATATAGTCACATAGTTAAACTATTAAATGACATTGAGGTTTAAGAATAGTTTCAAAACTACTCCACAAAGTAGGACAGTCAAATTTCCATGATTTTGGTTTTCAGGGATGATTGATCACTCCTGTTTCTCCCTTCTCCTCTTCACCCAGCAAAGTATGTAGTAAAACACATTCCTTGCCAGAGGACTTTTGATAAAGGCTTTGTTTCCATTTGGAACAAGGTGTAGGGTATTTGAGAAGGAACACATAGATTCAAGAAGGGTAGACTAAGTTATCTGGGTGAGTATACAAGTTTCGTATTCTGCAAATGGAACTGAGCGATTTTTCTTAACTTAGAATATGCATCTTCCCTGAAGAATTTCTGAAGTCGAACAAGATGGTCTTTAATATGTCCAAAGAAGAATACGGAATATAGCCCCCAAAGTAAAGAAATGTACTGAGCTGGTTAGCCATAATAGCAGCACAGGTAGCTTGCAGGGGTGGGGAACCTGTGGCCTCAAGGACACATGACCTTCTAGGTCTTCCGGTGTAACCTTTTGACTGAGACCTGATTTTACAGAAGAAATCTTTTTATGAAGGGGATTTGTTCTGTGAAGTTTGGATTTAGTCAAAGGGCTGCATTTAAGGAACTAGAGGGCCACATGTGGCCTCAAGGCCACGGGTTCCCCACTCCTGGGATAAAGATGGGTGTCAGAAAAACTATTTGCCTCAAGGTATCTGTGGCTATTTCCTTTATAGACTCACTTTATTAGTGATAATGAGGTGGTACTGTAATAATTAAGGTAAGTAAATTTCACCATTAAGTGAAATATTCAAAGTTGGTGAAACCTATGATCTTGTAACAAAAAACCTATTTGTGCAGGTACTTATCTTCAGAGGCTTCAGAATTCCTTAGTCAGGCCAATACTTTTGCTGTCTTGTCAATTCTAGTGCCACAGCATATCTCATCATTCTTTCCATTCCCACTATAACTGCCCAATTCAAACTTTCATCTCATCTTACCTAGACATGACACCACTTTAATAGCATCTTAATTGGTTTTCATGTGTCCATTCCATCCCTTTTCTAATCCATACTTCACATTTCCATCCTTCATGTACTACTCAATCACATTACTCCTCTACTTAAAAATTCTTAATGGCTCTCTATTGTCTACTGGATAAAGTATAAACTACTGATGTTGGCAATCAAGGTACTAAACAATCTGACTGCAGCTTATCTGCCATATGTTACCCTGCTCTTGCCTCAGTGACCCACACTTCACTCTCCATACCTAGTAAGGTCCTTGAATAAGAATGAAACTTACTAGGTAAGGTTGACTTATTAAGACTAGAGTCCTAAAAAAAAAAAAAAAACTAGCTGTGTAACCTTGGGCAAGTTGCTTAACCACAATTTCCCTCCAAAAGGCAAAAAAAAAAAAAAAGACTAGAGTCCTCTGTGTTTTATCTATCCTTGTGCACCTAGCACAAGGCTTTGAACATAGTAAGTGCTTAAGGAATGGTCTGGGCTCTTATCCCATGTCTGGGAGACTTCTATAGTCTTCTAACTAGGAAGGCTTGAGGAAAGAAGGGAATTGACCTAGTGATCTATAGACAATAACTGCAAGGATTTTGATTGGGTGGTAGATATGAATAGCATGAATTTCAAAAGAAGAGAGATTACTAAGTGATAGAGGAAGGGGAAGAACTTGGAAGTGGCAATGGGGGGGGGGGTGGCAAGGAGTATTCCAACTCCCCTGCCTCCACCAGTGAGTTGAAGAGAATGAATGAAGATGGAACCCATACTGGAAAGAGTGACCACAGAAGTTGTATCATTAGGGGGACGTCAAGTTTCAGTAAGAGTTAGTAGATGGAAGGAATGGGAGAGGAATATATTTAAGAAGTTTACTACCTATGGAACAGGCATTTGGGAGGACACAGATCTGGCCATACTTCCTGATGTCAGAATGATCCTGGACATCTGGGTCTCACAAAAAATCAGGGCAAGGACTGTACAACTGTCCAGACCAAGACCTGGCTACAACAGATGTGCTTATCTACCATTTCAGACAAACTTTACTTCCCACAAGACTAACTTTATTTCCCACACCTATTTTGTGGGGTTTTGACTTTAAATATTCCCCCTTTCCCGATGGTCAGGGCAGCTCTCCTAAGGTTTCCTCGGGAAACTGTCGCTGGCCAGCTCAATAAAATGATGCTCAGAACTATTGGCTTGGCTTGGCTTGGGTCATTTCTCTCAATCAGTCCATTTCACATCCTTCAGTGATCAAAAGCATATTCTAATGCACATAGTAGCAGGGATTCCATCAAGTCTACTACTATGCTTTCCAGACATGTCTCTACTGTATGATAGCTCTTATTCGCAAATCAATCATTATATTCAGATTAAAGAGGATCTAATCTCCTAATGTTATATATGATCAAACTCTAGATATCATTCCAAAATATTAATACTTCTATATAATGAAATATAAATGTAAAACAAAGCTTATTACCAATTTAGTGCCATTAATCCAATTGAATTAACATATAAATCATCTATATGTAAAACATTCTACACATATGTCTCCCAATCTTGACATCCTATAAGGGTTACATTCAGAAACCAGTATAGAGTAATTATTATTTTTAATCTCATAGCTATAAAGGCATGACACCATCAATTACTATTCACAATGCAAATCAACTATGCCATGAATAATAATTGGCCACAATTAATTTTTCAAACCCAGTTTAAATCCAGATTTAAAATTGCTTGGTTCTAAAGGTTTCTTTATAATATCAGCTATTTTTCCAAAATCCCTTTTTTAGACTTGTGCTGCAGCTTTCTTCAGTCTAAGCCTTTCTTTCTTTTTTTGCTTTTTCATTTGACTCTTGCTGAAAATTCTTGTAAGCAGCATGAAAATAAGGACCTTGTGGTGAAATCAGTCCTTGGAGAGCTAGGGTGTGGTATTTTTGGAAAGAATATTTTACTTCTAACCCAGCAAAAATGAAAGATCACCCAAGTGATTGGTAACCCTGCCCATTCAGAGACAAGATCAACACATTCTGTGGGAGTGACACAAAGACCTATTTTGGCAAGAGGCAGTGAGAAACTATTTTGCCTTTTGGGAGGGAAACACCATAACTCTATATTCAACTTTCACTCCATATCTGGTTAACAAAATTCTGACAGAGTACCCCTAGGTTAAGATTAGATCCTCAATCAATCCATACATCTTAGATATTGTGTGAAATTCTGAAGATTACAAAGACAGGCAAAAAGTTTCTGCCCTCAGGGAGCTTACATTCTAAAAAGAGGAACAACATGTAAATAAATAGGTATATAGAAGCTATAACATGCAGAATAAGTGGAAGGAAACCTTAGAGGCTCTAGCAGTGAGAGACTCCTTCTTTTCCATGATTATGTCTAGGCTGGAGATCCCAGTCTTCTATTACAGATAAAACTACCTTACTTATATGGGTACCTAGGTAGTACAGTGGTTAAAGTGCTGGACCTAGAAACAAGAAGACTCATCTTCCTGGATTCAAATGTGGCCTCAGACACTTACTAGCTGTGTGACCCTGGACAAGTCACTTAACCCTGTTTACCTCAGTTTCCTTATCTATAAAATGATTTGGAGAAGGAAATGGAAAACCACTCTGATGGGGTTTAGGCTCTAGGAACCCCCTTGAATCTTCCCACTTGATGAGGTATTTGCTTGAGTCCATAAGCCTTTATTATCACTAGGCCCAAATCTCCTTTACTCTTAACCTAATTTAGCCCTTCATTGTCTAGTTACTTCCCATCCTTGATCCTATCAAAATATCCATACCCAAATCTGTTACCCTTAAACTAGCCTAGCCCTCCATTGTCTGTCATATCCAGGTAGCCTTCAGCTATTTCCCACCCTTAATCCCATTCTTGGAGTTTGACCTCAGTTCCTCAAGATCCTCCTTAGACTCCTCCTCAAGACCCTCCCCAAACCCCTTGCTTGGGGTACAGGGACCCCAAAAATCCCCTACCCAAAAATTAAAAGTCAGAGGTGTCTTGAGGTGAGAACAGGAAGCTTTTATTCAGTTCTGGCGAGAAGAGGGCATCTCTTCCACCAGGAAGGACCAGTGGAATGAGTTGTGTTACAGAAGACAAAACAAAACTTTATGCCCTAATGCAGACAAGCCCCCTCCCACCACTATCTCTTCCTCCTATTGGCTGGGAGGTGGGCTTACAGTCTGGGCATATAAAGGACAAAGAACAGAGAAGCAGGGTAGAGCCAGTTCAAATGTACATACCTTTATTCAGAAAAAGCTAAAACAAGGAAGGGGAAGGTCCTAGGAGACTTCTAGAGGGCTTAATGCTATTGTAGCAGCAAGGGGGGGAAGGGTCCTGACTTGTATAATTTTATAGGAAACCCAGGACTCAGGCCTGTCTGGTCTGCCTCTGGTTTTCAGTGTAATCTCTCTCTTTTCTCACTTTGAGGAGTCTTCACAGAAAGTGCATCCTATTCACTCTTCTCTAGACCACCCCCAAATCCTCCCATACTCTTTCTGTATATAAGATCCATCTTGTCTCCATGAAGGTGCTGAGAATTCAATCTAGTGCAAACTCACTCTGTGTTAGATTATTCTGGCCTACTTGCCCAATACAAACATCACAAATACTTAGGCTCCTTAAGAGGGTACCCATTATGGAGAATCTTTAATAAACTTTTCTTTGGCTGAGAAAAGACTTGAGTTGAATTCATTCAGCAGGACCCGGAATGTTGGTATTTGGGGGTCTGAAAGCACCCCTGAACCCCAAACCTCAACAATTCTAGTTGCCAAAACAACACCAAATGGGATCATGAGTAAAATCAGGGATTTGCTTGAACTCTACCCCAAACCCCTCCAAATACCTGTAAAAAATTACTCTAAACAAATTCTAGAGCTACAGAACCCACAAAATGACAGAGTGAAGTAAATCTCCAGCCCAAGACAACCTGTAAGGTTGACAGGAAGTGTCTATCTTACTGGACTGTGAGCTGAGCGCAGTCTGGCATGGGCCACATCAGCACAGAGAGGACTGGAGCAGGCCTCAGGAGACTGAATCACTGGCAACTGTGGCAGTTTCCAGACTTCCCAACACACAAACGCCAAAGACAACATAGAAGGTCAGTGGGAAAATTCTGCAGACCTGAGTGAAAGAGGAATGAGATCTGGGCTCAGTTCCAGGGTGGCAGAGGTGGCAGTGGCAGTGGCAGTGGTAGTGGTAGTGGTGGCGGCAACAGCAGCAGCGGTTGTTTCCTGATCTCTGGGCCCACAGATGGTGAGGAATTGAGATTAAGCAGCTGATCAGAGGGAGACTGCAGGGTTCTCTTCATTGGTACTGAGGCAGGATTCTCTTGCTTTGTTCTGCCCGGATCTGGGTCACAGTCTTGGGTAGCGATCCTGGTGATGATGAGCACTGCTGTGGTGGAGCCTGTAGCAGCAATAGAGAGGGGACCTTCCTCATAGTTCCAAGGCAGAAAAGAGTGCTTGTGGTCACTCATAGACCAGAATGCAGGACAGGAGAGTAGTTAACACCTCTCCTTTGAACATACCACCTTAGAAGAGCTGAAAATGTATCTCTGAAAAGTATCTAGAAGTATCTCTGAAAATAGCTATAGAAAACCCCTGAAGCTTGGGACAGTACACCCACCCCCACCCTTATCCTCACCCCCACTGGAAGCATAGTCCTATCTTAACAAAGAGTTAGAAAGTCAGGTCTTTGGCAGGTAAACTGAGTAAACAGCATAAAAATACTCAGATTATAGAATCTTACTTTAGTAACAAAGAAGATCAAAACATACAACCAGAAGAAAAAAAATCAAAGTCAAAGCTCCTACATCTAAAATATAAATTGGACACAGGTCATAAAAGAGTTCAAAAAGGATTTTGAGAGTCAAGCAAGAGAAGTAGAGGAAAAATTGGAAAGAGAAATGAGAGTGATGCAAGAAAATCATGAAAAACGAGGCAACAGCTTGCTAAAGGGGACCCCAAAAAATACTGAAAAAAATAACACCTTAAAAAATAGACTAATCCAAATAGCAACAGAGGTCCAAAAAGCCAATGAGGAGAAGAATGCTTTAAAAAGCAAAATTGGCCAAATGGAAAAGGAGGTCCAAAAGTTCACTGAAGAAAATAATTCCTTCAAAATTAGAGTGGATTGGAGTGGCTAGGTGGCACAGTGAATAGAACACTGGCCCTGAAGTCAAGAGGACTTAAGTTCAAATCCAGCCTCAGACACTTAACACTTACTAGTTGTGTGACCTTGGGTAAGTCACTTAACCCCAATTGCCCTGCCTTCCCCCCTCCAAAAAGCAAAAAATAAATGAATAAATTATAATGGAGCAAAAGGAAGCTAATGACTTTATGAGAAATCAAGAAACTATAAAACAAAACCAAAAGAATGAAAAAATAGAAGACAATGTGAAATATCTCACTGGAAAAACAACTGACCTAGAAAATTGATCCAGGAGAGATAATTTAAAAATTATTGGACTACCTGAAAGTCATGATCAAAAAAAAGAGCCTAGACATCATCTTCCAAGAAATTATCAAGGAAAACTGCCCTGATATTATAGAACCAGAGGGAAAAATAGAAATTGAAAGAATCCACCAGGGGGCAGCCAGGTGGCTCAGTGAGTAAGAGCACCGGTTCCAGTGTCGGGATGACCTGGAGATCGAATCCCGGGCTCAGACACTCAGCACAGCACCCAGAAATAACTGGCCGTGTAAGCTTGAGCAAGTTACTTAACCCTGATTGCTTAAAAAAAAAAAAAAGAATCCACCAATAACCTCTTGAAAGAAATACCAAAAGGAAGACTCCTAGGAATATTGTAGCCAAATTCCAGAGTCCCCAGGTCAAGGAGAAAATATTTCAAGCAGCCAGAAAGAAACAATTCGAGTATTGTAGAAATACAAGATCCAGCAGCTTCTACACTAAGGGATGGAAGGGCTTGGAATATGATATTCTGGAGGTCAGAAGAGCTAGGATTAAAACCAAGAATCACCTACCCAGCAAAACTGAGTATAATACTTCAGGGGAAAAATGGACATTCAATGAAATAGAGGACTTTCAAATATTCTTGATGAAAAGACCAGAGATGAATGGAAAATTTGACTTTCAAATACAAGAATCAAAAGAAACATGAAAAGAGAAATAGGAAAGAGAAATCATAAAGGACTTATTAAAGTTGAGCTGTTTACATCCTTACATGGAAAGATAATATTTGTAACTCATGAGACTTTTCTCAGTATTCAGGTAATTGGGAGGAATAGATAGATATAGATAGATAGATAGATAGATAGATAGATAGATAGATAGATAGATAGACAGACAGACAGACAGACAGACAGACAGACAGACAGACAGACAGACAGACAGACAGATAGATAGATAGATAGATAGATAGATAGATAGATAGATAGATAGATAGATAGATAGATAGATGGCACAGGATGAGTTGAATATGAAGGAATAATATCTAAAAAATAAAACTAGGGGGTGAGAGAGGAATACATTGGGAGAAGAAAGGGAGAGATAGAATGGGGTAAATTACCTCACATAAAAGAGGCAAGAAAAAGGTTTCACAATGGAGGGGAAGAGGGATGAGGTGAGAGGGAATGAGTGAATCTTACTCTCACTGGATTTGGCTCAAGGAGGGAATAACATACACACTCAATTGGGTATCTACAGGAAAGAAGGGGGAAGGAGTTGGGGGGGAGGATAATAGAAGGGAGGACAGATTGGAGGAGAGGATAGTCAGAAGCAAACACTTTTGAAAAGTGACAGGATCAAAGGAGAAAATAGACTAAGTGGGGGTCAGGATAGGATGGAGGGAAATATAGTCTTTCACAACATGACTATTATGGAAGTGTTTTGCATAACTATACATGTATAACCTATATTGAATTTCTTGCCTTCTCCATGAGAGTGGGTGGGGAAAGAAGAGAGAAGAGAATTCGTAATTCAAAGTTTTAAAAACAAATGTTAAAAATTATTTTTACATGCACCTGGGAAATAAGATATACAGGCAATGGGGTATAGAAATCTATCTTGCCCTACAAGAAAGTGAGGGGGAAGGAGATGAATGGGGGGTGTTGTGATAGAAGGGAGGGCAGAGTGGGGGAAGGGGTAATCAGAATGCATGATATCTTGGGGTGGGGAGGAGGGGAGAGATGGGGAGAAAATTTGGCTCTCAAATCTTGTGGAAATGAATGTTGAAAACTAAAAATTAATTAATTATTTTTTTAAGGGAAAAAAGAGTCAGACATAACAGAAACAACTGAATAACAACAACACATTGCTTATGGTGTGTTACTCTTGTATGATTTCAAGATCCTATTTGTCTTAGTTGCATATGAATTTGAGCCAGGAGAAAAAATAATCTCAGGAGGCAATGTCAATGTTCTGTCCTCATTTAATTCTCATTCTTGTCTGTATTAGAAATATTTGTCAATAACAACACCTAAATTGCTTTGGTGTGCTATATATTGGTCATCAAAAAACCTTTGTCTCACCTATGACATTTATGTAACCCTAGCTTCACACCTGGAACATTTGCATAAGATTCTCCTCATTGATGGAGAGAATTATGACTCATCGTTTCTTGTTTGAATGAGGGGAGCTGGTAAAAGAGCTTGGGAGAACAGAGACTTTCTTCTTCCTACTTCAAGAGAGGACATGTAGTTCCAGATGCTCTTTGGAGAGAAAACTTGAGAAAAATAGACTTTGGAAGATAGATATGTAGGGTAAAGATAGTTCCCCAATATGTCTCTGACTTTCAGCTTGCCTCCCTAGAGACTTTGTGGAATTTCCCTTTGGGTGAGATAGCAGTAAATCTCATTAAGCTGAGCTGAAATATTTCCTTCCCATTAATAGAGTTTATTCACTCCATCATCTTCTAATGTGTAAACAGTCCCTGGTTTCTTTTTGTTATCTTTTTGTTATTTTCTTTTGTTTGGATATATGGGTTTACTTGCTCTTCACTATTTGTGATGGTTTTTGTGTAACTAGAATTTGGCAAGGAGTCATGCCTTCAGATATAAGTTTGAGGGTACTCCTTCTTCTTTAAGGGATATTAATCAGGCATGCAGCTTGAACTAAGAAAAAAAATCACTAGACTAACAATATTTAGGAGAGAGGCAGATAGGTATATGTATAACTCTAGTATAGTATCCTCTTTCTTAGGAGAGCAGAATAGTTAGTTAATCATGTGGCTCCTTCTCATGCTCCCCACCAGACAGGAATTATAGTCTCCCTTGCAGAGTAGGCAAAATTCCCATGATATTTACCAAATTTCCCTATGAATTAAATTTTGACAAACCTGTGTAGATATAGATATTGTAATAATTAACACTTATATAGTGGTTTAAGGTTTGCAAAAGGTTTTTTAAATTGAACTTTAATTCCTTAATTTGAATCCATTCATTCAAAATGAATTTTAATGAATTTGATCTATATAACCCTCAAAGCCAACACATACCCTACACTTAAAAACAAACAAAAAAACACAGCACATGAAATAATCACCACTAATATTTACTTGTCTTTTAATTTTCCATTTGTAGAACCTGCATATGCAAACTGATATATATATATAAAATATAACTCCCTTATTTCCATCTGACAGCACCCTCTGGGGAATAGAAACATGCATAAAAGTATCAGATGGGTCATGAAATTGTCATGGCATGCAGAGAAACAAAAATCCTGCTTGGTAGCATCATACCAGAGAGAGCTATGTCTGGTTGTTATGTGAAACAGCTGGGTTAGAGAGCCATTGCAGAGAGAGACCACTTGGGCAGCATAGTACCTCTGGTAAAACAATCCCCTGCTCATTTTCCACACGTATATTTTCTTGGAAGCTCCTGGCAACAGAATGATGCTAGTAGGGTCACCTGGAAGGATAACTGCCTGAGATGCAGAGATAGAGTGCTATCACGAATTCGTCAAGCCACGCTATGGCTTCAGGGCACTGGGGGCCCTGTCCAAATAAATAATTAAGGTACTCCTGAATTTGGGCTTGCTGAAGATAGGGGAAGCAGGGAAATGGAGGCATTCAGACCATGCTATAGACAGGGCACAGCTGTTCTCTGGGCTTATATTATGAACTCGCCTCTTATTGGAAGTGGCTGCTTCCAGTGAACTATTTGAAGTTATTATATTGTATCTTTTAAACTCTGATTCCATGCAGTAATCCTGATTTCAGCTCCGATTAGTTAATGATCTGACTGTACAGGGAACCCTGACTCAGAGACAACTCCTATGTATTTTTCTTGTTTGTTACTATATAATCTATTTATATGTTATATAAATAAGACAAAATAGCACATGATAACACAAAAACATCAGAAAGCACATCCCAGATACATACAAAGAATGAGCTCTAAGTGGGTCAGACAGATTCCAGGGTAAATTTTTTAAAAATAATAATATTAAGTCTGCTGCGTCTGCAGTAAGTAATAAATAGGTAGCATTTATATAGTGTTTTAAGGTTTGCAAAGGACTTTACATGTGTTATCTCATTTGATTCTTACAACAACACTGTGAGGTTGCTGCTGTTATGATAATCCCCATTTTACAGATGAGGAAACTAAGTCTGAAATAGGTTTGAGTGATTGCCACACAGCTGTAAGTGTCTGAGGCAGAATTCTAATTCATGTCTGCCTGACTCCAAAGCTCGTACTGTGCCATATGGCTACTTAAAAGAGCAAGTGCAAGAACGACAAGAACAAGAAGAAAAACAACAACAGAACAAGAAGAAAAACAACAACAGAACAAGAAGAAAAACAACAGAGCAAGAAGAAGAACAGGAAAAAGAACAAAAAAGAAGAAAATTATTTAGTGACAACTGAAACAACTAAACCATTTCAATGAGAATTTTAAAAATGAAAAATGTGAAATTGGAAACAAGAATTTCATCAATACCCGATAATAATCTATCTTATCCAGAAATTTAAACAATGTAAATGAGTTGCTGCAACAAGGAAACAAAAGGCCAGAAAGCATCTTAGCAAACTTGTGATTTGCCGAACAGAAACAAATGACTACTAAAGGCAATGTAGGGTTGGAATATGCAGTGTTGTTGTTTAGTCATTTTGAATCTCATCTGAATCTCTGTGACCCCATTTGGGGTTTTCTTGGAAAATATACTGGAGGAGTTTGCCATTTCCTCCTCTAGCTCCCCTTTTTACAAATGAGGAAACTGAGGCAAACAGGGTTCAAGTGACTTACCCAGGGTCACACAGCTAGTAAGTGTCTGAGGCTAGATTTGAACTCAGATCTTCTTGCCAGGACTGGCACTCTATCCACTGTACCTAGTTGCCTGATAATAAGTAGGGTAGTGTAATGGTTATAGGATTTGAAGGTCTTCCATGCCCCTTGAACTTTCTGAGATAGCAGGAAGGGGTGGGGCAAGAGGAAGTTGGAGCCAAGGTAGAGTGCCTGGACTGGAAGCATGGCAGCAGCAGCAGTGGCAGCAGTTGCAGCGGTGGTGGCGGCAGCACAAACTCCTTCTTTGTTGAGCCAGCCAGAATTTCTGTTAAGGACTTCTGCTGAGGACTGCCAGGGACAGGAACTGTGGAGGAGCAGAGCTGCTGGGAGCAAGCTGTGTGGACACTGAGCAGTTGCCATGAGTGAAGAGAGGAGGATCTTTGCCTGAGGTAACCTGTTCTGTTTTGAAGGCTTGAGAATGTGGGTGTTTACTACATTAATTACGTGTGCCACCTTCATAACTACTGTGATGGCTTTGACTTTCTGGTTTTGGGACTCAGTTTTCTGGTATTTGAATAAATGTTCTAGCTTTGTCCCCCATGTAGAGAGCCTGGTATATTTTGTGATTAATAACCATATCAGCATATTTATAGTTACTGTAGGCATTGTGAATATTGCATTGTTGATACAGGTAGTGCAGAAAAAACTGGTCCTCTCTGTTATTTTATGCTTCTCCCTTAGGACCTTGCTTCTAAATCTCCAAGCTTGATTTTTACCTGGTAAGGAGACAAGGTTCTATATTCATTTTCCATTTCAGTATCTATACCTCTGGGCACCAAAATGAGTTGAGAGGGGGAAAGAGGATGACTGGGCTTGTAGTTTTCCCTGTTCCTTATCATACACAATAGACACATGAAGCATGCATTTACCTCATATAGTCATATAATATTAAGATGAGGACTTTTGTACAGTCAGGAAGAAAAACTCTATACTCTGTGTCATAGCCCAATCTATCAGATAGTTTATACAAATGCAAGCGTTTCTGATTATTTGTTGTTTAGTCATTTTCAGGTATGTCTGACACTTTGTGACCTTATTTGGTGTTTTCTTGGCAAAGATACTGGAGTGGTTTACCATTTCCTTCTCTACCTTGTTTTACAGATGAGGAAACTGAGGCAAACAGGGTTAAGGACTTGCCCAGGTCACCCAGCTAGTAAGAGTCTGAGGTCAAATTTGAACGCAGGTCTTTCTGACTCCAGGCCCTGCACTTTATCTACTGTGCCACCTAGGGGCCCTCTAGAAACTAGCTGTTTCTGCTTATAGAGAGGACCTAGTGTCAGTAAGTCAGTTAACAAACATTTATTAAACTTCTAGTATGTGTCAGACACTATGTTAAGCACTGGGAATATAAAGAAAGACAAAAGACAGGTCTAAGGGGGGAGAAAACTTAAAAACATTAAAAAAAATTTTTTTTCTAAACATTTGTATTTAAAATTTTGAGTTCCAAATTCTATCCCTCTCTCCATCTCTCCCTCCTCTTTCCCCTCCCTGAGACAGTAAGCAATCAGATATAGGTTATACAGATACAATTGTGTAAAACATTTCCATATTACTAATTTTGTACAAGAAGACTCAAATAAAAGAAAAAATGAAAGTGGCAAAAATAGCGTTAAGTTCAGAGTTGGGAGAGTGGTTCAGAAGTAAAAGAATTCACTTAGATGACTTTCTCTTAAACAAGGGGAGCTTTATTGATGCAAAAGCAGTGGGCTAGCCCTGGAAGAAGGACTAGCATTTTATAGAGGGACAGGAGCTTGTTTTTATAAGGACAGGATAAGGAAGATAGGGAAAATTTTATGACTCAGGATAAAGAAGACAAGGAATTTTATGGTCCAGCATAAGGGGAGGTTTTATGGTATTTCAAGATAAGGGGAAGAGATTTTAGGATGCCCTCATGTTCTTAACCCTTTAAGGTACCATATGCTACATCCACATCAATAGCATGCTTCAGTCTGTATTCAATCAATATCAGTTCTTTCTCTGAAGGCAGATAGCATGTTTCAACTTTAGTCCTTTGAGATTGTCTTGGTTCATTATATTGCTGAGAATAACTAAGTCATTCACAGTTTTTCATCGAACAGTGTTGCTGTTACTATGTACATGTTTTCCTGTTTCTGTTCACTTCACTATGCATCAGTTCATGCAAGTCTTTCCAGGTTTTTCTAAAATCATCCTGCTTATCATTTCTTATAGCACAATAATATTCCATTATAATCATATACCACAGCTAAAAACAACAATTTTTAGGCAAGTTTATACAAGATGAATCAGAGATAATCAGCAGAGAGGATTCTGACATTAAGGGGAATCCAGAGAGGCTTCTTGAAGAAGACAGCATTTCAGATGGGACTTGAAGGAAACCAGGAAAGCCAGGAGGTGTGAGATAAAGAATGGGAGCCTTCCAGGTATAAGGCACAGGCAGAGAAAAAAAAATCAGAGGAAAAGGATTGTCTTTTCAAGGAACAGCAATCCTCTAAGGATTCCTTTTCAATTTGATCAGACAGAAAAAAGATACAGTTTTCTTAATTGTATGAAATAAGAAGACTTAGCTTACTTGTCATAAAAAGGACAAATTCTCTCTAATCTTAGTTTCAGGGAATTAAACCTTTCCTGAAAACTGATTAGGTCTTCTGTTCAAGAAAAACTGATTAGGTCTTTAATTCAAGTAGAACTAGGACATTAGACCAGGACACTTTCTTCTTTTAAAAAAATAAATTATTTGTTTTTAACATTCTTTTTTTTTTTCATTTTTAATTCAGATTTGTCTCCTGCTCTCACTCCTTATCCATTTGACGGAGATGGGATCTGAATCCCTAAAAGGAAAAGCTCATGTCTTTGGGAACTGGACCCCAAAGCCCCTGAACCCAGATCTCTGGCATTTGCCAGAGACATCACCCATCCCAGTTAAATATCCTTTCACTGCCCTTTCACTGTGGCCCTCATTGTCTGGGTACAGCCCAACCCAGGTAATTTACCACACTTTAATCCCATCCAGATCTTCCCACAGTCTTTCTGTAAAAAAAATGTCCATCTTGTTCTCTATCACATGCTTAGATTCTTAAAATCTGGCCTCTTGTATTGGCCGTCACAAAAAGCACAGACTCACTAGAAATCTGACCCACCCCAACTGATGTTTTAATAAAGTACTTGGACTAAAAGAAGGCTTGAATGGTTGAATTCTTTTGAGGCAGATCCGTGCCCTGTCATTTCAGGGCTCTTAGCACCCCCAGACTACAACACATTGAGAAGGCAAGCAATGTGATATCAATTATACACGAGGAATACTTATTTCTTCTTCTTTTTTTTTTATTTTGACGCAGTCAGGGTTAAGTGACTTGCTAGTCACACACCTAGTAAAGTGTCTGAGGAAGGCTTTGAACTCAGGACCTCCTGGCTCCAGGGCCAGTTCTCTATCCACTGTACTACCTAACTGCCCTGTTTTTCTTCTCTTTTTTGAGGAACACATTTCTTGTTTTTTTTAATTAATTAATTTGTTTGTTTACTTTTAGTTTACAGGATTCAATTCCACAATTCCTTGAGTTTCACATTTTGTCCCCCTCCCTCCACTCCCCACCATGGCGGCATATAGTCAAGTATAGGATCTGTAAATACTTTCACATTATACATTAGTCAGGTTATAAAGATGGATTGTATCAGATGGAATGAAAAATGGTAAAGAGGACATAAAACCAAACAAGAAAAGGAAAAAGATCAAGTATTTTGCTTCCATCTGGATATAAACTCAGTTCTTTCTAGTTCTTTCTCTGGATGCACACATTTCTCTCCATCATGAGTCTTTTGAGATTGACTTATATCACTGCATTGCTGAGAAGAGTCCAGGCTATCAGTTGATCATCACACATATGTTGTGTCTGTAATTGTGTACAAATTTTTCCTGGTTCTACTCTTCTCACTCAGCATCAGTTTGTTTAAGCCTTTCCAGGTAAATATGAAGACCGTCTGCTCCTCGTTTATTATAGTGCAATAGTATTCCATAACATGCATATACCACAACTTGTTCAGCCATTCCCCAATTGATGGGCACCCCCTTAATTTCCAATTCTTTGCCACCACAAAAAGAGTTGCTATAAACATTTTTGTACATATGGGTCTTCCTCCCACTTCTATGATCTCTTTGGTATATAACCCTAGGAGTGGTATTGCTGGGTCAAAGGATATGAAAGTATTTATAGCCCTTTGGGCATAATTCCAGATTGCTCTCCAGAAAGGCTGGATCAGTTCACAACTCCACCAGCAATGCATTAGTGTTCCAATTTGCCCACATCCTCTCCAGCATTTGTCATTTTCCTGTTCTGTCATCTTAGCCAATCTGACTGGTGAGATGTGGTACCTCAGAGTTGTTTTGATTTGCATTTCTCTAATCAATAGTGAATTAGAGCATTTCTTCATGTGCTTATAGATATCTTTAATTTCTCTGAAAATTGCCCGTTCATATCCTTTGACCATTTATCAATTGGGGAATGACTTGTATTCTTATAAATTTGACTCAATTCTCTGTGTATTTTAGAAACGAGTCCTTTGTCAGAGACATAGGTTGTAAGGATTCTTTCCCAATTTCCCACCTCCCTCTTAATCTTGGTTACATTGGCTTTGTTTGTACAGAAGTTTTCAATTTCAGGAACACTTATTTCTTAACATTTTTATAACACAACTGATGCGGAGTGTGGTGGTATGGGATTGTTGTCTCCTCTGATGGGAAGGCTGAGGCTGGAGGATCACTTGATTTGGGGAGTTATGCCCAGGGGCTAAGGAGATCCACACTAAGTTTGGCAACAATATGATGAGCTCCTGGGAAGGTGTGAGAGAACCAGTCTCCCTAAGGAGAGGAAATGGAAATGGAGCTGGTCAAAGCTTCTATGCTAACTGACCCTGCCCAGTGCGTGGCTGCCTACTCCACTTCTAGCCCAGGAGAGATAGGAAAACCCAAAATGAGTCTCACAACAAAAACAAAGATACCATACCAGAATGCCTTAGTACTATATGCTTCCACAAAAGGGAGGCCCCTGACAAAATTTAGGAATATGACAATCAAAGTATGACTATATATATATATAGTCATATATACACATGTTTATAGGGACATTTTTGTTTGCTTGCTTATACACATATGTAAATATATGTAACAAGCAAGAAAAAATCACTACACACATACCTACATATATATGTATATGTAGTATGTACAGTGATACTCTTACTTGCTTGTAATCCACACACACATTTATATAAGAAAGTGAACAGGGGAGTTCCTTGAATAACTTGATAAGCTCACATAGGGGTCCAGTCTTTGTTTGGGACTTTGTATCTCATCAGTTAGGGAGCAATTGATTGGCATGGGCTACTATGGTGGCATGGGCAGCTAGGTGGCTACAGTCCTAGCCCTGGAATCAAGAAGACATGAGTTCAAATCCAGCCTCAGACACTCACTAGCTGTGTGACCCTGAGTCATTTATCCCTGTTTGCCCCAATTTCCTCATCTGTAAAATGTGCTGGAGAAGGCAATGGCAAACCACTCCAGTATCTTTGTTAAGAAAACCCCAAATGAGGTAACAGAGTCAGAAATGACTAAACAACAAAATCAGTTCTTTATAGATTATATAATAACACAATATTTATTGACTGTAGCTCTAGGATAGTTGCTTAAACTCTCGGTGCTCTAGGTACCTCTCTAAGACTGAATTGCAAACGAGGTGCCAACCAGTATTGTGAAGTGACTTTCCTCATCTGGGAGTTCCCTGTACCTAAGAGATCACAAGGCTAGTCCTTATCCTTATTCCTGTTATTTAATGCAAAACTGTTTTTGTTTGAGATCTCTTTTATGGGTGTATTGCTCTTGTAGTCACATCCTGCCCATACGAATAGGTCTCACAACTGGCTTAAAGGTCACTCATTTTATTTGTAATTTGACCCTCATGACCCAGGGCCCCTTTTTTCTTGTTGTTATGATTCTCTGACTCTGATTAGATTTATAATGTGACATCTAGGACTGTACTCTCCTCCCTACCTCCACCTTCCAATTTTTTGTTTTTCAGATTTCATTTATTATTATTATTTACATATTTACAAGTCAGTGTGTATACTATTTTTCTGATTCTGTTCCCTGTCCCCTCTACCCCACTCTGCTGTGGAATCAGGGAAAACCTGGGTTCAAATTCTGTTCCTGATATTTATTAACCATGTGACCATGGACAAATGGCTTAACCTCTGCCTCAGTTTCCTTATCTAGCAAATGGAGATAATAGTGCCTACTTCATAGAGAGGCCCAAACAAAATAAAGCACAATAAAGTGGGGCAGCTAGATGGTGCACTGACCCTGGAGTCAGGAGGATCTGAGTTCAAATCCAGCTTCAGACATTTATTAAGTTGTGTGACCCTGGGTAAGTCACTTACCCCAATTGCCTCCCCCCCCCAATTGTTGTTCATATAAATCTTCCCATATTTCTTGATATTCTTCATGTAATTTCCAAGTGCTCTTTATATTGAGCTGGTTGCATTAGAGTTCAGGAAGATGGAAATCACACAGGAAACAATAACAATAACAGCTAGTGTTTATATAGCACTTTCAGGTTTGCAAAGCACTTCACAAATGTTATCTCATTTTCACAACAACCTGGGGAGCTTGGTGCCATTTTTTGTTGCTGTGGTTTAGTCATTTCAACTGCGTCCAACTCTTTGGGACCCCTTTTGGGGTTTTCTAGGTAAAGATAATGTAATGGTTTGCTATTTCCTTCTCCAGTTCATTTTACAGATGAGGAAACTGAGGCAAACGGGGTGAAGTGACTTGCCCAGGGTCACACAGCTAGTAAGTATCTGAGATTGGATTTGAAATCAGGTCTTTCTGACTCCAAGTCAGGCACTCTATCCACTACAAAACCTGGCTGCCCTAGGTAACATTATTATCCCCAATTTACCAATGAGGAAATTGAGATCTATAGAGATTAAGGGACTTGTCCAGGGTCACAGAGCTGGCAAGTATCTGGGGCTGCACTTGAATTCCCATCTTCCTGACTGCAGTTCCAAGGCTCTACCCCCTGCCCCGCCCATCTGGGAAGCTCATTGAGATGCCCCTGCAGGCTGAGATTTCTTTTGCCTTGCAGCATGCCGCACGATGCTCATCTTCATTTTCTGGTATTCCTTACTGGAGCACTCTTGGTGGAGGGTTAGGCACTGAAGACACAAATATGAAAAATGATACAGTACAATCTTGTGCCTGGGAGAGATATATGTCATGTACAAAAATAATTAAGATCAAAGGAGAGGAGCAGGTGTTAGAGGCTCTCACTGAGGGGCTGGGCTGCGATGTATATAGCCTTTGGGTCCAGGCCTTGCAACACAAATTAAATGCCTCCCAGGGGCATTTTAAGTTCAATATGTCCAAAGCAGAACTCATTATCTTTCTCCACAAAATTCGCCCCATTTCCAAAACTTCCTATAAGTATCAGAGGATGCCAAGATTCCTCTGAGTTATTTAGGTTTCTAATGTCAGTGTCATCAGCTCCCTGCTCTCCCTCCCTTCATATATCAATCTGTTGCCAAAGCTTATACATATATAGAGATAGTTACATACACATATGTATGCATGTATGCATTTGTGTGTATGTACATACACATGTGAGTGTATATGCATACATGTATACACGCATACATATACATGTATATATAGGTTCCCTCCTCCTCACCTCACATAGACATCACCCTAGTTCAGACCCACAATATCTCTTACCTGGAATATTACAATAGCCTCACATTTGGTCTTCCTGCCTTCTTCCCACTCCAATCCATCCTCCACACATTGGCCAAAGAAATTTTCTTAAAGCACAATTCAGATCACATAACACTCTAGCCCAACAAACTACAGTGGGTCCCTATTGCCTTTGAAGAGAAAACATAGGACTTCTCTATTTGGCATTTTAAGCTTCTTACAGCCTCACCCTTTCCTACCTTTCTAGTCTCCTTACATGTTGCTACCCTCCTTGCACTCTTCAATCCAACTATATTGGCTTACTCATTTTTCTGTCCATTCACACAATGATCTGACTCTCATCTCTGTACATTTGCATTGGCCAGTCCCCCATTCCTAGAATGCAATCCCTCCTCATCTTTTTCTCTTAGAATCTCTGATTTCCTTCAAGATTCAGCTCATATATCATATTCTGTATAGAGCCTTTCCTGATCCCTGGGGCACCCACCTCCAGTTGACTAACTGGGCTCTCTCTCTCTCTCTTTTTTAACACCCCAACTCTCCTTCTGGAAAGAGAACAAGTTGGTTTCTCTAAGACTATGTCTTCTCTCACTGAGCTGGCTCAAAGGTGTTCTCCCTGCCTGGGGAAGCTAGGAGGCTCTGTGGATAGAGCATTGGGCCTGGAGTTAGGAAGAGAAGACCTGTGTTCTAATCCAGCTTCAGACACTTATTAAATGTATGATCCCATGCAAGGCACTGAACCAGTTTCCTCATCTGTAAAAATGGAGATAATAATAGCACCTACCTCCCTAAGTTGTTGTAAGGATTAAATAATATAATTGTAAAGTGTTTAGCACAGTGCCTGGCACATTTTTGTAGTTGTTCAGTCATGTCCGACTCTTTGTGACCCCATTATGGGGTTTTCTTAGCAAAGATACTATCTACCATTTCCTTCTTCAGCTCATTTTACAGATGAGGAAACTGTGGCAAACAGGGTTAAGTGACTTGCCCAGGGTCACATAGCTAGTAAGTGTCTGAACCCAGATTTGAACTCAGGAAGATGAGTCTTCCTGACTCTGGGCCTGGCACTCTATCTACTGTGCCATCTAACTGCCCATAGGGCACATACTAAGTGCTATATAAATGTTAGCTATAGTTTTAATATACATACATACATACACACACACACACACACATATATATATATATATACAAACATGTATATATGTATATGGATGTCTATCTATCTATCTAGAGAGTTAAGTATTAGCTTCTTTTTGGTCACCACCACTGTTCCCTCTTCCTCCAGTATGATCAGTCTCACCTTACTACAACAACGAACTTGCTTTAGCCTATAGGGCAATGGCTTCTCAGGTCCATGTGGAACTCTTTCTCTATTATTTTAGGGAGTTTTATCAATGTAGTTTATTATTAAGAATCATCAGAGTTTCTACATCATACCAAAGCCTGATCACCAGAACAAAGTTAATTCTCTGACCTACTTAAATTTTAGTGTTTTCAAGCTAGCCACAGCTATCCCTCCACTTACACTCACTGTACAAAATCAAATATGTGACTCCAAAACAATTCACATCAATTTTTTTTTTATTAACAAGGGAAAGGAGAGGGGGGAAAGGCAGTAAAATCTTTTCACAGCCTCTTCAGTTCTTAAAAGGAGCAATCAGTCTTAATTTTGTGTTTCCATAAAGTGGCTATTTGGCTCTAAGGCCAGCCTGCCACTGTTAGTGTCCAGTCTCTCTCTTCAGTCTCCACTGTTGTCCCATCCTCCCTCCTCAGGTGCAAAGAAGGACACATCCTTGTCTACTACACCATGCCTCTGCTCCTCTTGAAACTAAATCCACATCCTAACCACCTCATCTTGATGCCCCATCTCCACAGAGACAATCAGGCAACATATATATTACATTGATACTTATATGAATAAATCCCCTGTTGGAATGTAAGCTGTGGAAGGCAGAATTTCACTTTTGTTCTTTGTATATCCCTAAGTGCTTAGCAAAGTACCTGGCAAAAAGCAGGTGTCTAATAAGTGCTTTTAGACTGACTGACTGAAGTAACTCTAGTGTCTTTTCTCTGTTGATTATCTCTATTTATCCTGTATATAGTTTGTTTGTACATACTTGTTTGCATGTCAACTTTCCCATAAGATTGTGAGCTGTTTTCTCTGCTATTATCTTACCTTCTCCCTCTATAGATCTCCCATGGATTGAGAGCCTTATGACTTGCTTCCCAGCACAAACATCAAGTAAGGTCATTTCTTCAGAGTTTGATGGAGCCCACACATCAAATCAGGAAGAAAGTGTAGCCCTTGGTCGGGTAATAAGCTTCTTTCCCACTTGCTATATATGACCAGCCTTGAAACTAAAAGATTGAGGGAGGAGCATGGGGGCAGAGTGGGTGATGCTGCTGCCTTCCACCCTTGGCATTGGTGAAATGATTCATTCCACTTCAACCACACAGAGTGATCTCACGTGAGCTAACCTCAGACAAACGAACTCTGAGATTCTCTTCTCTGAGCCAATTTCTCGTCCTTCCATCACCTAATTCGTTCTGAATTCCTGTGCTAACAGAGGTGATTACAGTAATTGCTGAACTGCTGGGAAGTGTACTTTGCAGCCGTCATCGATATATTGATCACCTACTTACTATGTGCCAGGTACTGCATTAAATTCTGGAGATACTAAGAAATGCAAAATGCAGTCCTGACCTCGAGGAGGTCAGAGGTCAGTCTAATGGGGGAAGCAACATGCCAAAAATATATACAAACAATCTATACAGGACAACTGGGAAATAATCAACAGAAGACATCAGAGTTAAGAAGGCTTGGGAAAGGTGTTTTGTAGAAGGCAGGATTTTAGGACTTGAAAAAAGCTACCAAAGCCAGGAGGTGAAGATGAGGAGGGAGAGCACTCCGGGCATGGGGGATAGCTAGAGAAAATGTCTAGAGCCAAGAAAGGGAGAGTCTTGTTTGGGGAACAGCAAGGAAACCAATGTCACTGGATGTAAGAGTACACATGGGGGTGGGGGCAGTATAAAGCATAAGAAAACTGGAAAGTTGAAGAAAAGAGGGCTAGGTTATAAAGGGCTCTGAATGCCAAACAGAGAATTCTGTATTTTTTCCTGGAAGTGATAGGGAGTCACTGGGGTTTATTGAATAATAAATTCAATAAACAGTGGGGTGTTTTTAGGTGTTTATTGGGTAATATCAAATGAATCCATACAATTTTAAAAAGATACCTTGTCATTATCCTTCAGACCTCCTAGCCCTACTAATCTTCAGCCCTGCTAATTCTCAAACCCTGCAGCTAGAGAAAGGGACAAAACTATGCTGACCCTGTCCACTATAAATCTTGCTGTCTACTTTCTTCTGGGCCCTCACTGTTGTACCGTATTCCTACTCATCTGATTGGTTCCCTAATCACACTTCAAACAGCAGCTCCTTGCTTTGAATGCCTATATCACTGAGATCACAGATTTTTAAAAATTATTATTATTATTTTGCTTTTTGGAGGGGCAATTGGGGTTAAGTGACTTGCCCAAGGTCACATGGCTAGTTTTTTGTGTTGTGTCTGAGGCCGGATTTGAACTCAGGTCCTCCTGACTCCAGGGCCGGTGCTCTATTCACTGCACCACCTAGCCACCCCTAAACTAAATTTTTTAATTTAAAAATAAAATGGTCATTTCCACATTCATAATAGAATGAAAAAAAGCTCATACATGAAACTGCAGATCTCTACTATGTACAGCTTGCTTTTCTTTTTAAGTATAAAAGCTTGTTTTTGCTTCTTTCTGATTTCTATTCTTTTCTCTGCATTAAAGAAGATGCCTCAATAAATAATTCCCTCTCCTTTCTTCCCCATCCCTATTCCTCCTTGTTCCCCCAACTGACCACTAGGAAAAAAAGAAAAAGAAAGCCCTTGTAACAAATATGCATAGTCAAGCAAAACTAATTCCCACATTGGCTGTGCCCATAAATATATGTCTTATTCTACATCTTGGGTCTACTGCTTCTCTGTCAAGAGCGAAGCAAGTTTCATCATTTCTCTGGAATTGGATTACAAATATTGTTACTATAGCTTTAAGAGCAAATTGAATCTTGAGGAAAAGAGTTGGTGTGGGCAGCTGGAAGGGACAGTCAAGGAATGGATTATTGTGAAGGACCTACCCCTACAGTCAGGTAGACTTGATGGTGGTGGGGGTAGGGTATGCTTATCAGTAAGCCATGAGAATCTATGAAGAATTTGAACTATACCTTTCAATATAAGGCCAGGGAGAGAGTGGGATTTTTTTTTAAAGCTGTTAGGAACCACTTGACTGTGGAGAGATAATATTAATAATATTAGCTTGAGAAAAGCTAGAGACTTTTCTTGTCATTGAAGAAAATATGGAAAGAAATGAAGAGATCTTTTCTGAGGAAGCAGTTTTCAAACTTTATCATATGAAGATTTAAGAAAAATCTTTACTTGGTATCTTGAGAGACTGAATGGAATAACAGTTAAGTTTCCAGACAAGCGGAGCTAACCACTGATATTTTGAGCATTTCAGTTGACTTTGGTGGTGATATGGGTCTTAGCCAAAGTATTATAAATAGTTATATATTTGTTATTGCTCTCATTTAACCAATTTTAAAATTCAAATATAGGTCAGTATAAAGAAGCCATGTGACAGAATTAAGAGAAAGTTGGTTTAAGTCCCACCTCAAACAAAGACTCTGTGGCTTTAGGAAAGTCACATAATTTCTCAATGCTCTAGGCCAGTGATATCAGATTCAAAAAGAAACAGATCTCTGATGCATACTGACTTAGAAAACCACAAGACAACATTATCTATGTTCTATAGCATTTTTATTTACTCTGTTAAATATTTCCCAATTACACTTTAATTTGGTTCAGGCCATGTAGGAACTGACATCTCTGCTCAGCTATAAATTGAAGATGCTGAGTTGCCTATACCTATGAAATTAGAAGTTTAGTTCCTACTCCTATCCAAGGAAAGTAACTACTATTGGGAAGTACACCCATGAGGGCTTGGGAGTTACAGTGTTAGTAGGAGTAGCCAGCCACAGAGTTAACTCTAGAACCCTGAGAATAGTAACAGCCATCCCTCTACAGAGGTTGAAGGTAATTTCAAACGAAAGACGTTAGCATTATAGTGCGGAGAGGAGGGTTGGAAAGATCAGGAAAGATCTCCTGCAGAAAGACAGATTTGAGCTGAGACTTGGTGTAATCCATGGAAACTAAGAGGTAGAGGTCAGGTAAGAGAACATTCCAGGTATGGGTGACGGCCAGTTATACAAATGCATGAAGGCAGATGAATTATTATGTGCAAGAAATAGCAAGGAGACACATATGGCTAGTTCACAGAGTATATGGAAAAGAGCAAAATATAATTAGACTAAAAGGTGGGGTCAGAACTTTAAATGCCAAAAGATTTTATATGTGATTCTGGAGGTAATATGGAATCAGTGGAATTGAGAAGCAGGGTAAATGTGGGCAGACCTATGTATGCTATAGGAAAAAATCATTTTGACACTGAATGGTGGAGTATGGAAAGACCCGAGTCACAGTCTAGGTGATGAACTAGGGTGGCAGCTGGGTGAAGAGAACTAAGGGGATGATTTAAAATGTTGTAAAGTTAGAAAAAAGATTTAGCAAAAGATTGGATATATGGGGTGATAGTGAAGGGTCAAGATAACACTGAAGTTGCAAGCTTTGGCAGCAAAAAAGAAGTTTGGAAAAGGAGAGGGTTTAGGGAAAAAGGTGAATTGTTTCGGGACATGTTGAGTTTGAAATGCCTATGGGACTTCCAGTTCAAGATGTCTAAAGGTTGGTGATGCAGCACTGTTTAGGAGACACTTAGCTTAGAAACATAGACTGGGAATCATCTGTACAGATTACTTTTGGGGTCACTTGCAATAGTCATAAGCTGAGGTCAGAGGCAGGGAATGCTGTGACTCCTAGGCATTAACTAACATGGCCTCAGATGGAGGTGTGGGGTTGGCAAAAGGATCCGAGTTATGGAGAAAGCAAAGGGCTTGGTGCTGGGCTGGCTGAGAGAGGAGAAAAGGAAGTATCAATGATCGATTCAAATGTGTAACCTGGGGTCAGGAGGACAGAGAGATCTTACAAATTGAGACAAGGAAGCTGAGAGTGTATAAGTTTTAGATTTGAGAATGAGCTACACTTTTACCATAATTTTTGAAGCAGGTGGCAAGACATTTAGTTGGGAGAGATGGGGAGACCTAGTCAATGGATGAGGGAGCAAAGGAATGATGTAACCTGCCATATATTTCCTGAGAACTCTATCTCCACCTTGTGTTAGCCCTTGACTAATGTCAGGGAAATTATTAGAGGAAATGTGGAAGGAAACTAGCAAAATTAAGTAGTTCTAGTATAAACAGGTATAGAAAGATCCCTCCCACCCGCTTTCCATTTTGGTGACCAGGCCCTTACCTAAAGCCAAATGGCCATTAATTATTTTTATGTGTTTTTTTATCATTCAATTTTATTTTATTCTCAAACGAAGAACTGCCTTTTCTCCTTTCACCCTCCCCTCCCCCTAAGAGCACACACAACTGAGAAGCAAGAAAAACAAAACCCTGTTTACAAACGTGTACAGTCCAAGACAAATTGCATCACTGGCCATGTCAAAAAAGGCATTTCTCAATCTGTACTCTGAGGCCATCATGTCTCTGTCAGGAGATAGGCAGTCTGTTTCATTCCTTTGGAACTGTGCTGGTCAATGCATTCATCAGAATTAACAACCATAAACTTCTGCCTCTTTTTGGCCAGTCCCAAGAAACAGGGACAAAGCACAGGGGGCAGTGGCCCCTTGTGCTGAATCTTGGTTCTGCTTCTTGTATGATCTTGACAAAGTCTCTGAACATCCCTGGGCCTGTTTCCTCATCAGTAAAATGAGGACTTGGACCTTACAGTAGCTGATTACTAAGCTCCCTTCAAGCTCTAAAGTCCTGCTAGCCCTTAACTGCCAGCATATTAAGCATGTTGCAGGAATTCAAGAATAAATAACCTAGATAATAATTAGCTTTAGGCTGGAATTCTGGGCTTGTGACAGATTTCACTGCCAAGGCTAGTGCCACACGTGTTATTGTCAGTCAGCCGTTTCTGACTCTCCCTGACCCCATTTGGGGTTTTCTTGGCAAAAATTTTGGAAGGGTTTGACACTTCCTTCTCCAGGTCATTTGACAGATGAGGAAACTGAGGTAAAAAGGGTTAAGTGACTTGTCAAGGGTCACACAGCTAGCACACATGTGGTAGGGTAATGGATAGGATGTGATTCTCCTCCAGCCCTTGCTCTCTTAGGCCTCTGTCATCCACATACATTCTATCTGTTTCCAGCACCAGGAAAAAAATAAAAACCAAGTCAGAATGTAATGTTGCCAAGTTTCACTGTTCAGGGTTCTAGATATAAACTACAAATAGTCAAATCAAATCAAGCATTTATTAAACAGCAGTCATAGCCCAAACTTGGCAGCCACTCCGAATTTTACCTTCCACAGTCCATACTGTGATACAAAACTACAGGATCAGTCATTAGCCCTGTCTAATCAGTGTTTTAGGGTCAGACTCCTGACATTCCTAGGAAACATCTTGGCAGGTGAATGCACATGAAGCTCTTTGAGCCACAGCACCTATCATGTCTCTTGGCACCCAGCAAACAAAGCCATAGCAAAAACTGGGACCACTCAAGAGTTATTGGTTCCAGAAAAGGTTCAGGTTTGGCAGCCTGATTCTGAGTGCTATCACTGTTGTGATAGTTGTCCAGAGTCACTTTATTACACACAAGTAGTTTTCTAGCTCTTGAGATGCAGTTTCTAGGAGGAAAGGGGAGGCCAAGTAGGCTTCAGTTCTGCCCCTACCAGAAAGAGTCATCCCCATTATTCCTGGATGCTGGAATCAAGTCCCAGAAGTCACAGGGGCTTCTTCTTCTAACTGGTTTCTTTGGTTTCCCCTCAGATCAGCTAAAGGGCTGTCTCTGCTCCAGCTGTTGCTGCTTTTGTTTCTTGAGCTCCCTATAGGCCTGCACAACACGCTCTCTCTCCTCTGCCACAATCCGCTGTCGAGCCAGTGAGACGGCTGGGGGTTTGGGAGCATTGCTAGGGGTCAGGAGGCTTGTCAGCAACAGCGACTTGTTGCCGAGCTGAGAAAAAGAGGGCAATAATGAGGTAAGAGAGGGATCCCCTTGGGCCTGTTCTTAGAACTAAGATCAGTACCAGTATTTGTGTGCACAGCTCCCAGCCCCAACACAGCTGAGATCTACCCACCACCCAGACCAGGACAGAATAAGGCTCCTCTGCTCCCAGGCACACATCCCAGGTGCTGCCCAGAAGCCCCACCAAATCAACCTTCACTGGAAGGGTGATGGACAAGGTTATTTCAAATTCTTATGACCCATTAATGTGATACATTCATCCTCACTTGACCAGACCCCTCACCCAAGCCCCATGTTACCTTGTCACTGTTTGTGCCCTTCCTTGGTTTTGCTGTTAATTCCGGGGGCTGAAGGACAACCTCACCAAATTTCACAGAATCTACAATGGAAAGAGGTTTGAGAATGACTCTAATAGGATGCTGTCTACACAGCCAAACCACTCACATCTCACCTTTCCCCACCCTCTCTCTAATCCAGAACCACCCTCAACCCTGCCCTACCTTTCCTGATGAAAACAACCCCAGAAAAAGAATTCTATTTCTGGTTCAAATTGTACCACCAGTGGTTAGGGCAGCAGGTAGGGAACTAGACACAAAGTGCTGCCCTTGCAGTCAGGAGATACTTAAGCCTGAATTTTGCCCCTGACCCTCTCTATGGGACCCACTCTGAGCCCCTATCCACAGAAAAAAGTAAAGGCTTTTGGACAGATCAAACAAGATAATGTATATGAAGGGCTCTGCAACATCATGCCATGATATACATGTCAGCTGTAATTATATTTGTTATTAAAAGTTTCCACAAGTGGCATGGCTAAAACCACTGGATGCTAATAACCTGCTCTCTGATCTACAAGTCCTCAGAAATCTCTAAAATACTCTCTTCTGGCATGTGTTTCCAAAAGCAGGTGATTGGCAGACTGAATCCCAAGCTGGAGAACCTTGAAAGAGTTCTTTTTCCAGGCCAGCTATTGCCTTTTCCTCTTTCTGATGTCGAACTTTATCCAAACGCCGTCTCTGGAACCTAAAAAGTCAAATATAATTCATTTTTTCCCAATATTTTCCAGGATGATAAACTGATATCCATATCACTCACACACACATACATATACATCTCACAGAAATTATTGTTGTTATTCCAGTCACGGCTGACTCTTCTAACCCCATTTAGGGTTTTCTTAGCAAAGATACTGGAGTGGTTTGTTATTTCCTTCTCCAGCTCATTTTACAGATGAGGAAACTGAGGCAAACAGGGTTAAGTGACTTGCCCAGGGTCACACAGCTAGTAAGATTCTGAGGTCAGATTTGAATTCAGGAAGATGAGCCTTCCTAGTTCCCAGTCCAGTATTCTATCTACTGTGCCAACTATCCAGAAGTTAATAACTATAAGGTGAAATCTGAAACAGAGTTAGAGAGCCTGAAGAAAATTGGTCAACAGGAACAGAAGGACTATTTTTCCTGTAAACTTCCAATGGGGCCTAGAACAGAGTCAAGAAAAATCATAGGCCTCTAGTGACAAGGGACCTCAGATGCAAATGCAAATGTTATTCAAAATCCATGAAAAGCATTAATCCCATCTACAGCAGCCTCATTGAGGGCTACCCAGATTGCTCTGGTCACGGGGAGCTCTACTCCCTAAGGAAGCTCACTCCATTTCTGGACAGTATTAACAATAAAGTTTGTCCACACCCTGTCTTGAAAACAGCCTTCCTGTAATTTCTACCCACTGAACTTGGTTCAGATCCCCAAGAACCAATCAAATCCAAGTCTAACATTTCTACATAACAATCTCGTCATAGATTTGAAGTTAGCGAATGTGTCCTTTTCTAGTCACCTCAAATTAGTTCTTTTCTTTTCTATGCTAAACATCTCCCTGAACTTCAAATGATTCTTTTGTGGTTCAATTCTGAGACCCTTCACTACACCGGGTGTTTTCTTCTGGAAAATGTGGCACCCACAATTGCACCCAATAACCCAGATGTGGTAGGAAGAGGGAAGATATACATCTGTTAATGTCACTTAAGAGGCTGCTAGATGGCGCAAGAGAGCCAGGGCCAGACCTGGAGTCAGGAAGACTTGAGGTCAAATTTGACCTCAGACAAGTACTAGTTATATGACCCTAGGCAAGTCACTTCATCTCTGTTTGCCTCAGTTTCCTCAACTGTAAAACAGGGATAATAATACCTAGAGGCTTGTTTTAAGGATCAAATGATAGCGTCAAATCAATTTATAAATTTGTAAAGTGCCTAGACCATAGCAGGTTCTTAACAAAGGCTTGTTTCCATTTTTCCTTCTAAGATATCTTTAGGGTTTTTTTTGTCAATCACAATACATTGCTGATTCAAACTGAGTTTACAATTCACTAAAACCCTGAGATTTTTTTCACATGAAAAATACGAAAAAATTTCTAGTCACATTTTCCTCTACTTCATATTTGAGCTTTTGAACAAATAGATTTCATATTTATTCTTATTAATCGTGTTTTAGCCCAATGATCTCATCTTTGTGGATCCTGATTCTATCATCCAACATAACGGCTATCTCCCCGTTTTTTGGTCAACTGCAAATTTTAGAAAGTGCCCAAATGCCTAGTAAGTGAAGGTGAATTTGTACCATTAATAGTTTTAGAAATCCAACTATATTATCCTTCTAACAAAGCCTGAGACCTTGGTTCCAGGACAAAGTCTCCCAATGTTTAAATCTTAAGATACCGGCACACTAATGAGGAAAGAAAAATAGCTATAACTAGAGTAGAGGAAAGAAACTATAGAAACAATGGAGTTCACAAATAGCCTGCAATGTAAACTTTTATCCTGCCTATCTTCCCCATAAGACACTTGGTAGCCATGAAATGGTCTCCATGGGGTTCCCCAAACTCAGCATTCCACCATTCCAACTCCATGTCTTTACACAGACTATCCATCCCATCTAACCACTGGGCAGGTAGGTGGCTCAATGGATAGTGGGCAGGGTCTGGAGTTGGGAAGACCTAAGTTCAAAACCAGCCTCAGATTCTTAATGGCTATGTGACCTTGAATAATTCACTTAACCACTACAGACCTCAATCTGTTCTTCTATAAAATGGGGAAAATAATGGCACCTACTTCAGAAGGTTCTTGTGAGGATAAAAATGAAATAATGTTTGTAAAACTCTTTGGAAACTTCAAAACGCTATAAAAATGCTATCATCGTCGTCATCACTGATGGTTCCCTCCAAGGCTTGCCTTAGGTACTACATCTTCCCAAAAGTAGGTACCATTTACTGCTTGTTGTTCTCTCCTTCCCCAGTTAATCACACATATACTTACCTGTTTGCATGTGCTATCCTCCAGTGGAATTTAAGCTTCCTGAAAGCAGGGACTATTTATTTTTGTCACTGTATCTCTCCAGTGTCAAGCATAGTACTCTACATACTCACATGTTTCACTTCTTGTTTCCTCATCTAGATTGCAAACTCCTTAAGGGCAGGAAATTTAGTTATGCAGTGCCTACCCTAGTACAGATGTTCAAAAAAATGTGATTACGGATTTGACTGAAACTGGAAACTTGCTTCTCCAGGTCGGCCTTTGGCATTATCTGGGAGTTTCTGTCGCCATCTGCTGGTGAACTAACATCATTGCCATCAACCAATGAAATTTTTAGTGCCTAATGAGTGTTCTGAAGTCTAGAAGCCTCTAAAATCCCTATGCCCTGACATGTTTGGGGATAGTAATACCCTCAAGCTGGAGATTTAAGCAAATAGTCATCACACCCCAGCCAAACCCAACTCACTCTTTCTTCCGCTGAGATTTCTCTTTCTTTTGCTGAGAAGCTTCTTCCTTCTCGGGTTTCTGTTCCAACTGGTTCTCACTGAGAAAGATCACATGCTGGGCCTCTTGTTCCATTCGGTGAACATATGCTTCATCCGACTCCTTTTTTCCCTGCTTGAATTTGGGAACTGGGATGTCTGACAGAGACCCCATTGCTTCCTTCTCAAACTTCTGCCTGAATGCCACTTGGACTAGGGAAACAGCCAGAATGTAAAGTTTCAGAACAGAAAGTGACCTGAGGAACCATTTATTCATTTTATGCAGGAGGATGGTGAGACTCAGAGTGGTAAAGATCACATAGTTTATTAGTGGCAGAAGTGGGACAAGAACCCAAGCCTCCTGACTCTCAAATGCTTTATAATATACCAGGCTTCAGGAACCTAAGAATGGGGGAGAAGAGATTTAAGAGAGTAAAGTATTCTATAGCAGAAGAAAGACTTTTTAGCCTCAATCAATGTAATCTATTCTAAAATTAGACTTCCCATAAATCGAGGGTTCTTAAATAAGTTTTTTGTGTCACAGACCCTTTTGGTAGCCTAATGAATCCTGTAGACAAGATCTCAGAATTAAGTTTCTAAATGCACAAAGTAAAGGATTATAAAAGATTACAGAAGAAATCAATTGTACTGAAATATAGTTATGCCTCCTGCCCCTAAAAAAAAATTCAGAATGCCCAGGTTAAGAACCCTTGGGAGGGAGTGGGGAGAGAAGAAACAGATGTTCCATTTTTAAACAGGCCCAATTCAAAGCAAAATTATCTTAAGTAAGCCTTGTTTCTGGAGCACAGACTTAGAGCTGGAAAGAACCTAGAGATCATTAAGTTCATTCTTATTTATCTAACTCCCCTTTCCCCATCTCCTTCACTCCAAGTGTTTCCTAGGTTCTAGTTAATATGAACCACTGATTTATCTGGGCTCCCCCATCTATACCTTTGCTTATATTGTTTCTTTCCTGCCTTTCTGCAGACTAAAATACCACCCATCTATTATGACTCAGCTCATATTCCACCAAATCCACACTACCTTCCTGCCCCCAACCTAATGTTATCTCTTTCAGAAAACCCCTGAAATACTGACAGGTATACTGAGTTCAGCCTTGTGCTACATCCAATGGGTGTGAGGGTGGTTATTTGGGAATTCCAGATCAACTGACTCCCCGAGTCAAGTAAGATGACATTAAGGGATGCAAAGGGGCAGGTAACAGACTGCAAGACATAAGGATTTAACCTTTTGCTGACCCAGAGTAGCCCATCTACATATGGAAATAATAGCAAATGCAGATGAGGACTGGAAAAGACCCCTGCATATGGACTGCTTTGGTGATTTTTCTCTACTCATTTTTTTTTTTTTACTGTCCTGGACAGAATGGAGAAGTCAATTCTAAAGAGAGTTCACACTTCATCTTTTCCTTTGTTTCTACTAGAAAGTACAGCAAAAAGTGGGGGAAGGGATTTCTCTCCTATCAATCCCCACCTCCCATCTGGCACTGGTGTTTTGGCAGCAAGTCCAGAAGCAGGGTAGAGCTGAACTGGTAAGGGGAATCTCAACTCTGTAGGCAAGACTTTGCTCAAGAGAGGCAAGATTCCTGCTGGTTCTAGACTATGGGTTCTACTTCTTTCCTGGAGCACACGGCAAATAATATGCTGGGCCAAGATTTCAGCTGAAGCTGAAGGCAGTGATGCCAGTCTTCAGGGATACAAGCCCTGCTTAGGAGACAACCAGACAACTCACTGAGGAGAAATGCTTCAACCCACAAGGAACAGTTGGGGACTATCAGAAGAATGCGGGGTGGGAAAAGAGGACAGATACATCCCTAGAAGTCTAAGTTACCTTGAACACGTCTCCAGTATTCGTGCCTCTCTACTTAAGAGATTTATAAGTGTCAAGGCAGCTAGGTGGTGAGGTGGAAAGGAACTTGGGGTCAGGAAGACCCAATACATATGCTCAATAGCTGTGCAACCCCAGGCAAGTCACTTAACCTCTCTCAGCCTTAGTTTCCTCATCTGTAAAAACCGAGGATAATAATAACACTTACCTCCCAAGCGTTGTTAAGAGGACACAATCACATAATACTTGAAAAGCACTTTGCAAACCTTAAAATGCTATGTAAATTTTAGCTATTATTTGAATTGACACTGAGTTTCTGGTTTGGGGGGAGATATTTTGTTGATATTTATTGTGCTATTTCACAAAATGCTTTTGTATTTTGAGCTGGAGAAGTTAGAGTTGTGTCCTTCAGCTATCTATCAAAAGATAAACATATCCACTGTGGTTTATGAGCTACACGGGAGCCAAAAGCCACTGAGTACTCTAAACTTACAGTTTTAATCTTCTGGGTCTAACCTATAAGTTAGAGTTGGGGGGAAAAGGGTGGAGCCCCTAGGCCATGGCAGGGGCTTTTGTGTAACTGTTCTAACTCTCCTACTAGATTGTGAACTCCTTGAAGACAGAGTCTGTGTTTTCATTTCTCTCACTATCTCCCAAATGGAGTAAGTACTCATCATGTTGAATTGACTGGAGATGAATTAAAGATGTGTGGAGAGTGACAGAGTAGAGACAGGAATCCAGAACCTGGGTTCAAGTCCTGCCTCTGAGGCTCACATATCTGTAGCCACAGACAAGTCATGTAACCTCTCAGTGACCCTAGGAAGACTCCCTAAGTGCTGAATAACAGAGGATGTGTTGATGTGTACAAGAGCAGGAAATTCCACACAAAGAACTCCCTGAAGCAATGAAATCACAAGTCTAGACCCCACAAAAGATGTTCTAGCTATTCCCTCAGCTGGGAAGCAACAAAGTGTGTCCTACCTGCTTTTCTTTTCTTTTTGCTGATATGTTTTTTCATCTCCTGGCGGCTCTTCATAATTTCCCGAAGTCGGAAAGGAATCTCTTGATCATCCAAGTTCTTGGGCTTAGAGTTTACTTTCTTCTTCTCTTTTCTAGAAAGAGAAGACACAAGACACACACAAGAGATGTATTAGCACCATGTGAACACCTTCCACTCCAAGCTGGTGGTTATACTGGTCACTCTTGTATTTGTACCCCAGTCGGGGTTCATCATTTACCCACTACTGCTGTAGTCTAAACTGAATTCTCATGGATCTAATGACAATCAAATTAATTACCACCTCATTCGTTCTCTATGGAGCAGTCAAGACTCCAAATCACATTAATCAAATTTTTGAGCTTGAAGAGATCTTAATGTCCTAGGCTCAAATTATGTTATGAGAGATGATGCCCCAATATCAAGACAGGGGTGTGTGTGTGTTTTATACAGTATATCAGTATAGGACAGGGGTGGGGAACCTGCAGTCTCAAGGCCACATGTGGCCCTCTAGGTCCTCAAATGTGGCCCTTTGACTGAATCCAAACTTCACAGAATATATCCTTTAGGATCTTACCTCTCTGCCACTTCCTACCCTATGCAAGCCTCCCTAAGCCTCAGTTTCCTTATCTGTAAAAAGCCAGGGGGATGGATCAGATGAATTGAGGTCCCTTCCAGATTTATGATAGAAATAATCTAGTATAAAGTCTTTATTTTGTATGTATGGAAACAGGCTGAGAAATGTGGCCCAGTCAAAGAGATATCACTAGTCTGGGCCAAGCCCAGTCTCCAACCCAGGTCTCCCAGCTCACCTCTTTCAACTATATACCACACTGCCTCTAATTTGGGACTTTTAAACCATTCAATATTATAGGCTGGCTAAATGAAGATGATATATGGTAAGTGCCAAATTACTATCCACTATAGTGCAATCGCAGCATTTCAAGTCAACTTGTTCTCTCTTCTTACCTCTCTCACTCCTTTCCCTCTCACTAGATCAGTCAAAACCAATTTTCACAATGCCTCTGGTGCAAAGTACTCCAAGTGTGATTGAAAACCAAGGAGACCAAAGCAGATCTGAGGGGCCATGAGCAAAAATACCTTGTGGACCTTAAATTACCAAACTATAAGGATCATAACTGACACTTTAAGGTTTGAAAAGTGCTTAACATACATCTCATCAACAGATCTGTTGGGACAGATATATCATGCCCATTTGTTGTGTCTGACTCTTCCTGATCCCACTTGGGGTTTTCTTGGCAAAGATACTGGAGTGGTCTGCCATTTCTTCTCCAGCTCATTTTACAGATGAGGAAACTGAGGCACACAGGGTTAAGTGACTTGCCCAGGGTTATACAGTTAGTAATTGTCTGGGGCCAGCGTTGAACTCAGGAAGAGGAGTGACTCCATGCCTGGCATTCTATCCACTGTGCCACCTAGGTGGCCCATTTTCATTTTACAGATAAGGAAACTGAGGCTTGGAGATTAAGGGCCTTGCTCAGTTACCATCATTATTTTTTATCCATTTCTCGAGTCGGTGATAACACTAACAAATAAACATCATTGTTGTTTTTACTATTAATTATATTTATATTATATTTTATATATATAATTATATATTTATATATATTTTATATATATAATTATATATATATATATAAATTATATGTATTTATCTTGTTAAATTAACATATATTAATATGGAACTCAGGAAATCCGGTTAAAGTTGTCTGAGGAGGGGGGAGGTTGTGACCCCGTGGGGCATGTCGTACCTCGCCTGTCCCGGCTGCGGCGTCGGAGGCTGCTTCCCTTGTTTCCGCTGCCCCTGATGGCTCCGTGGATCCCGGGAGGCGGACCCCGAAGGCCCTGGCACTCTGGGGCGCCCAAGCCGGGCTTTCGCCATGCTCCACCACAGACTCGCCCGCCCCCACGTGCTGTACTTCCGCCCTCCGCAACGGCTCATCCCAGCCCCGTCCCCTACCTTCCTTGTCCCACCTTCTCCCCACGGCCATTGGTCAATAGAGCCCGGGTCGGGTCTCACGATTGGTCCGTGTGGTCGCCACTCAAGGGCCCCTCCCTACTCAAGGATGTACGAGCACCCTTCCTTAACCACAATGTTGCTACTGCTGCGGAGCGCTAGCGGCTGGAGACCATTGGCGGCTGCCGCCATAGCCGCCTCACCCTTCGCCCCGGCAAGTACCGGGCATCCGCGGAGGGAAGGGCGGCGGATTGAGGGCCGAGGGAATCAAAGCTGGAGAGCCAGAGGGCAAAGGTCACGGGGTGGCGGTGCAGCGCGCTGGTCCTGGGGCTTTCGTTAGTGACCTTCGGGGGCCTGCAGAGGGAGAGTTTGTGTTTCACTATAGTCATCCGAGGGGCCCCGGCAGAGCCTGGGGAATCACCCCAGGCCTCAGGCTGATAGTAATAATGATAACAGATATTATGTTACTAATGATATCAACAGTAATCAAGAATAGCCTACATTTATACCTCGCTAACTATGTGCCCGGTACTGTGCTTTGCAATTCCTGTCTCATTTGAATTTAAGAACAACCCCGGGAAGTAGGTGCTGTTATCATCCCCATTTTACAGATGGGGAAACTGAGGCAAACAGGTTAACGACTTGCCCTGGCTCACACAGCTAGTAAGTGTCCAAGGATTTGAACTCAGGTGCTGTATTCACTGAACCAACTAGCCATCTCAATTTGGAAGGAAGATTTATTGCTAGGGTCTGCTAGTAAATGTTTAACAAGGAGAATGGGAGTGGAGTGGGATGGGGTGGGATAAAGTTTAATCTGCATTACTAGCATTTTTTCAGTCACCTTTTCTAGTCTAGACAATCAAGAAAACAATAAATTAAGCCCTAATTGGTAGCATTTGTGGTTTGCCAGTTTCCTAGATGTAAATGTTCATACTGAAAATTTTAACAGTGGGCAGAGCAGATAAAAGCTGGTGGCAGCACATCACTCACTACTAATTGTTGGGGTATAGAACATCGAATATCCTTATTAAAAGACCCCAAAGATCCAGGAAGTCACCTGGGCTAGAGGAACTCTGATGTCAGGGACATGCTTAGCTATTCTCCAATCTCTGTCAGGACTGGGTTCCTAGCTCCTCATACACTAGACCCCTACCTAATACCTCCTCTGTGCTAAGTATTTCTCCAGGAAGGCAGTGGAAAACAGCCTTGAACTTGGAATTAGAAGACCTGGGCTTAAACTTCTAAGTAGTTGTATGAGCATGGACAATTCATTTAATCTCTTCAGGTCTTTGTTTCCTCACCTATAAAATAAAGTAGTTATATAAATCAGTAAAGGACTAAATCATTTTAAAGGTCCCTTCCAGTGCTAAAGGTCTCTCCTTGTGCTCTGATTTGGGTACCTTCCACCAAACTCCAGGGAGAGGAATAATGTGTTTGTCATAATTAACTGTCAACTAATAGGGTGATTTGAAGGAAAGAGTCTCCCCTGTAGCCTTCTGTCCTTTTCAAGCCTCTCCCAAAACCAAATGAAAGGAGAGCTGGTTTTATACTTTTCCTGCTTAAGTAATTTTTACATATGTATATATATATCTCCAACCTTCAGGAACCACTCCAAGTCTGCAGTTGTGCTAGGCACTTGGACTTCCCTGGGATTCCCAACAGGTACTGTACCAGAGCCTTCACCAGCAGCAGCAGGACTTTTGGGAAGAATGAGACAGGTCAAGGTTCTGGAGCAGACACTCCAAAAAGCAACATGAAGACTGATGTAGTTCCCAGCCAGCAAGGCTCCTCCCACTCAGATGGAGGTTCTTCAGAGCCCCCATATGCTCAGTGCCCAGCATTGTCACCCCCTACAAACTGCTGCATGAGTGGCTGCCATAACTGTGTGTGGATCAAGTATGCTGAGGAGATCCTACGGCACTATCCAGACGGTGGGCCCAAAGCATTGGCTGCTGTGGACGAACATATCCAAGATGAGAACATTAAGACCTTTATCAAGATGGAGATCAGGTTCCAAATGAAAGAGAAAGATTGAGGGAGGTACTTCTTTCCACCTGGCAATTGTCTCTCAGGGAGCTATAACCACCTCTAGAGATTTTTGTGCCTCCTTTTTCCAGGGGCCTTTGGATAAAAAGTGAATAATTATAGGATGATTATTTATTGACTTTGCCTGAAAATAAATGCCCCAACCCCTTGACCCCCTAACATTTCACCTGGAAGTATTTGCCCTCTGCTGATTATGTGTTTGTTTCTTTTTGAAGTGTCATTCTTGAAACATCTAAAACTGCCTTGGCAACTTTTTAGTCTGACTATAGCTCTTCATTCTTAAGTAAGCTACAGTCACTCCTGGGAGCTTATAGACTAAAACTAATGCACTAATATATAGACCTTTGTAGGTTACTGAGATGAGATAAAAAATCATGTACAATAAAGTGCTGTTAAAAAGCATTACCTTGGCTAAGAATTGGAAATAAAGGGATGCCCATCAGTTGGGAAATGGCTAAAAAAGCTGTGGCATATGATTGTAATATAATATTGTGCTATGAGAAATGACAAGCAGGATGATTTCAGAAAAACCTGGAAAGACATGAACTATAATGAATAGAATTAAAATGTTGTACTCAGCAACAGCAAAATTGTTTGATGAAGAGTAGTGATGACTTAGTTATTCTCAACAATATAATGATCCAAGACAATCCCAAAGGACTAATGATGAAGCATACTATACACCTCCAGAGAAAGAACTGACATTGACTGAATACAGACTGAAGCATGCTATTTTTCATTTTTTCTTTAACTTTCTTCCCTTTTATTTAGTCTTCTTACACAAAACGACTAATACGGAAATATTTTATGTAACTGTACATGTATAACCTATATATGATTGCCTACTCTCTCAGGGAGGGAAGGAGGAATAGAATTTGGAACCCCAGAATTTAAATAAAAATGTTTTTAAAAATTGGGGAAAAAATGCGTTGCCTCTTCTACCATAAAATTAAATTAAGCCTGGGTCCATCAACAATTAAGTGTTGTCTAGATGCTTATATTCTATTCATGGGGAACAGTGGGGGTATGTGTGTTTGTCTCTGTGTGTGTGTGTGTTTTGGGGAGAGAAGAACTAGAAGCTGCAGCAATTAAGAAAGGGCTAAGGGCTTAGGTAGACAGGAGGCACTTTAAACTTAATTTTGAAAGGGCAGCTCACAATCCCCATGTGGTTGACCAAAGTGAGGACAGTTTCAACTCAGTATTTGTCCATATTTGGTAATAACTTTTATTGTAGTAAAAGCAGTTCCTTGAGGGCAAGGAACTCCTTCGTTTTTATCTTTGTATCATTACAAACAAGCACAGTGCCTGACAAATAGTAGGCACTTAATAAATGTTTCTTGAATTCAATTTCAAAGGAGTGGGATGATTTTGGTAGCTGGCCATTGCTGAAGAATAGTAAACTGCACTTTGAGTCCAGGCTGCTGCTGCATTTAAGCAAGGTGAAAGCTGATTAAAATGTTTTCAAATGGACTCATGTAATTTTTAAGGGATTTCAATGAACTCTGATATCAATTACCCAGCATTTACAAGTTTCCTTCTATGTACCAGTGATGGGGTACCTGGGGTCTAGGTCGGACCAACTTGTGGAGCCAGTCTGTGAAGCCTGGCCCACACCCTCCTTTGCCCTTGCCTTTTATCTCCTTAACGACCTGGCCCAAATCTTATCTAAACTATCTATTCACATGCTCCTCTTGGTCAGCTCTGACCTTTGTCTATGCACTGAGGCCCCTCCAGTCTGGTCAGCCCTGATAATGGCAGCCCTACCCTTTAAAGGTAAAAGCATGTACCCCTCTCACTCTCAGGTCCCCTAAAGGACTCTTGCCCGCTGTAATGGCATAATAATAAACTTTCTCAACTCTAACTCCAAGCAAGGTTGAGCTGAATTCTTTCCAGACGCCCTTGCAGGTTTCCTGGTCTTGGATGAGATCAGGGTTCCTGCTGAACCTACTGGGATCCCGTCCCCCCCATCACCAGGAACTGTGCTGCTGCTGGGAATAACTAAATAAATATCCCTTTCCCTCATAGGATTGACATTCTGTTAGGAGAACATATACATCTATAAGTAGATAAAAAATACATAAGATGTAAATACAAGGTGATTTTGGGAGAGGCAGGCACTTGATCTTTGAAGGAAACGTGGATTCTAAGAGGTAAAGATAAGGAAAAAAGTATTACTGTGATTAAATGATAGAGTAGTATGTGGATAGAGGTTGTAGAACTAATGAACTATGGAATATTAGCAGTAGAAAGTACTTTAGATTATCAAATTAAATAATAGTCACCCATTTTACATTTGAGAAAACAGTCCTGGAGAGATGATTTGCTAAAAGATCATACAGCTAGGCAGTGTGATTGTATTAGATGAGGTCACAATGACAAAATTTCTCTTAAGACATGGCAAACTTTTTTTTTTAAAGCAATTGAGGTTAAGTAACTTGCTCAAGGTTACACGGCCAGTTATTTCTGGGTGTGGTGCTAAGTATCAGAGCCTGGATTCGATACCAGGTCATCCCAACTCGGGCCAGTGCTCTTACTGTGCCACCTGGCCACCCCAAGACATGGCAAACTTTAACAGCAGTTTCCAATATCAACAAACATTTAGTTTTTACATTCCCTATATTCGCCACTATCTCTTTCCCCAACTCCATGCCATTAAACCATCCCTTATAGTGATGAAAAAAAGAGGAAAGAAGAAAAAAAAATCAACAAAAGTAACCTTTATCTGTAGGTGTTCCACAGGGTTCTGTCCTGGGCCCTCTTCTCTCTATATACCCCTTTACTTGGTGATTTTATCAACTCCTGTGGATTTAATTACCACCTCCTTGCTGAGAATTCTCAAATCTATCCTACCCTAACCTCTTAGCTGACCTCCAGATTCATGTCTTAAACTTTCAGACATCTCTCCCTGGATGTCTAGTAGACATCTTAAACTCAACATTTCAAAACCAAACTCAGTTATCTTTCCCCCTAAACCCAATCCTCTTCTTACCTTTCCTATTTATTGTAGAGGACAACATTATCCTCCCAGTTGCTCAGGCTTACAACCTAGGTGTTATACTTGACTCCTCACTATCTTTCACCCAGAGCAATTTCACCTTTGCAGTATTTCTCAATATATCCCTTTCTCTCCTCTGAAACTCCCACCACCCTGATGAAGGTCTTCATCACCTTATTCTTGGACTATTGTAATAGCTTACTGTTGGATCAGCCCGCCTCAAGTCTTTTTCCCATTCTAATCTATCTCACATTCAGCCACCAAGGTGATTTTCTAGATGACAATGTCTTCCCCCTTCCCCTCCCACTAACACTATAGACTCCATTGGATCCCTATCGCCTCCAGAAATAAATACAAAATCCTCTGACATCCAAAACCCTTCATAATCTAGCTTCCTCCTACCCTTTCTAGTCTTTTTTTGGTGGGGGGGAGGAGGGCAGGGCAATTGGGGTTAAGTGACTTGCCCAAGGTCACCCGGCTAGTAAGTATTAAGTGTCTGAGGTCAGATTTGATTTGAACTCAGGTCCTTCTGACTCCAGGGCTGGTGCTCTATTCACTTTGACACCTAGCCACCCCGTTTCCAGTCTTTATATATCTTACTCCCCACCACTTATTCTGGACCAGTAACTCTGGCCTCCTTGCTTTTCTATGAACAAGACACTCCATCTCCTTACTTCTGGAATTTTCTCTGGCTATTCCCCATGCTTGCAAAGAAGGTTCATTTCTCCTTCTCTCTTCACTAGTTGTCTTCCCTGGCTTCTTTAAATCCCAGCTAAAATCCTGTCTTCTATATGAAGTCTTTCCCAATCCCTCTTAATTCCAGTATCTTTTCCTCTGTTTATTTCCTACTTCTCCTGTATATAGCTTGTTTGTACATATTTATTTGCTCATTGTCATCTATTTAGATTGTGAGCTCCTTGATGGTAGGGACTATCTTTAGCTTCTTTTTGTTTCCTCAGCTCTAAGTACAGTGACTGGAATGTGGTAGGCACTTAATAAATGTTTATTGAATTGAATTGAATTGAATTATGTGTGTGTGTGTGTGTGTGTGATTTTGAATCCAATTTCCTTCCCAAATTCACAGTCTCATGGAGGAGAAAACAACTGTAAACAACTATATAAGAACAAGCTACATACAGGATATGTTGGAAATAATCAGTGGAGGAAAGGCACTAGAATTATGGGGGATCAAGAAATCCTTCCCATAGAACTTGGGATGGAGTGCTAGATTTGGAGTCAGGAAGACCTGAATTCAAATTCAGCCTCAGACACGTAGCTGTGTGAGCAAGTATAAGTCACTTAACAAACATCTCAGCTTCAGTTTCCTCTTCTATAAAATGAGGATAATAACACCTACCTTGCAGGCTTTTTGTGAGAACCATATGATAACATGAAGCACTTTGCAAATTTTTTTTGGATAGGGGAAGGTAGGGCAATTGGGGGTTAAGTGACTTGCCCAAGGTCACACAACTAGTAAGTATGTCAAGTGTCTGAGGCCAGATTTGAACTTAAGTCCTCCTAACTCCAGGGCCAGTCCTCTATTCACTGTGCCACCTAGCTGCCCCACACTTTGCAAACTTTAAAGCACTACATAAATGCTAGCTATTTATGATGACAAGGATGTTGGTGATAATGATAATGGAGTATGCCTAGTAGTGAAATCTCTAGGCTACTAGTGAAAACCTCTGAAAAGGTTTGGAAATTTTAGTCACTTTCTTTGCATAATTCCAAGTTGCTTTCCAGAATGGTTGTACCAATACACCCTTTCATCAGCAATGAATTCAGAGTCTGTTCTTCAACTCCTCCAACATTGATGATTTCTATCTTTGTCAATTTACAGGTGGGAGATGAAGTTCAGGGCTTCTACAAGAATTTATTATGCACTTACTATGTACTAAGGATAGCTAGATCGTGCAGTGGATTTTTCAAAAAGAAGCTGATAGTCTCCTTGCTTGCCAAAGTATCATATCAGATTTCCATTCCAGCAGTATACAATACTTGTACTTGGTCAAAAGAGCTTTGTATTATATTTTATTATAATGCATTATATTGTATTTTAATGATTTTTTGCCAGATGGTTATGCTAAGAATTGGTGATTTTGTTAATGTGAGTACTCCCTCTGACAATGCAATTTACAACTCTCCTGTGCCAGGTAGATTTAAATAAATATCTGTGGCCAGAATAATTCATAACTTGGTGTCCAACTTTTCCAAACATAGCCACACTGATCCTTGGATACCTCTTATATAATCCATAGATAAGCCAAACCCAAAGCTTTTCCAGATTGGAGGGATCTGCCAGGGCTTATGCTCCACTTGCATAGCTTTCTTTTTTTTTTTTTTTTGCTTTTTGGAGGGCAACTGGGGTTAAGTGACATGCCCAAGGTCACACAACTAGTAAGTGTGTCAAGTGTCTGAGGCTGGATTTGAACTCAGGTCCTCCTGACTCAAGGCCCTGTGCTCTATTCACTGTGCCACCTAGCCACTCCAACTTGCACAACTTTCAAGGAGCCAGGGACACCACCTTCACAATTGGAAAGGACATCAGAGTAGATTTCAGTAATGGATACAATTCCTATGAGATATATAAACAAAATAATACCTCTTTGTACATTCCATGATGTGCCATCACAAGCACTAGCTTATACTTTATCACCTCGAGATTCTTAGATATCACAAGCATAAGTGCTTGGAGGGAAGTAGAATGAGGAGGAGAGGCAGTGTAGTACAACGGAGAGAACATTAGCTCTGGAGTTGGAGGACATGGGTTCGAATTTTGCCTCTGATACTCCCTATGTGACATTGGGCAAGTCATCTAACTTCTCTGGTCTTCAGTTTCTTCAGCTATAAAACAAGGAGTCTGGACTAGATGGCCATTCTTGAGATTTTTTCCAAGTTTAGATCAATGACCCTATCATGGAGAAGGGGAAGTATAATTCTAGGGCCTTTTGAAAGGCCCTAAACCATCCGTTCCTTTTTTGTAGTTATTACCAAGTCTGGGGTTCTGGATAATAAACCTTTCTATATCACTTTTCAGATCTCCCAGGAGTCTGCTGTGCCAGCTGGAGAAAAGGAGTCTTGGAACAGTAGAGAAATAGAAGAAACCTAACCCAGTTCTGGTAGTTAAGGAGTATAAACAAAATTTCTTTCATTTGCACTTAATCCAGGAGCATAGTGATATATTGAAAGGCATTTCTAGAATACTTTATGTCCCTACGTCAGCACTGGCTTGATTAGTTGTACCTCTGTTTATGAGTTTATCATTAAAAGTAAATCAGTTCATCAGTTCCAAAAAATATCCTAGTATCATTCATGCCTTCTCACTCAGACACCAACACATTATGCCTTTCCTTATTTGCTTATTCCCCAAACCACACTTGCCTTCTGCCTTTAAATCCCTTATAGGCAAGTGCTGCCCTCATCTGTCACACTCCTGGATCTGTTGTGATCGTAAGCATGCACAAACTTGCCTGCACTCCCTACTTATTTTACACGTCATTCTTAATCATCTGTAATACATTTATCTAGGAACCAGGAGAACATCTTTAAGTCAATCTTTAAAGAAGGGAGAGACAATCCCATCATCAGGGAACAAAATTAATTCCAGTAAGTAGTACGAATTTAGTCTCAGCCTTCATCTCAAATGTTCCTAAACCCATTCTTGGAGAGTCATTAATGAGATGCTGGGGATCTGAATGTTCAGATTTCCCTATGAAAATGTGTGATGGAAGGAATTTGTGTGTCTGTCTGTGCCTGTGTGTGTGTGTGTGTGAATAATGACTCTCTAGCCATGACTGCTACAGTTTCAGAACTACTCTGTTCTTTCTCCTGGAAGGAGCAGTGTAGCCGGAATCCAGAGAGCTTTGTTCTTGCTTTGATCACTTAATAGTCTCTTGACCTCTCTAGGCCTTGGATACCTACCTACAAGGCGATTGGACGGAAGCATCTCTGAGATTCCTTCCACTTCTTGACAATTTATGATTCTGTGATTTCTGCAGCTCATTAGAATGACTGATGCTATTTAAATTAATAATCAGCAGAGTGTCTCAGAAGCAGGGATTATACCTATTTTGGAAATGGGAAAACTAAGGGCAGGTACCCAGCATGCATTTTTCTAGAGGGTTCCCAAGCAGAAATTTGCTAAAGAAATTTCTTTTTAAAATTTTCTTTGAACTAAGATTATATCCAGGTGGAAGCAAAATACCTGATCTTTTTCCTTCTCTTATTTGGTTTTATGTCCTCTTTACCATTTTTCATTCCAGCTGGTACAATCCATCCTTATAACCTGACTAATGTATAATGTGAAAGTATTTACAGATCCTATACTTGACAATAAGCCGCCATGAGGGGGGAGGGGAGGGGAGGGAGGGAGGGAGGGGGACAAAATGTGAAACTCAAGGAATTGTGGAATTGATTCCTGTAAACTAAAAGGAAATAAACAAATTAATAGAAAAAATAAAAATAAAATAAAATTTTCTCTGCATTTCCAAAATTTAAACTCATGGTATTACATTATGTAATTATCCTCTAGTCTCAAGACCTCCAAGCTGCCTGGCACCTAAAAGGAATTCTATGCCAGAAAAAAGAAAAATTATATCCCTTGCTCTCACCTTTTCCTTAAATTGCCCTAGAGGCCTTCCAACTGAGACAGAGCTGATATTATTATCTGTTGACAAAGCTTGGAAGATAATTAGAAGCTTAGGAGCAGGTGGGGGAGGTGGTTCTCAATTGAAACAGTAGTAAGATTGTGGAGAAAGGGGCCAAGGAGGCTTAGAGGTGAAAAGGAGCAACAGGCCCTTATTGAGGGAAATAAATACAGCCAGAGTAGGGAAGCAGAAACCTGGTTCATTGGAATAAACACAGGGTGGAGCACAGGGAAGCCGGCTTGTAGCTCCACCATTAGTATGAACACTTGCCCTGCTCTACTTTCCAAACTGAAAAATGAAATCGCCCGTTGTGTATAAGAGAGACCCAGAGGCACCCGAACAGAAGAACGATACACAGGGATGCTCTGTATTTATGGGTGTCAAATAAAAGTGGGCTCTTGCCCATTCAACTTAACAAACATTTATTATAAACCAATGATTAGGCACCATGCTAGGAGACTTCAGTTGCAAAGATGGATAAGACAGAGATCCTGCTCTCAAGGAATTTACAATGGAATAGACATACAAAAATAACTGGTACAAGACAGAATGGGATAAATGCAAAGGGTACAAAGTGCTATGGAAAATTAGAGTAAGAGGAGAATTCAGAGAAAAGCTTAGTAGAAGAGGTGATGTGTAAGCTGAACCTTGAAGAAAGAAAGGGGATAGAACAGGTAGAGATGGGGGGGTGGAAGTGGGGAAAGCATGAACATAGGTATGGAGATGAGAGAGGACAGGGCAAGACTATGGGACAGAGTGGCCCAGTTTGGTGGGTGTACAGAGTGTGAAATAAGCCTCAAAGAATAGGTTGAAGCCAACTTATGCAGAGGCCCTTGAATACAAGAACAAGAGTTTTTATATTTCATTTGCTAGGGGCCAGAGGGAGCTACTGAAGATTTCTGAGTAAAAGAATGTTGTGATGAAAGCAATACATTAGGACAACTACATGAGCAATGTGTGGAAGATGGAGTGGAGGAGGGATAAACCAGCGGGGAGGGTGACCAGTAAAGGATCTGTTACATTAGTCTAGAGAAAAAAAAAATGACTTAGCTATGGTACTTGCAGTAAGAAGAGAAAGGAGGGGATTCTCACAACCAGACAGAAAAAAATAAAACTCACCACTGCTTCTAGAATCTTCATCAAAATTAAATTTTCTATCTTATTCAAAATCACTGTTGTACCCTGTGCCCCCCATTCTTCTATATTTTTTTTAAGGAGTACAACACCTGGTTCAGGGTGAGTAGCCTGGAGGTAAGACCCTTCTATTTGGCAAACTTCTGGAAAAACTGGAAAGCAGTCTGTCAGAAATGAGGCCAGCCTCGCAGGATAGGTCATAACAAGCTCCAAATGAATATATGACCTAGATTTGAAGGGTCACAGAGTAAACAAATTGGAAGAGCAGGAAGGAGATGCTTTACACCTGTGGATGGGGAGAGGTTTTTGTCCAAACAAGGGATTGAAAGGATCACAGATAATACCAATGAAAATTTGATTATATAAAGTTGAAAAGGGTTTTTTGTTGTTGTTGTTTTTGTACAAGCATAGCCTTTGTTAGAATTTGGAGGATAACAACTGGTGAACAACAATCTTTGCAGCTAATTTCTCTGATAAGGCTCTGGTGAAGAAGATACGTAAAGAACTGATACAAACACATGAGAACTCCAGCCGTATCTCAGTAGATAAATGGTCAAAGGTTATGACCAGGCAGTTTTCAAAAGACCTGCAAGCAATCAACACTTAGGAAAATTGTTCCTTCATGCATAAATTATCTTTGTATATACATTTAGATTTGTGTACATATTGTATTCCTCTAGTAACATGTAAGGGCAGAAATAAGTTTTGTTTTTGTCTTTGTATCCCAGCACCTGGCACAGAGGAGGCATGCAATATAAGTTTGTTGAATTGAATTGGGGGTAAAGACCTAGAGTTATAATAGGGTAGTAGGTAAAGTGCTATACTCAGAGTCAGGAGAGACCTGGGATCTAATTCTGCCTCTGATACCGTCGGTAGAAAAGTCCTGTAACCTCAACTTTTTCTTCTGTAAAATGTGCATAATATCTGTAATACCTCACAGTGCTGTTATGAGGTTTAGGTGAGATAATGTATGTAATGTGCTTTGCAGACTGCGAAATCTGTATGAATAGCAGCTCTCACAAAGTGGGACAAAGCAGGAAACCATTACCTTTTCTCTGGTCAGAAGAAAACAGCACATTCATCCCTCCAGCCCTTGTTATGACCCTACTCCAGTATCTGCAACATTCTGCTCAAACATGTCTACTCTGCAGGTGCTTCACGAAGGAAAAAGCATTTAATAAATACGTACTATATGCCATGAACTATATACTAGGTGCTGGTGATGCAAATATAAAAAGAAGTTTATGTTTATGTTCTGATAAGAGACAACATATTTAAGGGGATAGTGAGAGGATGGTGAGTGAAGGCACAGGATAACTGATTGACATGTCCTTTCCAGGTATGGTAGTGTTGATTCCATTCCCATAGCATCCAGATCTCCAGATTGAACACAACACGGGTAGCCCTTTCTCTCTGTCCTCTCTTTAATCCCTTGCAGTGTCACTAGAAATCTCATTAGGAATAACTGTCAGAGCAAGGAGAGTCATAATCCAATTACTCAGGAACAAAATAAATTGCCTGGGTCCTGAGTTACCCTGTGGGCAAAGTCAGAAGAGGGTATAAAGAAGTGTTCAACAAAGTTGCGAAATCCTTTTACCATTTCCCTCCCATGGCCCCCTGAATTCTGGCTCAGTGTAGGTAAGTCACCCTCTGTAGCCTTTTCTATCTGCTAGGTTCAGCACTAGGGGAGGAAAGGGGGCGGTGAGGAAAGATGGGGATTCAGAACAGTGTTTAATTGGGATGGGGTCGGGAGAAATGTGGATCAGGCCCACCCCCATTCTGCTATTTTTCCCTCAATTGGCCATTATCTCTACATGCCCAGTCCACCCTTATTTTTCCACTTGGGAGAATGCAGACCTTTCTACCCCCTCTTACTCAGAGTTTTTGGAGGCTTTTGCTGGCTTTTAGGATCCTCTGTCCCTCTTGATGTATGTTCTCCTAGAGAGCTATATGTCCTAGAATTCATTGACTTGAAAGAGGATAGCTTAGACATCAGCAAAAATATCTTAGGGAACAAGGGACAAAGCCTCCTATCCCAGAAGAGGGGGAGCCCGTATGTCAGCACAACTCAGAAAGTTGTGAGCTCCTTTGTCAGTGTGAGCCAGGGGTCCCTCTAGGCCCCTAGATACCCTGTTCTGGTTACCTTTGTGTATTATCCCTGCTAGATTACCTCATCTCACTTTTGCATTTCCTCTAACACAGTGTTTTATACACATTAGGAATTTAGTGTTGGTTGAATTGAGTTGTCAATGGATTCTAAGAGGAATAGGGAGAGAGGACCCCTGTTTTAATGGATGTTGTTTAAATGCCCACCCCTTTCAATCACAATAATAATAATTCTAATGGACACAGCACTTAAAAATTTTCAAAGAATTTCAAATAAATGACCTCATTTGAGCTTTAGGTATTTGCTGCAGGTATTGATATTTTATAAATGAGGAAACCAGTGTTCAGGGAGGACAAATGACTTGTCCTTGACCATACAGCTATGAAGTTATCAGAGGCAGAATTTAAACGCAAATCTTCCTGACTAGGTATAACACTCTTACTTCACTGCCTGTAATTCTGGAAATCTCAGAATTCATCAAGCTGAAAAGGAGCTTCTAAGACCATCTAATACAATAACCTTATCTTACAGACTTGGAACAGGTTCAGAAAGTTTGTTACTTGCCCAAGGTCACCCAGTGAAATCATCAGCAGGGCCAGAACTAGATAAAACACAGGTGTCTGGACTACTAATGCTGACAATCCTAACCTCCTTTCTGTTAATCTCCCACATGTGTATAGTGTGCTTTGCGTAAGGACTTTCACATCTGTGATCTCATTTCATTCTCAAGGCAACCCTGGGAGGCAGTCTTAGTCTTTCCTTCCTAATATAAGCTTAGAGGCTGCTAAGCCTACTTTGTTCCAAGGTCATTGGGGCTTTGGGAATGTGGAGAAAGGCTCTGAGTGTAAGACTAGAAAGTAGGTCAGTCTATGAAATAGGAGAACCCAAACTTTATCAGTAAGGGAGGCTGTGCCTTAGCACCCTATGCCATCTGCCAAGTGGTGCTTGGACAGAATATGTCACAATCCATTCACACTGGCCTCCTTACTGTTCCTCACACAAGACTTTCCCTTCCTCTCCATGTATTTTCACTGGCTGTTCCTCCATGGCTGGAATTTTCTCCCTCTTCATCTCTGCCTCTTGACTTTCCTGGCTTCTTTCAAATCTCAGTTAAATTCTCACCTTTTGCAAGAATCCTTTCCCAATCTTTCCATAAAGCTAGGGCCTTCCCAATGAGATTATGTCCATTTTTCCTGCCTGTAGCTTGTTTATTACATATTTGTTTGCGTGTTGTCTCCTTCCCATTAGACTGTGAGTTCTTTGAGAGTAAGGCCTGTTTTTGTACCCCTAGAATTTAGCACAGGTTATAGCATATACTAAGCATTTAACAAATGCTTAAGTTAATTTGACCATTTGAGTTCAGTTGATTGCTCCGCCCTGGGGGACTTAGAGGATAACTGTCTTCCTAGACACTTGGGGTGTGAATATGGTAGGGCCTAATTTAGAAGAGTCCTTCAGGTATGGTTTGGGGCCTACCATCGCCAAACCTCCAGAGGGGGGAATCATAGTTTTAGACCCAAAAGGGATTTGAGAAGTTGCAAATAAGAGATCTGGATCCCTAAAGTGTTAAGTGGCATAGGCAATCACAGAGGCATACCTAGGATTTGAACTCAGGTCCTTTGACACCCAAACTAGAACTTTTTCCTCTGTACCACACTGGAAGAGGGGATAACAGAGAAAGTAGGAAAATTTCTTCCTCAACTGGAAGCAAGAAGGTTTGATTCTTTTCTCCTTTCCTCTAGAGTTTGAAAGACTGAAAGCCCCATCATGAACCTGGAGCCACCCAAGCCTGAGATCAGATCAGCCACCAGAGTGGTTGGAGGACCAGTTACCCCTAGGAAAGGACCACCCAAATTCAAGCAGAGGCAAACCCGTCAGTTCAAGAGCAAGCCCCCCAAGAAAGGTGTACAAGGGTAAGAAGAGCTACAGAAGAGGGTAGGGAGAAAGAGAGGAGGGGTGCTTGTCCCCACTCCCAGCATGGCAGACTCTTTCCTCCATGAACCTTCTCCTAACCACCTGAAAGGGTCTGAGGCTGGTCTCACTATCAGAATCTCTTAGAGGACATGATGGTTCTTTTACTTCTGGGATGACTAAATTCCAGAGAAGGAAATGGGGGCATTTCCTACATATCTGTTGACCTGAACATTTGTTTCCAAATGTCGTCTTCTACTTCAAGAGGAATTTGCTTTCCTGACCCTTCTGTCTCCTTCAATTTTCTTTTTTACTTTAAAGCATTTCCTTGGGACAAGAGAAGCTTGGACCTTCTACCCTAGTCCATGTGCTTCCTCTTCCTTAGTTTTGTTTAGGGGAGAAACTTATTCAGAAGTGGAAATTTGGAAATCCCTAGGCACACTGATGGGCTGAAAAAGTGATGAAAATGGGAATCACCTGTTTGAATGCTAGGACCCAGATACTGTTTTCAATTTGGGCCCAATTGGGTCTAACCCTAATCATGAGCTTTGTGGCCTGACCTGATTTTTCCTCCTTGTTTGAGCACTATTTTCCATGATTTCTCAGGAAGCCATGTGCTAGGGGATGAGTAACCATAGACAATACTCTAAGGGGGCAAGGAACAGAGTTAAAGGCATGAAGACTTAGAAAAGAAAAAAGGTTTTTCTTATTGCCTTGGTACCCCCAAAAACCTGCTGTTCATCACACTCTCTAGTAAGGCAGGAAATGTGTCCCGGATTCTTAATCAGCCCATGCTGTGATAAAAAAACTGTGACTATGTCTAGTGCTAGAAATAGAATAGCCTGGCATGAATCTACAGCTGCAGGTGATTGTGTACGGATGGGGGTGGGGGTGTATGTTTGTGGCATGCGTAGTATGTGTGTGCATGTGTGCACGCCTGTGTGTATGTGTTTGTATGTGTATGAAAGGGAATCACAGGGCTTGGAGACCATCTCCACTTCTGTTTCTTGCAGTTTCGGTGATGACATTCCTGGAATGGAGGGCTTGGGAACAGGTATGTGCCGCTTCTACTCAATTCAAGAGAGAATAACTGAAGGAAGTCAGAAGTCGAATTTTGCCTTCCTCTCTATGCCCTGGCCCCAGTATAAATTTATCAACAACCCTCAATCCAAATTTATAACATGACCTTCTTAGCAACGTATTACTGGCTGCTTTCCCAATCTGGGGTGTTTATCTGGGGCAGAGAGGATTCCCTGTAGACTTTTCTCCAACTTCCAGTTAAAAATATTCTTTTTGTTGGGGTATAAACATAGGCAATTTAAAGAGGCTGAAAAAAAAAAGTGTGTGTGTGTGTGTGTGTGTGTGTGTGTGTGTGTGTGTGTGCGCGCACGAATGCACATGCACATACACACCCACACATCCATACCTACACACACACACACACACACATAAAAAACTGAATAGTTATATGTGCACACACACAGATAGATAGATAGATAGATAGATAGATAGATAGATAGAGCTGAATAAAGAAGGTCCTTATTAGGTTCTGAAAGGCTGCCTTTTTACCCTGTTCCCTCCCCACCTCCTTTAATCTTCATCAGGCTCTCTGTCCCTAGGAGACCCTGAATTCACTAATAGGACACCCAGGAAGCCCTGCCATTCCACTACTCTAGTTCTCAACAGTTCCCACCTCCTGCCCCTGCTCACTTTGACCTACTTGCTTTGGTATTGATCTTTTGGGGAAATCTTGCTCATTCCCTGTAGCCTTTTTTTTTCCTTAGAAAATCTCTTTAGGAGCTGGTGTGTGATAAGGGAACAGCAGGGAGAAGAGAATTAGTTTTGTAGCTGGGGGAAGTGGTGAGACCCCTGGCCTTAAAAGACTTGGCCTCTTTCTTTTCTTCTTTCTTCCAGACATCACTGTCATCTGTCCCTGGGAAGCCTTCAACCACTTGGAGCTGCATGAGTTGGCCCAGTATGGCATCATTTAGCTGACCATTCCAACTCCAGGCCTATGAAGACAACCTCACCTTTCCAGTCTTATTTATTCTTTGCTCCCTTATCCCAGAATTTTCCATGTGACAACCCCACTTTGCTATTCTTTTCCTGAAGTTTCATTCAGAAATCAGGTCTAGGGAAGAATTCCTCCTCAGAAGGCTGCTTGATCTCTTTGCAATCCAGAGAACTGAGCCTTTACCGTAGGGCTAATTCAGGGCTGCCAGAGACATGGGCAGGTTGATCTTTAGGTTGAAACAACATTTTATTCAGCCACCTCACCTCCTTTCCATTTATTGACTTGTTTAGCTGACTATTCTGCTTGGTCTAGGAGGGGGCAGCAGTAAATATGAACCTATACCCTAAGTGACCTATGAGTGTATTTTTATGCCTGGAAGGAACCTGCTTACCCTTCAGGAAACTTCCCATGGAGAAACAGACTTGTCTCCTTCCTGTGGCAATAACAGACTTAGCATGTAGGGGGAATTGATTGAGCTTTATATTCAGCATTCTCTTAGAGTTCATGGGGAGAATTCATTCTGGAAATTCAGAGTTTATCGTATCCCTTCCTTGGGCATTGGGAACTGGGAACCCAAGACTGAATGGTAATATAATTTAATTAGGGAGGGCATCGCCCCACTGGCAGGGATAGAATCAGCTGATACACCCATTGTAACCCACTCTGCTATGTGTATTGTCTCCACCATTAAAATATAAGCTCTTTGAGGGAAAGAACTGTCTTTGCTTTTGTATTGGTATACCTAGCATTTAACACACTGCTTGGCATAGGACAAACACTTAAAAAATGCTTTTGTCATTCATTTTCTCTAAGTAATTTGAGTATCTTTTAGGGTACTGACTTTTAGTGTCATAATCCCTCTGGACAAATGAAAGAAGGAGGGACTAATTAGCTCAGAGGGAAAGTGAGATATTGACCACTTTCCCAATCTCTTCTTCCACTCCATTGTGAGTTATTTGTCCCTTGGATCAGATCAGAGACACCTCAGGTCTCTGAGGTCCTGAGAAGCAGGAGAGGAAGGGAAAAAATTGACTTTCTATAAGAAATTTCTTATTTTTCAACAATTTTAACCCTTGTTTCTTTATTTTTAAATAAAGTAATTTATTCTGGTTACTTCTAAGGATTGTTCATTTATAATAGGAGACTAAGATTCAAAAGAAAACCCAACAGCAATAGAGAAAGCCTGTCATAACTATCAAGGCAAGATCCATCCATGCAAGGTCCAGTTAATAGCTTTTTTCCTGGTTGAAGGAGCCTAATCTGACAATCTGGACCCAGGAAGATTATGGGGTGGGAGTGGGGGTAGTAGGGAAACAGGGGCCTTTGATTGTAAAGAGAAAGAAATTAAATCAAATCAATAAAGATTCAACAGAGTGGCTGCTAGGTGCTCTGAATAGAGTATGGAACTTGCCTTGCCTGCCATCAATCAAGTCGTAATCTAACTGAAATTTTAGAGGCAGAAATGGAGAAATGTCTATAGGAAGACCAGTTGTGTTGCTATTACAGTAGTCCAGGTACTAAGTACCTAGTGTGGCATCAGTTAAAAATGGAAAGGAATGAATGAATGGAAGTATAAGATATTTTGAAAGACTCAATAACATCTAGTGATAGTTAGTGATCTAGTGATTAGATAATAAGGCAGAGGAAAGGTTCAGACTTTTTCAGGCTTTGAACCTAGTTAATAATTAGAAGAGTAGCACTATCAGTAACATTGGGGAAGATAGGAAGGAAGTCTAATTTGGTAGGAATAAGTTTCATTTTGGGGGCAGCTAAGTGCAGTCGATCGAGCACCAGACTCGGAATCAGGAAGACTCATTTTCATGAGTTCAAATCCAGTCTTAGATACCAACAACCAGATTGTGAACCTGGGCAAATCACTTTACCCTGTTTGCCTCAGTTTCCTCATCTGTAAAATGAGCTGGAGAAGGAAATGGTAAACTACTCCAGTATCTTTTATTTTTATTTTTATTTGACCCCAGATGAGGTCACAAAGTGTTGGACAGGACTGAACTGTGTTGTTACAAAGTTTAGCTTTAGGCAACTTGGCAACTTTAGGCTCTGGAGAAAGAGGACTCTCTTCCATTATCTCTAATGATTACTATATGGGTGTTCCTGGGAAAGTCACTTAACCTACCTAGGCCTCAGCTTCCTCTAGTGTAAAATAAAAGGATTGGACTACAAGGTCCAATCCTTAATATAGGACGGTTTGGAATGCCAAAATCTTTTATAGGGAAAGGTAGTAATTTCCCTTATCTTTTATGTTATTGGGGGAAAAGCATAAGGTGCACCTAGTCACAGCCTTGGTGTTGGGGAGAAATGGGACCCAGTCAATGAGGCACATGATTCACCATTTAACCCTTGCTCTCCATATTCCCTAAATAAAAAAATTTGGAAATAGGTGTGGCTACCCAAAGGCTAGCGGCAGCCTTGGCTTATGGTTCATATTTCTGAGGAAAGCTGGTTGGTCAGGGAAACCACTAGACAAAACTAAAAACACAATAGACAATGGAGACAGACCCAGAAAATGCAGTAAGAAGGCTTTGGGGGGTGTGGGGAGGGTGGAATGGGGAGTAGGCAGGATACTGAACAGTACAGGGGCCTTCCAAGAGGATGAACACACAGGGCAGTCTGCTGGTGTCTTGGATGGAGATAGGGGCCCAATGTGGGGAAGTGGAATGGGTTTTTATAGGGATCTTATCTGGATCAAGTGGGACCAAGTATTGTGAAAGGGGCCCAGGAAGCTTGGTCCTGGTGTATTAATGGTGTATACATTCAGAACCGGTGCTTATGCAAACATCACCCAAGGTGCTTCCAGGTAAGATTGGTGATATGAAAAGGAAACACCCAGATATCCAGAAGCCTAGGATAGGGGTAAGGGATAGCACTGAGGCAAGTGAAATCTTAGCTGGCTTGTTAGAAGTGGTGTATGTGTTTGGGGGGGGAGGGGATGTAAATGGGGAGGACCAAAGTACCATGTGTATTGGGCCACCAGGAAACAGAGGCAGGTAGAAACCATAAATTAAGCAGAAGATACAGTATCAGTATCCTGCCTACTCCCCATTCCACCCTCCCCACGCCCCCCAAAGCCTTCTTACTGTATTATCTGGGTCTGTCTCCATTGTATATTGTGTTTTAGTTTTGTCTAGTGTTTTGTTGTCTATATAGTCAAGTAGGTGGCACAGTGGGTAGCGTCCTGGATTAGGAGTGAGGAAGACCTATCTCAAACATTTATTTTGCTACCTGACCATAAGCTGCCAGACCTCTCTCAGCTTCAGTTTCCCTGATCTGTAAAAGGAGGATAATAATAACACCTACTTTACAGCATTGCTATGAGGAGAAAATGAAATAATATTAGTAAAATGCTTTATGATCCTTAAAGTGCTATGTAAATGCTAGCTATTATTATTATTACTTTGCTACAAGGGAGAGCTCAAGGTGGGGGGAAACATTATGGTAGAATGAAATAATGGTGCAGAAAAGAAAGAAGAACATAAATGAATCATTAAAAAATACAGACAAGAGCAAAAGGAGGGTCAAGAGGGAACATAGACAAGCAGAGAAGTTTTGTTATTGTGTTAAATTTAATATACATAAAAAAACTTGAACTATGTAATAGAAGCTCACAATTTCACATACAAATCCTCTTTTTCTTGGTATATTGAAATATTAATGTATAATCATAATGAAAAAAGAATTTTTTTTTAAAATCACACAAATTAACTTCAATGACTTCTATTTTTAAGTCCTAGGGTGATAGAGGGATTATAACAGTATAGTCCTGTTGGGGGGGAGGACGGGATCCCGATAGGTTCAACAGGGCGTCTGGAAAGAATTCAGCTAAGCCTTTCTTGGAGTTAGAGTTGAGAAAGTTTATTAATACGCCATTACAGCGGGCAAGAGTCCTTTAGGGGACCTGCGAGTGAGAGGGGTACATGCTTTTACTTTTAAAGGGTAAGGCTGCCATTGTCTGGGCTGACCGGAGGGAAGGGACCTCAATGCATAGATAGTTTAGATAAGATTTGGGCCCAGCCGGAGGAGACAAGAGGGATTAAGTAATAACAAAGGATTCCCTAGGTGTTGCCTAGGCCTAGTTCGGATAGGGGGAAGGGGCAGAGTCGGAGGTTGGGAAAGGAATTTTACAGATTTACAATACAAATTGCAGTTTCACAAGTTGGTTTCACAAAAGGAATTTTACAGATTTACAATACAAATTGCGGTTACAATTTCACAGACTGGTTTCACAAGTTGGTTTCACAAATTGACCTAGACCCCAGGTACCCCATCAGTCCTGCAGAAGTAGACATGAATTATCCCGCTCCTCCTCCATTATGACTGTCAGTGCCTTCTAGAGCTCCTGCTACTTTGGGACTCACTCCAAAGCAGACAAGGGGTGACAAGGACAACTTTGAGGCCTAATCAGGGAGCAATCAACAACTCTCCCACCATTCTCAGTCACTGGCTTTCCTGACTTTAATGTCCCTCACTAGCCTGGTAGCTAACAGGAACTCCAAACCTTCTATGATTGTGGTAACTAATATGTAGTCCCCGATGACCCAGCTGTTCTGGCCCAGCCACTGCCTCAGTCTGGGGCTGCATCCCTCAGAATGAACCATATTTTGAGCTGCAGCCTCATCCAGACCCATTGCGCCGAAGCCACACTGAGAGTTGATGATGGTTCCATTTTCCCAAGGGTTGATACAGCAAGAGGCAGGAAGACCACAGGCTTGGATTCCTGGGGAACTGCAGTTAAAGTATCTAGATGAAAAGGAAGGAAAGAAATGACAAATATGGATCCAGAAGATAACAAGGGAATATTCATCAATACCACAAATGCAGCATCTAGAACAAAGGATTTATAGCTGGTAGGGGCTCAAAGTGTCATCTAACTCAACACTGATCCTAAAGATGAAGAAATTAGCAGTCAGAGAGAAGCGACTTGTCGAGGTCATGTTTTTGTTGTTCAGTCGTTTTCAGTTGTATCTGAATCTCTGTGACCCCTTCTGGGGTTTTCTTGGCAGAGATACTGGCATGTTTGCCATTTCCTTTTACAGATGAGGAACTGAGGCAAACAGGGTGAAGTGACTTGCCCAGGGTCACACAGCTAGTGTCTGAGGTTAGAATTGAACTCAGGAAGATGAATCTTCCTGACTCCAGGCCTGGCACTCTATCCACTGTGCCTCCTAACAGCCCTGTCAAGGTCATAAACCTAATAAATAGAAGAACCAAGATGAGAATCCAGCTCTCCTGGCTCAAAATCCAGCATTTTTCCCACTCTACCATAGAATTTCTCTACAGACATCTATATAAAATGTACTGTCTCCTTCTAATTTCATAAACATCATAGCCAGTGATATAACCTAAAAATATATGTATATAGTTACTGCTTGTGCTAATTATTCTTTGTTTCTTGTGAATATATTTAAATTGCAGAATGTGGGCCAGTGTTTCTAGAAAATGAATAAAGAGCTAATTGAGTAAGTCTGGAATTTCCGGGGGATCTAGGGTATGGTTCATTAGTGAATCATATCTGCTTCTAAATGATGGGGGTACCTGGGGTCTAGATCAATTTGTGAAACCAACTTGTAAAACCAGTCTGTTCAGTTGTAACTGCAATTTGTCCTTTCCCATCCTTGAGCTCTGCCCCTTCTCCCTATCCCACCTGTTGGGATTCCGTCCCTTCATCATAAATAGTGGTGGACAACTGAGCTTGGAAGAAAAATAGATCACCTTGAGCATAGCATTAGATTCCACTGATGGGGGAGGGGATCCCAATAGGTTCAGCAGATATTCTGATCTTATCCAAGACCAGAAAACCTGCAATATCGTCTGGAAAGAATTCAAGGTCTCAGGCTTAATTGGAGTGAGAGTTGTAGAAGTTTATTGTTACACTTCCATGAGAAGCGGGCAAGAGTCCTTTAGGGGACTTGCAAGTGAGAGGGGTACATGCTTTTACCTTTAAAGGGTAGGGCTGCCATTGTCTGGGCTGACCAGACTGGAGGGGCCTCAGTGCATAGACAAAGGTCAGACCTGACCAAGAGGAGCATGTGAATAGTTAGTTTAGATAAGATTTGGGCCGGGCTGGAGGAGACATGAGGATTTGGGCCAGACAGGAGGAGACATGAGGGATTAAGTAAGAACAAAGGAGTCCCAAGGTGTTGCCTAGGCTTAGTTCGGATAGGGGGAAGGGGCAGAGTCGGAGGTTGGGAAAGGAATTTTACAGATAACAATTTTACAATACAAATTGCAGTTACAATTTCACAGACTCGTTTCACAAGTTGGTTTCACAAATTGACCTAGACCCCAGGTACCCCATCACCATGACACTATCCCAGTCAATAATGAGACAAAAATAGGCTTTAGAGAAGTGGATCTTGAGTTGTAGACCATCAACTCATGATAATAATTCCGTGCAGAATTATTTTGGGGGTAGCCATATGCAAAATCATAAATAAGCAAACATACTTTTCATTAAGTGAATAATGTCTCAAATATATACTGTATGTATAGGGATGGCAATCATTTGTGTGCCTTCAGAAAAGCAAGAAGAAGGGCATCACTATGCCTAGATGTTTTTTGTCTTGATAAACAAAGACCCTTATGTTATTTGTAAGGACCAGGACGAGGCTAGTGACCAAGGGCATGATGGGAGTCTAAAAGAATGTGCTCATGTCAACTCAAAAAGCAGATTGAGTTTAGAAAGTGGTAGTAAAGAGAAAAAGAACACAGTTTAAAAATATGAGTCTAAACCTAGAACATTGTGAATGTGTGTATGTTGGAGGGAGGGCAGGGTCTGACTACAAAAGAGCTAAATTAGACCCTGAAGCTATGAGCTAAAAGAACAAAGACCATTCCCCGTGGGAAAAAGTCTGTATAATAATTACAATTCAGTGGAGAAGTTGTAGAGAGCAATTTAGTGAAAAACCAGAAGAAAGCTTTGCATCTGAGAAGATAATACTGCAGGGTATACCTGCAGCTTGGAGCACCGTTGAAAAAAAATGTCAATTAAGCGATAGAGGTAGGGAAGGGTTTCAGCTTGGATGTAGCCACTGGAGGAAGATTTCTTGGCTACATATGCATCCTACATATTATATGCCCTCTCTTTGGGATATTCCCTGGCTACAGGTATGTTCTTTGGTCACATATATTCCCTCTCCTGAACTGATGGTATAAGAATCTGTAGGTGAGTGTACCCTTGTGTTTAAGGAAAGATTTTCCTTATTATTCATTTTTGCCATTTGTTTAATTAAATGCGTTTTGCTTTAAACCAATATATCCTTTGTTTGGCATAGTAGCCAGAGAGATTTGTGAGTTGTGGCTTTGATCTGAAGTATACTTTGGAGGTAGTTTTCTTTCTTTTGCTTTTTTTTGGAGGGCAGTTGGGGTTAAATGAATTGTCCAAGGCCACACAGCTAGTAAGTGTTAAGTATCTGAGGTCGAATTTGAACTCAGGTCCTCCTGACTCCAGGGCCAGTGCTGTATTCACTGTGTCACCTAGCTGCCCCAGGAGGTAGTTTTCATAGAGCTCAGATTTGAGGGGTACTAAATTGGATATATATGTTTCAAATATATGTAAATTTTGTGGTTAATAAATGTGAATTTATTGTTATTAACAAATTTATATAATTCTTTAAAGTGTGTGAAGCATACCATCCACCTATCTATCTATCTATATTATCTCATTTACTCATCATAACAACCCTAAGGGTAGGTGCTGTATCTTTATTTTATTGAGACTGAGTGGGTTAAGTGATTTACTCAGGGTCATATAGACAATGTAACAGAGGCAGAACCTGAACCTAGGTCTCACTAATTCTGAGGCTGGCATTCTATCCGTTATTCCATACTAACTCTCCAAAAGTTACCTGTAAAATGATGGGGTACCTGGGGTCTAGGTCAAACCAACTTGTAAAACCAGTCTGTGAAGTTGTAACCGAAATTTGTCTTTTCGCACCCTAGAGATCTGCCCCTTCTCCCAATCCCACACTCCGACTAGCCTGGCCCACACCCTCCTTTACCCTTGCCTTTTGTCTCCTCCGCCTGGCCCAAATCTTATCTAAACTATCTATTCATTTGCTCCTCTTGGTCAGGTCTGACCTTTGTCTATGCACTGAGGCCCCTCCCATCTGGTCAGCCCTGACATTGGCAGCCCTACCCTTTAAAGGTAAAAGCCTGTACCCCTCTCACTTGCAGGTCCCCTAAGGACTTTTGCCCGCTGTAAAGGCGTAAAATAAACTTTCTCAACTCTAACTCCAAGCAAGGCTGAGCTGAATTCTTTCCAGACGCCATTGAAGGTTTCCTGGTCTTGGATAACATCAGGGTTCCTGCTGAACCTATTGGGATTCCATCCCTCATAATTTTGGCGGAGCCAGGTAGGAGAGTCTGTGGTCTCAAGCTTTCTTGGAGTTCTGGTAAGCTCCTTTACCTCCTCCCTCCTCCTGTACATCGGGTCCTTCAAGCACCTAGGAAGGCTTGATTGGACGATTCTGGTCAGGGACCGGAATCCGGTCTATTTTTTAATAGACCCGGGACACATCTGACATGGATGGGGGACTTCCTGCCTAGGGACAAGTGTCTCCGTATCTAAAAAATATACACATATTTTTTTTAGGCAAGGCTTTTCTTGTGAGACGTCACAGAAAAGCAGACGACTACAAGTGACTTTGGCTCGGGGGTCGGGAAAGGATGGGTCAGTCTCCCTCCATACCCCGAGACTCACCCCTAGGATGTCTTTTGAACAATTGGAACAAACTCAGTCTTCAAGACCTCAAGAAAAAACGTCTCATATTTTTCTGTAACACTGCCTGGCCCCAATACACTTTGGGGGATCAGGAAAAGTGGCCTGTTGGCGGAACTTTAAGTTATAACACCATACTGCAGCTTGATCTGCTATGCCACCAACAAGGGAAGTTCACTGAAGTTCCCTATGTCCAGGCTTTTATGTCTCTCTCTCAGAACACTGAGTTGAGGAAACAGTGTAGAGTTCCAGTTAAGTTCACCCCTGCAAAATGGAATTCGCCCGATCCCCTGGACGTTCCCTTTCTTTCTGGACCCCCAATAGCAGCCCTGAGAGCCGGGGCTTCCCAAGTGGGGGCCTCTCCCCTGGGTTCTCCCCCTCCGGGTCCCTCTCCACCGGGTCCATCTGCTCCTTCCCCATACTTGGAAGCTAGCAGACCTCTAAAGGATATCCCTCCCCCATACCTGCCAGATCAGCCGGCTCATCCCTTTCTTCCCAGCCCTTCCTTTACTAGGGACGGAACTCCCAATCTCCCTTCTCCAGCCCCTGATTCCTCCACTCCCTCCATGCTGGCTCCTCTAAAGGAAGCAGCAAATTCCACCGGAGGGACGTTACCGGACCCCCCACTTCCAGCCACCATAGCCCTCTTGAGAGAGGTCGCTGATTCAACTGGAGGAGCAATTAGGGTCCATGTCCCCTTCTCGATCTCTGACCTCTCCCAGATCAAGGAGAAGCTAGGCCAGTACTCTGAGAACCCCACTAAGTTTATGGAAGGGTTCAGAGACATTTCTCTCCAATTTGATTTGTCGTGGGGAGATATTAACATCATTCTCTCCACTTGCTGTACTATAGAGGAGAAAAAGAGAATCTGGGACCTAGCCCAGAAGTTTGGAGATGATTTTGGCCATCTCCTCACCCAGCAGGTATCCTCCGGGAGCCACAGCTGTCCCAGTGGCAGATCCTGGGTGGAATTATCTAGTAACTGCAGACGGAGAAAAGAGACCATCTGATACTCTGTCTGGTAGAAGGGATGAAATTAGGATTTAAAAAGGCTGTGAACTATGACCGCCTCAGGGAAATTACCCAAGGGGCTGACGAGAACCCAGCCATTTTCCTCCGATGGTTGGTAGAAGCCTTAAAATGATTTACTAACCTGGATCCCAACTCTCCTGAGGGGATAACCATCCTTGCCATGTATTTTATTAATCAGTCTGCCCCAGATATCAGGCGGAAATTTGGGAAATTGGCTATGGGACCCCAAACACCTCAGAACAAATTGTTAGAGGCAGCTTTTGGAGTCTTTAATAACAGAGACCTAGCACTGGCAGAGGAAAAAGACCGTAGGGCAAAGGCCAGAAACAAAGAGCAGGCTCAGTTTCTAGCTTCGGTCTTGACCAGTAACCTTAGCAGCACCCCCAATACTTGGAGGGCCATTGGAGAAAGAATCGCCCCAGGAAAGGCCCAGCCGGTGAGTCCCGTGGTTGAGCAGCCTCTTCCCAGTGCCCTGTCATTCAGTCCTCTCCAGGCCTGGATTGATGGGGCCCGGGGCTCGCCTTAGCTCCCACTTTCTCCATCTCATTGGCCGAGCTCTGGGCTGAAATCGACGTTTCTGGTGAGCATATTTACCTTCTGGTGGACACTGGCACTGCTTTCTCTCTCTTGTTACAATATCCTGGTCCCACCCGAATGTCTAGCCATCGGGTGATGGGCATTGAAGGAAAAGTGAGGACTTGTCTCGAGACATATCCTCTGCCCTGCCAGTATGGGGATTTGTTATTTGAACACTCCTTTCTTAATTCTTCCCTCCTGCCCAGCCCCTTTATTGGGGAGAGATCTGATGGTGAAATTGGGTAGCCAGTTTTCCCTAATCAAGCCTGTTCCATCCCTCGTGGCTGTGCTTACTCAACCCTGCCACGTTCCCTCTGAAGTATGGGAGGGGGTTGAGTCTGATGTCTGGGACCAGGGAATTCCTGGACATGCTACTCATGCCACCCCAGCTGTTGTTCGGCTGCGGGACCCTAAGGTGTACCCCCACCGGCGCCAATACCCAATTAAACCTGAGGCCCGAGAGGGACTGCTACCACTGATTGATAAATTTCTAAAGTATGGGATTCTTGTTTACTCCCCATGTAACCCCCCAATTCTTGCAGTGAGAAAGCCAAATGCGGAGTAATGAATGGTTCAAGATCTCAGGGCAGTTAATGAGGCTGTGATTCCTATTCATTCCATAGTGCCTAATCCATATACAATTCTGGCCCAAATCCCAGGGGGTACCCAATGGTTCTCTCTACTCTAGATCTTAAAGATGCCTTCTTTTATATACCACTCCATGAGGACTCCCAATTTATTTTTGCATTTGAGTGGACTCCCCCTGGGAAATCCATTTTGTGCCAGTTAACTTGGACTGTGTTGCCACAAGGGTTCCGGGATAGTCCCCATTTATTTGGTCAAGCCTTGGGGAAAGATCTGAGGGACCTGGACTTGCCTAATAGTAGCCTGATGCAATATGTGGATGATGTTTTTATTTGTAGCCCTACCTGGGAGGAATCCCTCAGGGCCACCACAAAGGCTCCTAATTTCTTAGGGGCCGGAGGGTACCGGGTCTCTTTTTCTAAGGCTCAAATAGCTTGCCAAAGTGTTAAATATCTGGGTAGTGAATTAATCCCCACCTCTATCCTTAACTCCTGAGAGGAAACAGGCTATACTGTCTATTCCTGTCCCAGCCACTAAGAAACAGCTCCTTACTTTTCTGGGCACAGCTGGATTTTGTAGAGTCTGGATTCCTAATTTTGGACTAAATGCTAAGCCCCTTTATGAAGCTACTTGAGGGCCTGATACCCTTCCCTTAGAATGGGGACCTGATCAGGCCACAGCTTTTAAAACTTTGAAATCTAAACTGACTTACTCACTGGCACTGGCTTTACCAAATCTGGAAAAACCCTTTACATTGTATGTAGATGAGAGGAGGGGTCAGGCTTTGGGGCTTTTAACTCAGTGCCTAGGACCTGATTCCAGGCCTGTGGCATATTTTTCTAAACAACTTGATTCTGTGGCTGCTGGGTGGCCCTCACGTCTCCTCTAAACTCACACTAGGCCAGCACTTAGAAGTTTTAACCCCCCACCAAGTCCAGAGCATCCTAGAAGCCAAAGGTCACCAGTGGCTAGCTAGAGGATGGCTTACTAAATATCAAGCCCTGCTCCTGGACACCGCTGACCTAACTCTGAGTGTGCCACACTCTCAACCCGGCAGCTCTTCTCCCTGACACGGCCCCTTCAGAAGGCCTTATTCATAATTGAATATAATTATTAATTGTGAGGACTCCCTCAACTCAGTACACTCGAGTCGCCAAGATCGTAAAATGCCCCTCTCCCTAATCCTGATGAAGAATGGTACACAGATGGTTCCAGTTTTGTAGATCAAGGGGAGAGGAGGGCAGGGTATGCAGTGGTCAGTTTAAACTGCACCATAGAAGCCAAGCCCCTGCCCCCTGGGACCCCTGCCCAGAAAGCAGAACTGATAGCACTCACCAGAGCCCTGGAGCTAGGGGAAAATAAAAGGCTAAATATTTTCACTGATTCTAAATATGCTTTTCATGTGTTGCATGCTCATGGGGCAATTTGGAGGGAAAGGGGATATCTGACAGCAAAGAATTCTATTAAACATGCAAAGGAGATTTTAACACTTCTCCAGGCTGTACATAAACCCAATGAGGTGGCTGTTATTTTCTGCAAGGGCCACCAAAAGGGAGAATAAGATCAGGCTGTGGGGAATCGCCTGGCAGATGCTGCAGCAAAGGGAGCAGCCCCCCAGCTGACTCTGATAGCCCCATTAGTGCCAAAGATCTCTGACTCCTTTAAGCCCTCTTATGGCCCCCAAGAACAGACCTTGCTAAGGAGAGGGGAATATACTCTCTCTGCCTCTGGGTGGTTTCAGACCCCCTCAGGCCAGCTTTTTATCCCAGAGGGAAGCCAGTGGAAGTTGCTGTCAGGTTTACATCAGGCCACACATCTTGGGAAAAATGCCCTTCAATCCCTAATAAAGCCCCTTTTTATAGCACGCAAGCTGAGTGAGACAATCCGGCTAGTTTGCCAGGCATGTCCTACTTGTGCCCAATTGAATCCTGAGGGAGCAATTAAGCCACCTCCCCTGTTAAAACCTGTTCAGAGAGGGGCAGCTAGGTAGCACAGTGAATAGAGCACTGGCCCCGAGTCAGGACCTGAGTTCAAATCCAGTCTCAGACACTTAACACAAAACCTTGGGCAAGTTACTTAACCCCAATTGCCCTCCAAAAAGCCAAAAAAAAAAACCTGTTCAGAGGAGGGGTAGCTATCCAGGGGAAGACTGGCAAATAGACTTCACCCACATGCCCCCGTGCAGGGGATTTAAATTACTCTTGGTCTTTGTTGACACTTTTACAAACTGGGTTGAAGCTTTCCCTTGTAGAATGGAAAGGGCTCAAGAAGTATCCAAGGTCCTACTAAAATAAATTATACTTCAGTTTGGCCTTCCCAGCTCCCTACAAAGTGATAAATGGTCCTGCCTTTGTTTCCCAAATAACTTGGGCTGTGGCAGAAGCACTGCAAATCACTTATCAACTTCACTCTGCCTAGCATCCACAATCCTCAGGGAAAGTGGAGAAAATGAATCACACCCTCAATCGTGTCTTAACCAAATTGTGCATTGAGACTCAAAGTGACTGCGTGACTAATCTCCCCATAGGCCTACTCAGGGTTCACATTAAACCCCGGGAAAACCTTAAACTAAGCCCCTTTGAACTCCAGTATGGAAGGCTCTTCCTTGATAGACCCAGAACAACATTTGGTCACTCAAATTCGCCTCCCAGCTGGGTGCCATTAGGAAAGCTTTATCAGAATATGCTAACAAGCATCTCCCCCAACCTTCCAGCAACAATGTGGACTGCCCTACCTCTGTGCAACCTGGGGATTGGGTTTACTTACTAAGTCCTGGAAAAATCAAAAGGGGAGAGCAGTTAGAGGCCACTTAGGAAGGGACCCTACCGAGTTATTCTTACCACTCCCACTGCAGTGAAGCTCAAAGGCCTCCCTAGCTGGACCCATAATTCTAGAATTAAACCACTGTCACCTCTTGCCTCCCCCACTGGACCTCTGGAGTACTCCTGTGACCCTATAGACGATCTTAAACTGCTCTTCCGAAGAAACTATAACAAGAACGTGGATAGAGGTGAAATCATATTCGACCTACTCCTTTTATGTGTTAGCCTCTTTGTAATTGCCATTTGCCCTAGCAATGTTACTTTTAACTCTTCTCTTTCTTCTCCCTGATATCTTGTGTGCCTTTACCTTTAGGACTGGAAAAGGCTAACTGGATGGAAGAAATTCATGAAACCCTTAATGCACCAGGTTCCTCCTCTTTCTCGTGGTGGTCCTGGCTTTTCCCTTACTGGCCCCTTTCTTGGTCCCATTCCTAATCATAGTCTTTATACTTCTTTTTGGTCCTTGTCTGCTTAACCTTCTTGCTAAGCTTGTCTCTTGTAGGCTCAGTGCATTCCATTTGCAGATGATTGTGCAGGCTGAGTACCAACCTTTGCCCGAAGTCGTTACCCATCACCCCTTGGACCTGGCATCGGCCAAATTCCGGACCTAGGCCACAGACTGCACCCCTTGAATGATGATACCCTGAGAGGCAGGGACAGCTCTACGTCCCTCCCCATCAGGAAGTAGCTCAGGAAGCTGAGATCATCGTCCTGTACCCCCAAATGAATTCGGGTGTCATCTGTTTAAGGGGGGGAATGATTGTACCTGGGGTCTAGGTCAAACCAACTTGTAAAGGCGTAAAATAAACTTTCTCAACTCTAACTCCAAGCAAGGCTGAGCTGAATTCTTACCAGATGCCATTGCAGGTTTCCTGGTCTTGGATAAAATCAGGGTTCCTGCTGAACCTATTGGGATTCCATCCCTCATCATAAAAGACTTTAAAAGCTTTGTATAATTTTCAAGGAGTAGATTTTTAAATTATGCTATATTTAGGGCCAGCTAGGTGGTACAGTGGATAGAATGCCAGCCCTGGTGTCAGGAGAACTTGAGTTCAAATATGACCTCAGATCCCAATTGTCTCCAAAAACAAAACAAAAATTAGGCTATACTTGCTCTAACAGTAAAGTTTGTGTACCCTGGGCATACATTCAATGGTTAAAAGGGCAAAGGTATTATGCTGTATCTTAAGGCAGAGGTGGGGGTGGTGCCAGCCTGATCTGAAAAATGTGCCCTAGATAATTATCTTCAAAATATATCCTCCGTGTGTAGACAATAGAGAAAGCACTTCGATTTAGAGGCCTAATTATAATACTTGATAATCCTATGATTATGGGCTGAAATTAATCCTACTTGTATTAGCTGCCTCAGAGGGTAATTGTGAAGAAAACATTTTATAAATTTTAAAGCAAGTATAAGTTATTGTGATAATCATCAAATATCATATTTTGGCCAAAGTCTGAATTAATCAAACAGACTGCTTTCCCTTGTCTTCTGTGTTAGCAAGACACTAGAAACCAGATAAGGCTGGAGATAGGATGCCCCCTTAAAAGTCTTTGGAGAAAAACAGATATCCTGAGACCACAAAATGTAAATAGCTGCTCCGTTTGTTGTCAACTTGCACTTGCAACAAAGGAACTTCTTTCTCACATACAGATGGTAACAAATGGAGATCATAAAATTGTGTGACACAGTCTCCCTGAGTTGGGATGGCTCTAAAATGTATAAAAAGTCTGATTCCTCTGTTCATTAGGATGCAGCTCTCCTAACTCCTTGTACAAGTTTCTCTAGCTTAAGGGAATAAGGAATAAATATGCTGTAATTGTGTATCATAAATTGTTTGTCTCCTTTAACCAAACATTTTAAATAGGTCAGCAGTTGCTGTTGTTAAAGACTTTCCAAGCATAGGCAGGTAAGTCCCTTGAGTGTGCCTTCTTGTTAGGGAAGCTGGGCATGCTCCAAAGGTCCCTTACATTACCATCCTCTTCCTCATCATTAATCCTGTTAACTACATGTTTGTTCTTCCTTATTAAACATACATTTCTTCGAAGCCAAGTATGTACTGTCTTTACAGGCAGAGGAGAAAACAATTTTGGAGTGGATTGGAATGCAGGACAAAAGTCACCAGCTCCACCCTCTAATTTTGAAAAGCAAAGCTCCTGGGTAATTATCATCAGGCCAGTGTTAGCAACCAGATCCACCTAAAAGGAATTTTCTCATTTATCCTCAGTCAAATAGCAGGTAGAACTCAGAATGGCAGGAAGGCAAAGCAGTTCAAAAGACAGGCATGCTAAGAGCTGCAGCGTAGGGCTGTGGTTCTGAAGGGAAGGAAGAGGCACTATAACAGCATCACTTCAGGAGAGAATCAGAAAGCAGCAAGAGTTCAGTAAAGAGCCACCACTGTGGAACTAGTAGATGGGAGCGTGGTGGAGAAGATAGCCCAGAAAAATGACGTCAGCACTTCGTAGCTGGAGAGAGCAGTGGACCATTGGATGCCATCATCGCACCAGCAGTTTTTCAGGGAGGTAGCAAGAGGCCTAGCTTTGGAGGTAGAAGAAGGGTCCACCGAGGGGATAGCTGTAGCAGAAGGAACGGAGTTGCCTGTCCTGTTTTTCTAAGTGTATTTGTTCTATCAGTCACATGTACTCCCTGCACACGTTCTTTCTCTCACCAAAGTCGTGGGAGTCTGTGAGAGAATATTCCCTTGTGTCTATAAGGGTAAGAGGGAATTTTCCAAGCTACACTACTTAACCAAATGCCCTTTGCTTTAAATTAATGTATATTTTGGTTTGGTCTGATAAAAGAGAAGCATCAGGGAGGGATTGTGAGATGCAGTTTTGGATAGACACTGACTATACTGTGAACCTTGGGATAGATTTCGTGGGACCCAGATTGGAGATCTACCAGACTATATTGTTCCCTGACTCACCTCATGAAGTCTTCAGTGAAGACTTGTTTACTTACAAATTCAATTTCCAGTCCTGGTAGGACACTACTCCACAGCACTGTAGGCCCAGTTGGATTTCATCCAAGAGAAAACGCAGGTCTGAGTCATCTTGGTAACGAGTAATGGCCACTAGCATCATACTGTCCAGTAATCCTTGGAGATCGTCCCATAAAGCATATATCAGGATTCCTGCCAATGTCTCTAGAACTAAGAAAGTGAGGATCCCCCCAGCAAAGAACCAAAGAAGGCAGATGTTCTCACAGAGGGCCCCTACACAGCCAGCTAGGGATATAATGCTGACTATGAGTCCCACCACCACAAAGAGAGACATTGGGTTGGCACCCAGGTGTGGCAGCTGCTCACTCCCCAGTGACTCCTTATCTATTAACCCCCACAGTCCCACCACTAAAATCAGTAAGCCAAGAAGAGAGAAAAGGAAGTTGAGGAGGAAGATCAGATACTTGATGCAGCTACTCCAAAAATTAAGAGGAAAAGGGAGGCCTCCTTGGAGAGCCAGGGTAGAGTGCCACTTATCACCTCGAGGGAGGCACCCCCAACCAGAGGGACCTGCATTATGTTTCTTTGGGATTGGTTCCAGGACTTCCACGGTATAGTTGCAAAACACTGATGGTGGCTCATCATACTCAGCTTCCTAAACAGGGAGGAAATACAATAAAACCTTATTAATGATTTGACCCCATTAATTTAGAATTTATGATTACTAGGACAGAGGCTGGATTGAAGTTTGCTTTTGCAATTATCCAAGAAAGAAGAAGGGCAGCTAGGTGGCACAGTGGATAGAGTCAGGAAGACTCATCTTCCTGAGTTCAAATCTGGCCTCAGACACTTGCTAGCTGTGTGACCCTGGGCAAGTCACTTCACCCTGTTTGCCTCAGTTTCCTCATCTGTAAAATGAGCTGGAGAAGGAAGTGGCAAACCCCTCCAGCATCTTTGCCAAGAAAACCCCAAATGGAGTAATGAAGAGCTGTATACGACTGAACAACAACAAGAAAGAAAGAAGAGTTGGCTAAGTAAAATAATGGTGTAAATAAGATTCTGGGAAGAATGGTCAAGCAGATGTAGGTAAATGAAATGTTGGAAGTTTCCTTTCCTGAATCAGTTCCTAGCTCAAGGGCCAGGGTTATTTTAGTCTGTTTTCAATTGACCAGGCTTAGGATGCTACATGAATGTTAAAAGAGTATAATAGACACTAGAATCAACCTTCTATCCAGAGCTCTATGTAAAGCACTTAAAGATAAATACAAATAAAATTATAGATCTCTCAGCAGAAAGACCTAATTCAAACCCCTCATATTACAAGTGAGGAAACTAAGTCCCAGAGATGATTTTTGTCTTGAATTTTTTAAATTAGCAAAAAAACTATTTTCTCTCCCCTCCCTACTTCAGAAACAAACAAACCCTCCTAATAAACATGCACACTCAAGCAAAAAAAATTTCTGCATTGGCCATGTCCAAAAATTATGTTTCATTCTGCACCCTGAGTCTATCACTCTTCTTTTAGGAGGTAGGTAGCATATGTCATCACTACTTTCCTGGAATCATGGTTCATTGTTTCATTGATCACAGTTCTTCTGTCTTTCAAAACTGTCTTTACAATATGTTGTTATTGTACATCACTCTTCTGATTCTGCTCACTTTACTCTGTATCAGTTCACCAAGTCTTCCAAATTTTTTCTGAAACCACCCCTCTCCTCATTTCTTTTTTTTTTTCTTTTTGGAGGGGAAAGGCAGGGCAATTGGGATTAAATGACTTGCCCAAGGTCACATAGCTAGTAAGCCTTAAGTGTCTGAGGCTGAATTTGAACTCAGGTCCTCCTGACGCCAGGGCCGGTGCTCTATTCACTGCGCCACCTAGCCGCCCCAAAGTTGTTGGGTTTTTTTTTTTTTTTGCCTTTTGGAGGGCAATTGGGGTTAAGTAACTTGCCCAAGGTCACACAGCTAGTAAGTGTTAAATGTCTGAGGTCACATCCTGAACTCAGGTCCTACTGACTCTTTACTCACTGGGCCACCTAGCCATGCCCCTTTCCTAATTTCTTACAGCATAGTAGTATTCCATTAAATTCATATGCCATAATTTATTCAGTCATTCCTCAACTGATGGGCACCTCCTTAGTTTTCAATTCTTTGCCAGTTGATTTTTGTATTTTAATATTTGTGCAATATATTATATAATCTAAGTTAAATTGTAACCCAGACAACAAGACACAGAGCCACTTGATAGTCAAGCATTGAAGCTGAGGCTTGTTGCCATGTTGGCATCTACAGGCTTAAGAGCCATATAGAGGCCCTTGGGAAAACTGCCTTTTAGAAAGAGGCTGTTTATTGGTTTGCATTCTGAGACTATAGCCTGGGCAATAGCTAGAGTAGAGTGCTACCTGGTGGCTAATTTGGGCATCACACCCAATTGATTAAAATCCTTTGGTTGGATAATTAACTCAGTAAAATACTATCTCTTAGAGGTAGCAGCATTGTTCTAGGTAAGCATTATTCCCAGAATGGCCAAACCAATTCACAGCTCCACATCAAGAAAGCACGCACTATATTTACAGACAACAAATTGGACAATCAGTATGACCCTACATGTCCCAGATTTCCTGGGAGAGTCCTGATTTCAGCACAAAAAGTACATTTTCCAAAATGATATTGATCACCTCCAGGAACCTACTTCCAGCTTCTTGACCCAACATTAGCTCAATATGGACCCCAAACCTGGACCTGGAATCAAGGCATCCTTAAGTGCTTGCCTGTCTCTCTGCCTCTCCATGGTCTACCACAGTCTCGTCCCTGGCCTGGTGAGTCAAGCTCTTAGCTGTTGCCTCTTGATTCCCCAAGACTCATCAAAACCTGATCTTGAACATGAGTCCTGGTTAGCACCCCAATGTACCACCACCTAGACATGGACAAGGACTGGAATCTGAGAAACTCAGCTCTCCCACACAAATCTCAGCAAAGATAATAGAGGATTGTAGGTGAAAGTAAAGATGAAGATGAAGTACCTTCCAACATGAAGTATCTTCATCCAATCCAGGATTGCAAAATAAAAAGACAGTCAGGAGTCAATAGTGGTTAGGAGAGGGGTTATATGAGAAAAGCCAGCTGAAATGTTTGTATACAGACTCAAAGCCTTTGAGCTAGGGGAGAGGGACTTACCAAGTTAAACATGAGTAAAAAGGAAAAACAAACAAACAAATAAACTCAATGAAGAAGTTCTATGGATTAAGCAAAGCCCAAAAGATAAGCCCAGACAAAGAAAGTAACTTTACAACTCCATAGCAACTACCCTATAAAGGACAAAAAATATATCCTGCTCACAAGACCTGGAAGAAGAATGGCTGGAAGAAATAAAACAAGAAATTTAAAAATGAACTTATAATTTATAAGAGCTATAGAGGAAAAATTGGAAGGAGAATAAATAGTTTTTAACAGAAGGTGGAAAACCTTACCCAAATAATGGTCTCCAGGAAAGATAGGATGGAGTAATCAGAATTCAATAATTCCATGAGACAAAGAAATATTCAAACAAAGTCAAAAGATGAAAAAAAAATTCAAGAATATATAAGGTACCTATTATAAAAAAAACCCAACAGTTGAACTGGAAAACAGCATGTCCAGGGGAAAATGTTTAAGAATTATCAAACTCCCTGAAAATGATGATCAAGCAAAACACTTGGATACCATGTTTCAAGAAACCATAAAAGAACATTGCCCTGAGAACTCAAAAGTTTTGAAAATGAATGTTGTTTTTATATGTAATTGGGGAAAATTTTAAATTACTAATTTGTAAATTCTAAATTACTAAATAATTATTAAATAATAAGTAAATAACAAACGAATACAAATTTTTTTAAAGGAGAAAAAACAATACAAAGAGTTTAACAGGAAAAAAAAAATTGCCCTGATCTATTAGCACCAAAGGACAAAGTAAAAATAGAAAGACTTTTACTGACTTTATGATAGTAACCCCAAACTCAAGACATCCAGGAATATAATAGTTAAAATAAAGAGCTTATAGGGGCGACTAGGTGGCACAGTGAATGGAGCACTGGCCCTGGATTTGGGAGGACCTGAGTTTAAATCCAGCCTCAGACACTTAATATAAAACTAGCCATGTGACCTTGGGCAAGTCACTTAACCCCAATTGCCCTAACATCCCCCCTCCAAAAGACCAAAAAAAACAAAAACAAAAAACAAAAAAACCCGAGCTTACAAGCAAACAATTTGATTTGGAAATTCTTGTTAAATTCATATAATTATCTCTTTGTCTTCTGTAGAACAAGAGGCAGATAAATGTAATTATTTTCATGATGGTCTTTTCGATTGTGAGTGGATGCTTAGCTGTTTCTCTTTCGTCCAGGAGCCTTGAGGGTCTTTCCCTCCTAGTTTAATTTTTTTTTTTTATTAAAGGGACCAGGGGAGGCTAGATAGTGTAGTGAATAGTGTACCAGCCCTGGAGTCAGGAGGACCTGAGTGCAAATGTGACCTCAGACATTTAATGCTTGCTACTGTGTGACATTGGGCAAGTCACTTAACCCTAATTGCCCTGACAAAAAGAAAAATAATTAATTAAAGGGGCTATCCCTCAACCAACTTCTTAAAGAGGCCTATTCACTGAATGGGCATTACTTCACTCAAAGTGAGAACTTGAAAAGATCTTAGCCTAAAAGGGCCAGGGTCTCCTGTTGCATCCTGGGCCTTCTCCAGTCAATCTGATCAATATCTGGTCACTGAAGCCAGATGACTCTGGAGGAGAAAGTGAGACTGGTAACCTTGCACAGGTCTCCCTCCCTCACTAAAATCAAAGTCAACTGTAAGTCATGTCATCATCTCACTGGTGTCATGGCCCTTTTCGAGAACAAAGGATAAACACAACCTGGCATACTTACTACATGGTAAACTCTGTTCTAGGTGATGGAAATACAAATATAAAAGCAAGCATGGTACCTGGCCTCAAGGAGATTATATTCTGATGGAAGAGACAAAACACATTTATAAATGGGGGCCAGGGAAGGGGGCCCTTTCATCAGGAGAATTGCATGGATGGTGAGTGTGGCCACAATGAAGTAGTCTGATGGGAAGGACAAAGACTGGCATTTAGCAAGGGGTAGTTGGGGCTTCCTCAGGTAGTGAAGTAGTGGTCTGAGAGAAGATAAGAAGACAATCAAGAGATAAGTTCTAGAGGTGGCAGTTCTTGAGAAAAGACATTGGAATCTCCAGGGCATAGTCTTTGGAGTGGGTAACAAGGCAGTTGGCAAGGTTGGGGAAGAAATATCAGAGAAGAGGGAGTGAAGTGAAGCTTGGCTGGGACTTTTCATGCTTTAGCTCATCATGAGCACTGCAATTTGATGAACAAGCATCCCCCAAATGCTGAGTTTTTGTTGCCTTTGGGTGCATGATGGAACCAATTCAACCAATTCTGCTTTTCCAAAAAGAAGCTATAAACCACCATTCCATTTAGTTTCAGTTTCCTTTTGTCTTCTCGTTTCATTTATTGTGAGAATAAGCATTCTTATTAATGTGGTTCACATCTAGTAGTCAATTTCTTGGTTGCCAGACAAAATTCTCTTGTTTAGAGTATAGACAGTTAAATTAATGTTTACAGAAGTTCTAAAAACTTTAATTATTAGAATCCTCAGTTTCATTTTCTACCATTCCATGACCATCACTGTGAAATTGGAAGGGAGCTATACAGTACTGATCTCAAATTATGTTATAAAGCAGTCATCACAATTAGTATGTGATAAAAAAATAGAAAAATGGATTTGATAACAAGAATTTCAGAAGTGAATATATGCTCTAGTGTAATCTCAATAAACCTAGTGACACAAACTGCTGGAGGAGAAAGAAAAACTTAAAAAAAATTTTTTAAATTAACAAATATTTATTTTCTCCTCTTCAAATGAATAACAAGAAACTTCATAACAAATTTGCTTATTCAAGAGAAGCCAATTCCTTCACAGGCCATGAAGGAATACAGAATTGAACAAAAGAATCATTGGGAAAACAGAATAGCAAAATGATGAGAAATGCACTTCTGTAAGTTCCTTAGACTATATGCCACAACAAATTCCAAATGAATGAATTATCTAAATATAAAAAGCCATACTGTAAAATAACTAGAGGAAAATCAAAGGTTAGAGTTTTCATAACTTTAGAAAATTCTTAACCAGCTATAGAATAAAAAAGGTCATAAAAGATAAAACAGATAATTTTGATTACATAAAAATAAAATATTTTTGCACAAATAAACCAATTAAGCTAGAATTTTTAAAAAAGATATTGACTGGGAAAATTTTTGCATTAAACATCTCTGATGTTTGACATTCATAATTTAGAAGGGAAATGACAGAAAACTTCAGATCTATTCCTCAATAGATAAGAAATCAAAGGAGGAGAAATAGAAATAATTAGCAATCATCTGAAAATTATTCAAATTCACCAATAATTATAGAATCATGAATTTAAACAATCTTGACATAGAAATTCACACCCATCAAATTAGCAAATAACAATACTAGCCAGTATTTCTATAGTGTTTTAAGATTTCCAAAGCACTTTATATTGTCATATCATTTTATCCTTGCAACAACCCTATGAATTTGCTACTATTATTATTCCTGTTTTATAGAGAAAGGAACTGAGCCTGAAGGGACTAAATGACTTATGAAGGGTTTGAGGCAGGATTTGAACTCAAGTTTCCCTGACTCCAAGTCCAGCACTCTACCCACTGTCATTCTTCTTGCCAAGGCAAGCCCCTCTAAATGCACAAGTCTAGGGGGCAGCTACGTGGTGCAGTAAATAGAGTACTGGCCCTGTCAGGAGGACCTGAGTTCAAATCCAGTCTCAGACATTTGACACTTAACTAGCTGTGTGACCTTGGGTAGGTCACTTAACCCCAATTGCCTTGCCTTCCCCCCTTTCAAAAAAAATGCACAAGTCCAGCAGATTTCTCCCTCTATCATCCCTACTTTGTCATTAATCTTTAATTATTCCCTGTCTACTGGCTGCTTCCCTACTACCCACAAGCATACCCATGTCTCCCCCATCTTCAAAAAACCCTCACTTGATCCATTCATCCATGCTGTCTCTCTCTTTTCTTTGACAGCCTTTTTGTGGTTAAATTCTTTGAAAAAGCCATCTACAATAAGTGCCTCCACTTTCTTTCCTCTTCCTTTCTTCTAGGACTTTTTAGAATCTGACATCTGACCTCATCATTCAGCCAAAACTCTTCTCTCCAAGTCAGCGATGATCTCTTAATTGCTAAATTGAATGACCTTTTCTCTATCTTCATCCTTCTTAACCTCTCTGCACTGTTAATCACTCATGATACTCTTCTTTCCAGGTCTTCATGACCTGCTATCTCTTGGTTCTTCTCCTACCTGTCTAACCATTCGTTCTCTGCCTCTTTTGTTTTCCAGGTCACGTTCACTAACTGTGGGTGACTCTCAAGGTTAAGTCCTGGGTCCTCTTTTCTCCCTCTATAATCTTTCACTTGGCAATCTCATCAGTTGCCATGGTTTCAATTATCATCTCTTTGCAGATGATACTTGTTCAGTCCTAACCTCTCTTTCTGATGGCCAGCCTTGCATCTCTCACTGTTTATTAGGCATCTCAAACTGGACTTCCCAAAGACATCTTAAATTCCACAATCCAAATCTGAGTTTATTATCTCTCCTCCCAAAACCTCAGCTCTTCCCAACTTTCCTTTTATTGTTGATGGTGCCACCATTCTCGCTCACCACTCCAATTCATCCTCCAATCAGCTGTCAAACTGACCTTCCTAAAATGCAAGTCATATCTTCTCCCCATTCAATAAACTCTAGTGTGTCCCTGTTGCCTCTAGAATAAAACAGTAAAGTCCTTTGTTTGGTTTTTAAAGCCCTTTATAACCTGGACCTTTCCTACCTGTCTAGTCTTCTTGTATGTTTTTTCCATCCACACACTCCAGTGAGCCTATGACCCTTGCTCTTTCTGTCTCCCAACTTCAGACATTTTCACTGACTGTCCCCCATGCCTAGAATTCTCACCCTCCTCATCTCTGCCTCCTAGCTTCCCTGGCCACCTTCAAGTCTCATTTTCTGCATTTCTGCCTTTCCCAGTTCTTAATCTTCGTGGCTTCCCCATGATACTGGTCCCGTTTTATCATGTATATGCCTTATTGTACATAGTTATTTGTCTGTGGTCCCTCTCTCTGTCTTCACTCCCATCCCTCCATTACGCTGTGAGCTCCTTGAGAACAAGAACTATGGGGTTTGGGTTTTGTTGTCTTTGTTGTTGTTCTTTCTTTTTATTACCAGGGGCTTAGCACAATGTCTAATACATACTAAGTTCTTAGTGCATGTTAATTGACTTGACTTGTGCCACCCAGAAAAGAAAGGAAAATTCACTTTTGGAGGAACTTTGAGAAGACAGATATACTAAGTCACTGAATACGGATCAGCTAATTATTCCAACTATTCTGGAAAGCAATTTGGGATTATCCAATAAAAGTTACTAAATTGTTCATACTCCTTGGCCCAGAGATCCCACCACTGGGACTTTATTTCCAAGGAGGTTGTTGACAGCAATGAAATACCCATATGGATAAAAGTATTTGTAGTGGCCCTGTTTGTAACCAGCAAAACAGCAAAAAGGGATTAGGGAATGACTGAGCAAATTGTGGTCTATGAATGTAATGGAGTATTATTGTACCATGAGTAAAAAAATATGGATAATTCATATGCATCTGAAGATTTGTATCGAGAGGTTGAATTAAAAAAGGAAAACCAAATGAATAGTTTATCAACTGACAACAATTATGTGAACATTAAACAGTATTTTAATTCTAGTCAAATATAATGAACTTTTCCCATCTTTGTGTTTGAATTTTCAGTACTTAGCTTAATGTACTGAACATAGAAGCATCTTCATAAATGTTGAATTAAATTAAATTGGGAGGGGCATTCTGGGAATATGACAGAGTAGGTCAGAAATTTCCAGATTCTATAGATTTCATCCACAAATAGACAGAATTAAAAAAAATAAATTGGTATTAACTAATGAAAGTTTAAGTACACACCTTTCCTTTCTTTTAGCAAAAATATTTTCAATCACCCTTTTATGCTCTTTGACTTAGCTGTTTTATACTACCGTAATATACATTTCATATAGATGAGAGTTTATTAAATTGCCATAATAATTGCCCAGGAAGAGGGAGAATAATGCCCAGGAAGATACTCCTAGGAGACTCGGGTTAGTATAGCCACGAAGGGAAGTGAGCAGTCATTTTTTCCCCCTCTCCCCTGGAAGATAACAGGCCAGATTTGAAAGAAGAGCCATGCCCTGGACAGGGGCGTGAGTTACAAGAGAGTCTCTACCCAGGCTAAGGGAGCTAGAATGAGTTCAGGGGAGAGCGAGAACCCATCTTGCCTTATTGGCCATTGCCACCTGGTGGTCATAAAAATTATCACTTTAAAATCCCTAGCATTTTCGTATTTTCAAATCCTTTCCAGAGATCAGAGATGTGGTGAGCACAGTGGATACTTGAAGAGATAAAGAAGAGGGATTGTATGAGTGAATGGTGAACAGACAAGATGAAAACTTCACAGCATGGCCTAGGGCAGGCCCCATTGTCAGATTCATAATTAGAAAAAAAAAATCTTGTATTTCACCATATAACAGCATGTGGTGCCTTGGGCTTGCCTTGCCTGCCATGGCACCTAGCATATTGGTGCTCAGTGACTACCAAGTTAATGGTGATGAGAATTAGGCTGCCATGACTCAGTTCATTTCACACCAGACACGATTTGCATTCACTGGGGGCTTCTGTCTTCTCTCTAGTGGAATTAAGAAGAAATAGGGCGTGCTGCTACTGCTGTTGCTGCTTCTGCCTGAGCTGGAATCAGACCATAATTTGTTTTGTCTGTGAATGCCTGCAGCACTTCAGTCAAATAAGCTGAAGTACCAGGGATTTCCCTACTCAGAAGCTGTCTTAATAAAGGAGTATCATGTTCTATGTAGTACTAACAGCTAGCATTTATATAGCACTTAAAGGTTTGCAGTGTACTTCACATGCATTATTTCATTTGATCCATATCACAAGCCTGTAAGACAGGTATTACTATTACTATTATCCCCATTTTACAGATGAAGAAGCTAAGGCTGAAAGAGATTGTGACATGTTTAGTATGTGTATGAGGCAGGTTTTTAACTCAGGTCTTTCTGACTCCAAGTCTGACTCTGTCCAATGTGTCTAGATGCCTCCTAAGATCTTGTCAAGGTAATATATCCTCCAAAAAGCCATTCAGACCAATGATATGGCCCATTATACAGAAGTTTTCAAAGTTGACTCTGACCACCTCTGTGCATAAATTCCCAGATCTATGTATCTGACTCTAGTCTCTAGTTCTGATCCTGAATTAGCAAATGTCTATTAGATGGAAATACATTTTGCATGACTTCATGTGTATAATCAATATCAAATTGCTTGCCTTCACAAAGAGATGGGAAGGGCAGGAGAGAAGAAGAGAATTTGGAACTCAAAATTTTTAAAAATGATTATTAACAATTTTTTACATGTAATTGGTAAATAGCTGACAAAATAAAAATAATTAAAAAAAGAAAAAATCTCTATTAGTTCATACTAGATATACGTTTCAAACTCAACACATTTCAAGCAAGTGATCATCTTTCTCCCCAAAATGACCTCTTTTGCAAACTTTCCTATGTCTGTCCACGTATTTTTGTCAAGGGTACCAACATTTTTCTAGTTATGCAGGGCTGTAGCCTCAGTCAGCCTTCTTAGACTGTGAGTTCTTAAAAGCAATCCAGTTTGTTTTTTTCTTGATATTTCTTCATATCCCCACTTTGCACAGTGCCTGGTACATAGAAGGCACTTAATAAATGTTAATTGATTTACTGCCTCTCTCTCACCCCACATGGTCCATCAGTTGCTAAGTCTCATTGATTCAATGTCCACATCTCTTGCATGCTTCTCTGTCCTCACATGGCCACCACTCCAGTCTAGGCACTCATCACTTCCCTCATTCATTATTTCAATAGCTTCCCAATTGGGCTTCCCTGCCTCAAGTCTTTGCTCTTGCCATCCATCCTCCGCACAGTAGCCAACGATTTTCCTAAAGTACAACTCTGATCGCATCATTCCACTATTCAATAAACTCCAGAGTCCTCCTATTACCCATAGGATTCAATACAAATTCCTCTGTTAGGTTTTAGCCAAACCCTTCACAACCTAGTTCCAATATAAATTTCCAGCCTTATTATATATTACTTTATGGTACAGACAAATTGGGATCACTTTCTTGTCTTCATGTCTTTTCCCATGCCTGAAATGTATTCTCTTCTTACCTCCAGGATCTCTAGCTTCTTTCAAAGCTCAGTTCAAGCATCACTTTCTAGGTGAGGCTTTTCTTAAACCCCTTCATCTACAATTAAATTCCCCCCAAATTGTCTTATTATTTCATTGTATTCATATGTTTATTATGAATCTATTTATATATGTACATGTTATCTCTCCCAGAGGAATTTAAGCTCCTTAAGGTAGGGGCTGTTTCTTTTTTATCTTTGCATCACCAATACCTAGCACAGGGAGGCCAGGCACATGGCATGATCTTAATATTTACTTGTTTATTTGTTTGATTGATCTCAATTTAGATAACAAATTAAAGTTCTAAAAAAATGTCAGTTATGATTATCTCAGCTTCCTCCCTCAACTTCTGAAAATGCAAAATATTGAAGTTCCTTGAAATTCCCTTCTGTAGTCCTTCCACTCTAATGGTAGATATTAATAAAGAAAATAAGCCTTTATATAGCACTCACTATGTGCCAGGCACTGTACTAACTACTTTTTTGGGGGGGGGAAGGAGGAAAGCAAGGCAATTGGGGTTAAGTGACTTGCCCAAGGTCACACAGCTAGTAAGTGTCTGAGGCCAGATTTGAACTCTGAAAGATGAGCCTTATACTCCAGACCCAGCACTCATGAAATAGAGATATAGTACACATGGGTCAGAAGAAACCATGAAGATCATCTATAATCCAGGAGTTTGAACCTTTTTTGTTTCATGGACTTGGGCAGTTTGGTAACATCTATGGACCCCTTTTCAGAAAATATTTTTAAATGCATAAAATAAAAAAGGACCACGAAGGAAACTGCTTACATTGAAATAAAACTGTAACTGTTTTTTTTTTCCTATCCAAGTTCACAGGTGCCAGAACAGAGACTGTGATGACTTGCCCACAGTCACAGAGTAAACCCAAAGCAGAATGGGGACCAGAACCAGGACTCCTGATTCCAGGTCGGGTGCTGAGAAGGTCTAGAGGAAAGAGGCACAGCTTACCCTATCTCACTGTCTTACCTTGGAGAGCAGCTGAGTTCTTTCATTTTCCACCATCTTCACCTTCTTCCTAGAAAACCCCCTACCAAAAGGTTAAGAAAAGAGCCCTTCTCTCTTTGCTCAGTTTCTCAAGATTACAAGAGTGCTGCTGGTGCTGATAAACTTCTTGGGGCTGGCTGGAGGCTGAGAACCACAAACATGGGATTGGAGAGCTCTGCCAGATACTAGGGTCATAACTGAATCATGTGAGAAGTCATACTTTAGTGCTTAAGACTTGCAAACATTTTCTCTTCTGGGGCATCACTAAGCTAACGGCATTTCTCAGATGCATCAACCATGTATGTATTCTCTATAGTTCATTTAGCACAACATTACTATTAAGGCATCCTTCTCCTTATTGTCATTGTCATTATTTTAATAGAGATGTGGGCAAGGCTGGGCTGCTTCAAGCTGAGCCTTATGAGGTGATGTGCCTTGATGAAGTTTTCATAGGTCCAGGGTTTTGCTGTTGTTTGGAAGCAATTGAGGTTAAGTGATTTGCCCAGGGTCTCGAAGCTAGTAAGTATCTGAAGGCAGATTTGAACTCAGGTCTTCCTGACTCCAGGGCCAGTGCTCTATCCACTGAGCCAACCAGCTGCTCATTTTAGGTCTAGGTTTTGATCCTCAGCTTTGTTGATTTAAAAACTCTATGTTGTCAGCTCATACAACTAACTGTAGACTGACTTATAAATTAGAATACCAGTTTACTAATTTACAATCAAAGAATGTTGGGTATACCCAAGATAAAAGGGCCCAAGATAAAAAGATGCCTAGCTGATCTTAATCAGTGACAGAGAGCTAGAAAGACTTTCAAACAGAGTCATAACTAGGGCAGGATAACCAGAGTTTTACCTTAGGGTCCTGACATTTAGAAAGACATATTTCCTCTCTTCATCTATCTGAAGACTGCTATAAGCCCTGCCCAGAGTCTTGTGATCATCTGCCTGCCTCTTCTGTATGGCAAAACCCTCTTCCCTCGCCTGATCCTGGGATATCATCCTTAGAGTCCTGTTGTCATAAACCAAAATCTACAGTGAAGTGGAGGGTCAGTGTCCTTCCTTGTGTATACCCATAGGTAGACAGTGGCCATGACATCATCAATGTTCAGCAGACTTTGTGGAAACTGAAACCAGAGATGTTAAGACTGGAGGTCTCAAAGATAAATAAAGCTGGGATTCAAACTGAGGTTCTCTGACTCAGACAAATTGACAAATCAGGTAAGTGTTAATTGAGAAAAGGAAAAGAATGTAGGGTGTGATTATAAGTTAAGAGGTGATAAAAGATTGAAAAGGTTTTTTTGGTTCTGTTTTTTGAACAAAATTTTAGGAAATGACTATAAACCTCACCAATAACTTTGGAACAAACATTGCATACTCATTGCACATCACTATAAAATTCATCCTGCTTGGAATTCCTAGCTATGATATTTGAGTTAATAGTTTTGTAGTGATTTGTACTGAGGGTGCAGTGTTTATATTTTTGCTGCAGTCAAGTGACTACTGCAGAATCTATGTGTAAGAGAGTCCCATTTTCAGATTTGGCAGATTTTTAGAATAAGGGAAGATACAATGTACAGATGCAATGAGATGTAAGTGTAATCTCCATTTAATTTTTAACTAGTTACATTTGTACCTTGTCAAGAGTGGGCCCCTTTAAGATTCTGAGTATATCGAAAAAGGATGTGGAGGGAACTGTGGGAAGATGGCAGAATAAGGCAAGAAATTACTTGGTTTTCCCAAATTCCCTTCTTCCCCAAATAACTTAAAATAATACCTCAAAATGAATTTTAGAGTGGCAGAAATAATTAGAAGCCAGGAAAACATATTAATTTATAAAAATAATTAAAAAGCAGCAGTCCAGTCTAAAGGATAAGAAACATTGAATAGCTTATTTATAAACAAAAAAGATTCAGGAAAGCAGCTGAACAGTTAACAGAGACAATAAACTTTTGCTTTGGACATTAATTGCTTCTGTGTCTTCTCTCTTTCCTCCCCCCCCCCCATACACGCCTTTTAAAATACTGTGAATTTAATAATCATCAACAAATGAACATTTCAAGATACAAATGTACCACGTGCTCCATGCCTCTGTCCTGACAATTGTATTTGTAAGCTGGGCCCCCCAGAGTTTGGATACCTGTACTTCCCATTAGAGCTTTAGGTGTAGCTTTGAGGTTGTGGGGACAGCCTTCTAATGTAAACTAGCTTACAGGCCTCCACTAGTAGGCTTTTCACAATGATTATCATTAATATCACTTAGCCTGCCAGACCTAAGTAGTTTTTTAGAAAGGCTTATTTATTAAGGTAAGAAGAGTTGGCACAAAACATCTCTCCTGAAGTCTGTGATCCATTCTGTTCCCAGTACATACATATCCCCGGGGATGTGTGGCTCAAGCTTAGGGAGCGCATATGGTAAAGGGATAATTCACAGATACTGGTTATTAAAGGTGCTTTTCTCACCTTTATGAGATACTCAAGAAGTTCCCCTACTCTACCTGGCTTCTTATAGAGTCCTAAAGCTTCCTTTCCTTAGTGTCTAGTTCAAGAGTGGGAAACCTGCAACCTCAAGGCCACATGTGTCCTTCTAGGTCATCAAGTACAGCCCTTTGACCAAATCCAAGCTTCACAGAACAAACCCCAATGAATGGATAACGAAATGAGGTTTGGATTCGGTCAAAGGGCCACACTTGAGGACTAGGTCACATGTGACCTCAAGGCTGCAGGTTGCCCACCCCTGGCCTAGTTTGTCCTCAGCTTCCAATGCAGACTCTGCTTCAGCTGTCTGAAATGTGTGTGCCTACTTTTCCTGCTGATTCTGTATTTATTTGTGGGTGAGTGCAGTCCAGGAATAATGAGAGAAATGTTTTGTATCTCTACTGTTTTTACCATGTCAACTCAAGAAATACCTTTGTTTTAAACTAAGTATGTCTTCTGGCTGACTATTGAAGATAAAAACATTAGTGAAGGCTCGTGAGCTAAAATTTTAGGAGTGTGGACCCACAGGATACCTTTAATCTGGGGTCATCACCTCCTGGGGGATCCAACTTTTTGGGATCTTTTTCAAGAGGTGATTGGTGGATTCTTTCAATTTCTATTTTGCCCTCTGATTCTAGAATATCTGGGCAGTTTTCCTTGATAATTTCTTGAAAGATGATATGTAGATTCTTTTTCTGATCATGGCTTTTAGGTAGCCAAATAATTTTTAATTGGATCTATTTTCCAGGTCAGTGGTTTTTCTGATGAGATATTTCACATTGTCTTCTATTTTTTCATTCTTTTGGATCTGTTTTATAATATCTTGGTTTCTCATAAGTCATTAGCTTCCATTTGCTCTATTCTAATTTTGAAGGAATTATTTTCTTCAGTGAGCTTTTGGATCTCCTTTTCCATTTGTCCAATTTTATTTTTAAAGCATTCTTCTCCTCATTGACTTTTTGGACCTCTTTTGCCATTTGAGTTAGTTTATTTTTTAAGGTGTTATTTTCTTCAGTATTTTTTTGGGTCTCCTTAAGCAAACTGTTGACTCGTTTTTCATTGTTTTCTTCCATCACTCTCATTTCTCTTCCCAATTTTTCCTCTACTTCTCTTACTTGTTTTTCAAAATCCTTTTTGAGCTCTTTTATGGCCTGAGGCCAATTTATATTTTTCTTAGAGGCTTTTGATGCAGGAGTTTTTACTTCCATTGTTTTCTTCTGGTTTTATGTTTTAGTCTTCTTTGTCACCAAAGAAAGATTCTATAGTGTGATGTTTTTTCCTCTGTTTGCTCATTTTCCCAGTCAATTACTTGACTGTTGAGTTCTTTGCCCAGGTGGGACTCTGCTTCCAGAGTAGAGTATTCTGTCCCAAATTTCTGGGATTTTGCATAGCTGTTGTCAGAGCTACTTCTAGGCACCTGCTTCAGAACTGTGAGGAGGACTACTTCTCCACGGCAGCCACAAGCTCTGCCATGCCAGCACTTCTTCACACCCCAGGACCACCACCCAAGGCTGCAGCCCAAATCCAAGCAGGGCAAAGCAAGAGCAAATCTGTCTCAGGACCAGTAAAGAGATTCCTGCAATTGCCTTCTGATCAGTCACTTGATCCCCTGCCATCTGTGGGCCTGGAGCTCCAGAAGCAGCTCCTGTTACTGCCCCCACAGCCACCTCTACCACCCCAGGGGCTGGGGCCAGATGGCACTCTTCTCTCACCCAGGTCCAACAGAGTTTCTCCACAGAAATTTTGCTTTGTCTTTGGCATTTGTGGGTTGAGAAATCTGGAAACTGCCACAGCTGCCAATGATTCAGTCCCCTGAGGTCTGCTCTATTGCAATCTATGTTGGTATGTCCCTCACAGGACTGTGCCCCGCTCCCAGCCCAATGCAATAGACCCTTCCTGTTGTCCTGCCAGGCTTCAGCTGGAAATGTGTTTCTCTCTGTTATTTTGTGGGTTTTGTAGCTCTAAAATTTGTTTAGAGTCATTTTTTTTTTACAGGTATTTGAGGTGATTGGGGGACAAGCTCAAGCAAGTTCCTGCTTTTACTCTGCTATTTTGGCTCCGCCCAGGATCCAACTTTTAAGTGCAAGTAGTGAGTATATCCTGTAGGGAAATGTCACATAGACTTCACATATAGACTGGTCTCCCTCTTAGAAGAAAAGGTGACAAGATTTGAGGGACATCTTTCTTTAGTCATGTCTGACTCTTCATGACCCCATGAACCATACTGTTCATGGGGTTTTCTTGGCAAAGATAATTGGTTTGCCATTTCCTTTTCCCATAGATTAAGAAAAACAAGTGAAGTGACTTGCCCATCAAACAAGCAAAAACCAATCAAGAGGCATTCTGTCCTTCTGATCTAAGGCATGTGTCCAAAACATAACAAGGAGCCTTTAAAGACTTATTAAAATGTATGACTGTTACCAATTTCTGTTGAGTCAGGTGGGCACTGCCAGATAGAACCTAGAAAGCAGCGCCAAAGATTATGAAGTATTGGGCAAGGCACTGGAGACGAAAGGGGCATGGGTTCTATTTTCTTCACTTCTGCCCATTGAAGCGGTAGCAGCAACTCCCCTAGGACCATCTTCCTCATTTAACACTCATATGTTGAAAGTTTGGCTCCCAGGGGTTAAATAGCTACAGTTCTAGGATGTTCTGTGTACACACATTCATAAAACTCTAGCTTACAAGCCCTCACCGATGTACTTGCTGTTCATGGTCAGACAATAGACACAATTAGCTCAAAGCAAAGGTATTTATTAAGTTGGAATATTAAGAACTGTAGCTACAAAGCATTCATTTCATAAACCTGAGGCTTACTCCCCCACAAATAAACCCAATGTCAGTTGGAAGAGTTAGCAGAAACTGAGAACAACCTAGTAGTGAGGCACACAGGTAATAAGGGCATGGTCAAGGCAATGCGTGCCTATGGCATTTCAGGGTCCTGATATGCTTTCTTTTTTTGTAGTCTCCTCTGGGGCAGCTAGGTGACACAAAGGATAGAGTACCAGGCCTGGAGACTCATCTTCCTGAGTCCAAAACTGGTCTCAGACCCTTACTAGCTGTGTGACCCTGGGCAAGTCACTTAATCCTGTTTGCCTCGGTTTCCTTATTTGTAAAATGAGCAGGAGAGGGAAATAGCAAACCTCTCCAGTATCTTTGCCAAGAAAACCTCAAATGGGTCCATGAAGAGTCAGACACCAAAAACAATTAGACAAACAACAACAGTATCCTCATGCTGCTCCCTGCCTGTCTCTGTTAGGTTGACTGCTCAGCCAGATTCTTTGGACCTGTTCTCTCTGCATTTCTATATTGAAATTATGAGAATAATGATATGATAATAATAATAATGATAGCTAGCATTTATTTGGCATCTACTGTGTGCCATGGGGCAGCTAGATGGCTCAATGGATAAAGCACTGGACCTGGAGCAAGCAAGACCTAAGTTCAGACTGGGCCTCAGACACTCACTAACTTTGTGACCCTCGGCAAGTCACTTCACTTGTTTTTCTTAAACTACCAGAAAAGGAAATGGCAAACCAATTATCTTTGCCAAGAAAACCCCATGAACAGTATAGTTCATGGGGTCACGAAGAGTCAGACATGACTGAACAACAACTACTGTGTGCCAAGCTCTGTGATAAATGCTTTATAAATAATATGCCCTTTTATCCTCATAACAACCCTGGGAGGTGGTATTATTAATAGAGACATCTAGGTACCATAGTGGGTACAGCACCAGACCTTGAGCCTGGTAAGATCTGAGTTCCAATCCAGACTTAGACACTTACTGGATATGTGACCCTGGGCAAGTCACAACCTCTACTTACCTCAGTTGCCTGATTTGTGAAATAGGAATAATGATAGCACCTACCTCCCAGGGTTGTTGTGAAGATCAAATGAGGTAATATTTGTCCAGTGCTTAGCACAGTGCCAGGCAAGTAGCAAATGCTATATTGATGCTAGCTATCATTATGATAATGATTCTAGGGCTAGTTTTCTCTTGAGTCCATAGCTGACTTGCTCCTTTGCTATTAGAGGTCTTGCTTCTTCAAATTGTTACCTAGTTCCACTCTCTTTACTCCCTGATGGGTGTGGTGTTTCCTCTTGGGAAAAGCTGCTCCCTGAAAGATGCTATGGCTGATGGATAGAGGTGAGTAGAGAAATCTCCATCCTCCCACTCTTCGATTGAAAATACTCTGTGTGTGTGTGTGTGTGTGTGTACTCTAATGAAGGGGTCTCTTCCATAACTGCCTCCAAACTCTTAAATTTTCTTAAACTGCTATAAGAGTATCTCTATCTGGGAAAATCACTGTTGCAAGCCACAGCAAATGTAGGAGAGAGATTTCCTTTTCCCTTTGCTAGGGTCTCTTCTGTGAAGTATTCCTAATGTTTCACTGCCTTGATTCCTTCATGGCTTAGCGATTTAAAGTCCCCAAAGGCATAGCTAATTGTTTTCTAAGAAATTTTGCTTCTTTTCTTGACTTGATCAAAGAAGTTCACATCTCATAAATGGGGCAGAGAATAGATACATCTTGTTTACACATTAAAACCTTATCAAGTGTAACTATATCAATTGAGTTTGTACAGGAGAATCCCCTTCTTTACACAATGATAACTGTGATGCAAATCATAATCTTTCCATGCTGGCTAATCCTGTCTTTGTCCCATTTCAAATGGAAAGGGGGCTTTAGGTCTCATACTGACTTCTCACTGGCCTGGAGCACAGAGTCCACCCTTCAAGGGTGCTTCAGCTGGGAAGTGATATGGGAGGCAGGAAGGGAGGACAGAATTTTCCACATGGCACTTATGCAACTATTACTACGAGTACCTGAGATGCCCAGAAGAGAATAGATTGAAAGTTTGTTCAACAGGAGGGACCTAAGTGAGCAAATGTGGGGAAATAAGGGTAGGTGCAGTTGTGTTGGAGACAAACCCCAGTATTGACTATAACAACAAGGGTGGGACAAGAGCCATTTTACCAGGCTCTCCTTGGAATAAGATCCTGGCCCCCTTTTGAAGACCATCAGACTAAAAAAGCAGAATAAGAAATGAGTTCTCAGGGTGGCTAGGTGGCGCAGTGAATAGAGCACTGGCCCTGGAGTCAGGAGGATCTGGGTTCAAATCCAACCTCAGCCATTTAATACAAAACTAGACATGTGACCTTGGGCAAATCATTTAACCCCAATTGCCCTACCTTCCCCCCCACCCCCCGCCTCCAAAAAAGCAAAAAGAAAAAAAAAGAAATGAGTTCTCAGACATGACCAATGTGTTCATTTATTTTGTCAAACTATACATATCCGTTCTATAGGGGTAGAGTTTCTATGGGAAGAAGGAAGAAGATAGTATGTAGAGACAGATATGCAAAAAGAAAGAATGAAGCAATTTTAAAAATGCACAAGGGCTACAAAGGAATTGTATTACTACCTTATTAAATTATACATGCATATACAATTTCTCTAAGATAAATTACATGTGTCAGAAGTTCACAGTTTTTTATGCAATCTTCTTTCTTGTTTTTATTTGTATATTGAAATGTTTGTTTTTGGTGATGATAAAATTCACTATAATAAAGAACATATTAAAAAAAGAAATCTAGATTTCAGTTAGTATCAGGAGGCAGAAGGAATATAAGAGGAAGAGATTGAAGATAAAATTTAAATACAACAGACTGTTGATAACAAATTATTAAAGTTTATACCTGTGTATATGTGTATGTGTACGTACCACATAGACATAGACACAGATGCACACACCCACACCTACAGACACACATACAAAGTTTGTTAATAATAGAGCTGTAGGTCTAGACAGATAGCACAATGAAACAGGTAAGCAGGATCTGGACTCAAAAGATGAAAGACTAAGGTGGAGGGAAATGAGATCATGACGGGTCAAAGCATGGGAGAAGAATTTTCACCTTGGAAGGTTGTGATAATGAATGACAGAGATCAGGGAAGTAGAAGACTGAGATTTGCTAGTTATAGAAGCAGGTGTAATGGTAAGGGAATTTGAAGATCTTCCCTGTCCCTTAATAGGCTTCAAGTAGAAGCCAACAGGAGGGGCTTGATTGGGGGGAGGCTTGTTACTTTGTAAATAGGCAGTAAGTCACAAAGGTTGTGATGTCCTCTGACTCTGAAGAAAGGTATATGTATACTCTGAGGTGAGGTTTTGCTTTGGGGTTCACTTATGGGAAAAGTTGTGTGATTTAACCAGATGAGACTCTGGGTAGCCGGTGAGCCCTCTGGCTTTGAAAACCCAGATGTTGGTGTTTCTCTCTCTAGTAATTATGTATGTATGTAATGGACAGACAGCTAGAAGCCCTCTCTGTTGGTCTGTTGAATTGTGTTATTTTCTCTGTCTATATTTTTTGTCTGTTTATAATTTCTGTTTGTGCCTTTCCCTTTCCTGCTGCTCAAGGAGCTGGCCGCCACCATGGTGAGTCTAACTGGGGTCTAGACGCCATCTGTCTCGCATCTGTGCCATCCTTCAGCTCGGCTCTCGACTCTTCTCTCAGCCTGTCTCCTGGAGGCCTCTTGTCTGCTCCGATGTTGAAACTAGCCGGGAACTGTGCTCTAAGAGCGAATGACACTGTAACCATCAGAACCAGGAAGTTCATGACAAACAGACTTCTTCAGCGCAAACAGATGATTAGAGATGTCCTTCATCCTGGAAAAGCCACAGTGCCTAAGAGTGAAATTCAAGCAAAACTAGCCAAGATGTACAAGGCAACTCCAGAAGTAATTTTTGTCTTTGGATTCAGAACCCATTTTGGTGGTGGCAAAACAACAGGCTTTGGCATGATTTATGATTCCTTTGACTATGCAAAGAAAAATGAACCAAAGAACAGACTTGCAAGGCATGGCCTGTATGAGAAGAAAAAGACATCAAGAAAGCAGTGAAAGGAATGCAAGAACAGAAGGAAGAAAGTCAAAGGCAAATGTCGGTGCTGGAAAAAGAAAGGAATAAAAGGCACTATAGATTATGTTTATCCATGAAGATAATTTTTCACCCAACCATGAATAAACTATGTTAAACTTAAAAAAATAATAATTTCTGTTTGTATTTTATCTGAAGTTCAGGGTGCTGACTTTTCCCCCTGAACTAAGTAAATTATATATATGTTTGATTAAAGTAAGATTGTTAACCCTTTTTGAGTTGCTTTCCTTTAGAAAAGCAGATCAAAGAACCTGTACTAGCAGCCATCCTGGGTATGCTAGGGTGCTTGCTGTTATAGCAGGGAACTACCAAGTAAGCAGAAACATCAGAACACATAAGTCCCAAGGTTCTAAATAGACGGTTACTATGATGGGGACTTCACAGATGCCATCTCCAAGGTGAATGTTGCAGGCTTGATTTCCTCCGGAAGAGCCAATGGTAAGTGGTATAAAAGGACTAGAGATGGAATGAGGCCTTCACTAAACTTGTCTCGGTTATAGCAGAAAAGGACCTGTATATCAGACTTAAATCCCATGTGTTTCATAATTAAGATACAGTAGTATAGGAATCAGGCAATGTCCCTAATGGCAGTGATAAGATTTTGTTCCACATGGTCTCATTATGTAAATCAGTGTGTCTTCTTTGAAAATTGCCAGTTTGGATTTAGGATACCTCCACAGTGAGATGATTAGTTCATGTCTATCTTTGGGATATGGAGTGACATAAGCTCATTAGATTGTCTATGATGAAACCTGCTCTCTAAATAGGTCATTAGCTTTTGTTTGAGAGAGTAACTCTGAGGTATTCTTCACCTTTTTTTTCAACCTTTGTTTCTTATTCACCATGAAGGTGAGGGTTGGGGAGTAAAAACTCATATATCTTTGCTACCTTGACCTGTTAATTCTTATCTCTAAATAAAAAAAAATTCTTACCCATAAGCAGGGGTGTATGGGGTTTTCAAAGACTATAACTTCTGCTATGAGTGCTTTCAGATCCCTTTTCAGGGTTGTTCACCCAGTTTTGGTGTCTACCTGGCACTCAGCTCTCACCTGTGACTCCCAGAAGCTGTACTATGCACAGCAGCCACACCTCAGTAAACCATCCTGGCAGACAGGCTAAACCAGATTGATTAGCCTCAAATCAGTTGAGTTATATGAAGACTTCCTCCCATGGAATAGGTAGATGAGAACAATTTGTTCCACCAGCCATGAAGGTGGGCTAAAGAAGGCACTGTGGAGGGCTTAGAGTTTGGTCAGGAATCAAAGACATCAAGGTCATCTACTGCATCCTGGACCATCGCCAGTCATCTTGACTTTTGTCTTGCCTTTGGCCTTAGATGACTCAGAACGAGAGAGTAAGGCTGATGACTTTGCACAACTCAGCCTCACTTAAATCCAATTTGCAAGTGAGTCAAGACATCACCTGGTGATGTCATTGGTCCTCTTTGAAAATGAAGGACAAATAGCAACAGCAATAACTCCCAAGCAACGTCAATAATCCAGCTTCTCCATTCTTGTTTATGGGTAGCTGATAATTATTAAAGATCACAAAACCACACTGACTAAGGTCACTACAAATTCTGACTTCAACCGGTACCTCAATGTGGCACAGCACAGTGGTTATGCCTTCCTATGCACAAAAGGAACACCATGGCTCCATTGGGAATCGAGGTGGACAGTGGATAGAATGTCATGTCTGGAGTCAGGAAGACTCATCTTCTTGAATTCAAATTCAAATTTATTAGTTGCATGACCCTGGACAAGTCACTTAACCTTGTTTGCCTCAGTTCCTCATTTGTAAAATGAACTGGAGAAAGAAATGGCAAACTACTCCAGTATCTTTACTGGGTATGCCTCAAATGGGGTCACAGAGAGTTGGACACAAATGAAATGAATGAACACTAACATGACTCCATTCCTTCAACTCTTATTAGCATCCTGTCCTATATACCATAACAAATATTTCAAAACTTCTCACCTTATCTCTCAACTTCATTTCTACTCCTCTCCCTCTCAAGATATTTATCTCAGTCTTTACTAAGAAGATCAGGATCATCTGGTGTGAATATCTCAATGTTCTTTCTCTGTGCCTGTAAATCTCTCTTCTCTGAATTCATTTTTCCTTCCTTCCCTCTTGTCTCCAACTCCTCCCTTGCTAAGGCTAACTTTACACCTGTATGTATTTTTTTTTTTTGCTTTTTGGACAGAAGGCAGGGCGATTAGGGTTAAGTGACTTGCCCAAGGTCACATGGCTAGTTTTTTGTGTTAAGTGTTGGAGGCTGGATTTGAACTCAGGTCCTCCTGACTCCAGGGCCAGTGCTCTATTCACTGTGCCACCTAGCCACCTGTGTATGTACTCTTGATCTTGTCCCCACTCATGTTGGAATGCCTATCAATCATCCCTCTCATGAATATTTTTTTAAAATTTTATTTTTTTTCAAGTACCAAAAATCCACCTTCTCTCTCACACCTTCTCCTCCATTGAGAAGAAAAGAAAAATAAAACCTCTCTTACAAATATGAATAGTCAAGCAAAACAGATTTCCATTTTTGGCCATTTCCTTTCTATCTATACACACACACATACACACATATATGTATGTATGTGTGTGTATAAAATTCATCACTCTCAGTCCTTCACCTATCAGGAAGTGGGTAGTTTGTTTAATTATTAGTCCTCTGGAATCATGGTTGGTACTTATGCTGGTGAAAGTTTCTAATTCTTTCAAAGTTATTTGTCTTTACCATTTTGTAATCATTATATAAATGGTTCTCCTGGATCTGTTTACTTTGTTCTGCACTAGTTCATAAAAGTCTTCTCAAGTTTCTTTGAAAGTATTCTCCCCTTCAACATTTCTTGCAGCACATTAATTATTCCATGACATTTATATATCATAACTTATTTAGCCATTCCCAAATTTATGGCTACCCCTCTCAGATTTCCATTTTTTGCCACCTCAGAAATAACTATATATATTTTTATACTTTTAGAGTTTTTCTTCCTTCCTTTCTTTTTAGAGTTTCTTTTCTTTCCCTTAATCTACTCTCCCTCTAATTTCCCCCTCCTCTCTCTGTTGAGTGAAATTTATTTCTGTGCCTGACATGTATGTGTATGTGCCTATTTTTCCCTCCTTTGACAAGTTCAGATGAGAGAAAGGTTCAAGCGTCAGCTATTCCCCCACATCTCCTCTTCCTTGTTTGTATTGTCTGCCTGTAAACCCTAATTATGTGAGATAATTTCCCCTAACCTTCCTTTCCCTTCTTCCCAGCCCACTTCTACTTTTTTTTCTTAAGATCATTAAACCATAACAGAACATTACCAGGCTTTACCTAATTTGATTCACTCTATGACCCCCTGATGATGGGATTTTTCCTCCTGTAGAATTTTATAGTCAGTTCTACTATAACACTTGTTTTGAAAAGGTGAATTTGTTCTGACACAATTGCTATATTAGAGAACAATTTGAACATTACTTGTATTTTGAATTTGCTCATGCATGATTTTGTCTGTGGGGAACAACGAAATGCAGAAAACTCCATTACTTCACACTAACCCATATGTAATATCACTTCTAGTGTCCACTTCCACAAGTAGACTTCAGGTCTTTTTTTTAGGTAAAGCATCGTATTTATTATATATCTTCTGGTACAGTAGGAGCTGTGGACAGAGAGGGCTTGTGTACACTGATGAACATCACCCCCCCCCCCCATGTTCTGCAAGCCATGGCTGGGCCCCCTGGTCATGTGTACAATTTGAGCAGCACCCCAAGGCTATGGGGCATGCCACTTTTTACTGTAGCATTTTTGTATCTCTTAACTATTTAGCATGTATTAAACTGTGCTACCATTTTTATCAAGTTCCTATCTTGGTAGTTTCCAATCAAGTTCTTATCTCCTACAACATCTAGGTGGTGCAGTGGATAGAATGGCAGACCTGAAATCAGGAAGACTTGAGTTCAAAATTCCCCTCAAATATTTGTTAGCTGTGTGACCCTAGACAAGTCGCTTAAACCTGTTTGCCTCAATTTCCTCATCTGTAGAATGAGCTGCAGAAGGAAATGGCAAATTACTCCAGTATCTCTGCCAAGAAAACCTCAAATGGAGTCACAAGTTGGACATGTTTGAAATGACTCAACAAAATCACTGACAAGGTTTTTAAGTATTGTGTCCATAAACATATTTTCCCCTATAAGTCTTATGGTTTTTATTATGCAATTTTGCATGAAGAGGTGATTTTTAGGAATACATATGTCACATTATAGCAAAACTGACTGTACTTAGTTTTGTTGATTAAGTTATGCTTTGCTGTAGTCCTCTGTCTTTTGTCTTGGAATATCATATTCCAAACTCTTTACTACTTTAGAATGGTGATTGCTAGCTAAATCATGTATGATTATGACTTTGGCTTATTGGTACTTGAATTCTTTCTTTCTGGCTGCTAGTAGTATTTTTTTAATATGAAAATTTTGGATTTTGGCTATGATATTCCTGGGAATTTTCATTTTGGGGTTTCATTTAGGAAGTGATCAGTAATATTTCCTCTTTGCCCTCTGGTTCTAAGAGATTTGGGAAGTTTTCTTTTAAGATTTCTTGAAATATGATATCTAGGATCTTTTTTCCCTTAGTTTTCAACATTCACTTCCATATGATTTTGAGTTCCAAATTTTCTTCCCATCTCTCCCCTCCCGCTCCCCCAAGATAGTATATAATATGTAAAGAAGAATTAGAACCAGTGGGAGAAACCACAAGAAAGAAGAAACAAACAAAAAAGAGAGAGAGAGAGAGAGAGCAGATATGTTTCAATCTGTGTTCAGATGCTTTGGATGTGGACAACATTTTCCATCACAAGTCTCTTGGAGTTGCCTTAGATAGGAGCTTTTTTTCAATTATGGAATTCAGGTAGTCCATTTAAAAAAATTATCACTCATCAATCTTGTTTTCCAGTTCTGTTTTTTTCTTTTTTTTTCTGAGAGCTTACATTTTATTTATTTCTTTAGTCTTTGACTCTGCTTCATTATTTCTTTTTGTCTAATGGAGGCATTGGTTTCTATTTGGTCCATTCTAATTTTCAGGGAGTTTGTTGTTTGGGCAAAGTTTTGCATCTCTTGTGCCAATATATTAATTCCTTTTTCAATTCTTTCCTCCATAGCTCTCATTTCTTTTCCAATGTTTTCCTCTAGCATTCTAATTTCTTTATAAAAACATTTTTTAAGTCTTTAAATCTCTTCCTTCATCACTTTCAGGAATTCTACTTAATTTTGTACCCTTAGCCCAAATTGTGTTTTCTTTTGAGGCTTTGCTTGTAGATCTTTTGGAATCATTCTTTGCTTCTGAGTTTGTGTCTTAAGAATCCTTGTCACCATAATAGCTTTTAGTAATGGGATTCTTTTTCTTGTTTCCCATTCTTCCAGCCTACTTCTTGACTTCAGGCTTGATGGCAGGCAGCAGGGTCAGCTGTGGTCACTTCTGGTAGGTCTGAGCTTTCTTGGGGGTATTAAGTGTTATCTCCTCCTAGGGCCTTAGGGACATCACAGGCTGAAGATCTGCCTGATTTCAATGTTCCCCAAGTGCTCTGATCCAAGGTAAAATTTAATCACTGCCTCCCTTGTCTGAGCTCTGCAAGTTCCTGATCTGGGTTTGGGTCTGAGAAACAGTAGACTACTGCTGTGTTCAGCCACTGTCAACCACCTGGGAAGTTCTACAGGTTCAGAACAACAGAACTGCAGATTCGCTTTTGGTCTGGGATTCCTGCCCTGGTTATTCCTCTGTTGATGTGCAATCTTTCATTTATGTCTGACTCTTCATGACCCATAGACCATACTGTCTGTGGGGTTTTCTTGGCAAAGATACTGGAGTGGTTTGCTGTTTTTTTCTCCAGTGGATTAAGGGAGAGGTTGCATGACTTGCCCAGGGTCACACAGTTAGTGTCTTTCTGATCCCAGACCCAGCACTATATCCACTGAGTCACCTAATTGCCTTCTTATTCCTCTATAGGCCGAACTAGATGCTGGAACTGAGATCCTGCTTTCCTCCTGGGATCTGAGCCAGGTGGTGGCTGTTTGCTTCTGTCTCTTCCCTCCATACAGGCTTAGGGCCTATGACCACTCCTTACCCCTCACAGTCCACACTGGATCTGCTATCTGAAATTGGGTAGTGGGTAACAAAGCTGCCAGCTGGCCTCTAGTCTCATCTCAGTGCCCCAGTATGGATATAGGACATTTTCTTGCTCTGGAGCACAGCCTCTCCCTGGGTAGTTGAGCATGCTTCTGAGCAGACCCCTTTCCCAAGGTCCATAGACCTCCTTGTCTGTCTCCCGTGCTGAATTGACCTAGAAAAGAGGCTTGTGAATTTTTTTATTGGATTTACCCATCAGGATACAGTTTGGTACATCTTTTAGATCTGTTTGGGAGAGGAATTTTCTGTTGGCTGCTTTTTGGTTGTGAAGAGCTTATTACGTTGCTTTCTGCTATTCCCATTTTGGCTTGAGACCCCTCTTAATGCTATTCAATTGGACCCTTTCCACTGGCTCCTCCTCCTTGCCACGTCCTCTTAAAAGTCAATACTAGGTCTACCTTAGACTAGAAAACAAACAACAAAAATCAAACAACTGTTATCTTGAATGTTTATCTCATTATTTATTTATTCATTCATTTATCTCTTAATTTAGTTCTTTTAATTTCCTTCATTATTTGATTTTTTTTGGGGGGGGTTGTTCCTTTTGTGACAATAGTGCAGGTTGCCTGTGCACTTGGTAGATGTTTGAGATGACACTTGATGAGATCTAATATTAATGACTGACCTTGCCTACCGTAGTCCCTCTTCAGCCTTCTGGGAGAGTTTATAGAAAAGTAGGCTGTGGCTTAACCAACAGGAGAGTGTGCTATCTAAATTGGCCACTAGGTGGCACTACCTTCAAGCCACCAGTCAAACCTCAGTCACTGCAGGGCTCCTGGCTCTGTTTTTTCTATGAGGCACTGCAGTCAAACACAGCTACTGGCCGCTTACTCCACTGAGGGCTCTCAGTCTCCACTCCTCTACTGCCAGTTGCATGAAAGGAATGGGATGGATGGCTGACCAGCTATCCAGCTCCAAGGAGAAACTAATGAAAGTGAAGAAGGGGGAAGGACTGAGTTGTGCAGTCACACACACAAAATCTAACCCTATCTTTTAGATTCTTTCTGGCTTCATCCCTGTCCTGAACTCCTATTTGGGCAGTGACTGTGTTCTTCTTGCCGTGTTCTTCTCTTTGACTGAAGAACTTGAATTTTTAAAATAACTTTTTATTATCAACTAGAATATCATCAACAAACATCAACATTTCTATAGACAAAGAAGGCTAGAAAAAGAAGATTGTATGTGAAACCATGAATCTATTACACAGTTTGTTTTGTTGATGTTATTAAATTTAATCGATGCAGTACTCTGGTCCTGCATTTGTCATCCCTCACTGTAACTATGCGACCAATCCATCTTCTCTGTCTTTGTTGACATCCCTTAGTCCTGCTCTTCAAAGTTCCCCCTTGGTTGTATATGCTGCTTCCTGATCACACCCAACATATGCCTTTCCAATGTCCTCTCTGTGATACTCATCTTTAGTTCTTTGCAGGTATTAGTCTTCCCGGTCTTCTGCATAGCAGCACTAGTAAAATGCATATATTGAAAAGATGAGCCTTTGTTATTATAGGGAGGTTGGGGTCAGTAAAAGTCCTTTGCAATTTTCCAAAAGAAAGTCCAGTCATCTCTCCTGCTCCTTTTTATGAACTGGGTTGAGCTCATTGTCTATCCTATTTGTTCCAGGTGTACAAACTGTTGAACAAATTTTATGGAGTATCCATTCAGTTAGAGGTTGAAATCTGTGTAACAGGCCTTTTTCATCCATTTGGTCTTTCCTGTGTGGATGTGTAGGTTGAACTTCTTTAAGTGATGATAGATCTTGGAAGAAAGTGAGGAAGGCTTCTACCATGCTGTTTGGATCCTTTTGTGGCAAATGGGTTAGAATTACATAGATGTTGGGGCGGCCAGGTAGCACAGCAAGTAAGAGCACCGGCTCCAGTGTCGGGGTGACATGTGAATCAAATCTGGGCTCAGACACTTATTACCCACCCAGAAACACCTGGCCGTGTAACTTTGAGCAAGTTACTTAACCCCGATTGCTTTAAAAAAAAAAATTACATAGATGTAACATGTATACTCAGCCATGTGATCAGAATCATTAGAAGGAATTAAGAAATCAATGAGATCACAGATCCATTTGGATATCAAATTTAACATTGTAATACAAATATTGCCTTGCTTGTCTATGTCCCCTTCTGGACTTTCTTGTGCTCTCATGTGTATTTTTAAAACATTTTGCTGTAATTTTTTCCCCTGATTTCTCCGAGAGTGCTTTCCAATTTTCTCAACAGTTTTTTTTGTCCTAATTCCAATGTTTTTGTCCTTGTGTTTATTAAATAGTATGCTATCATGTTCAATTATTTTTGGATTGAGTAATTTATCCTATTAATTGGTCAACTTTTCTATTTTTTAATCAGCACCAAATAGTTTGGTGATTACTACTTTGTAGTACAGTGTGAGATCTGATATTACTAAATTTGTCTCCACTTTTTTTTTCAGTATTTCCTTGGAAATTCTTGATTTTTTTTTAGAATTTTCTTTAGTTTTACAAAATAATCTTTTAATAGTTTGATTAGCATGGCATTGAATTTGTAAATTAATTTCGGCAGTCTTGTTATTTTTAATATATTACTACTACTCAAATATGAGCAATTAATTCCTCTCCAATTATTTGTCTTCTTTAATTTCTGCAAAGAATGTTGTGTAGTTATATTTATATAATTCCTGAGTGTGTCTTAGAAAGTAAATTACCAGATATTTTATACATTCGGTATTAATTTTGAATGAAATTTATCTTTCTGTCCCTGCTGGGTTTTATTGCCAATACAGAAAGGATGCTTATTTTTTTTTGTGGGTTACTTTTATATCCTGCTACTTTACTGAAGTTATTATTTCTATCAGTTTTCAGTTGATTCTCTAGGTTTCTCTAAGAATGAACCTGGAGTTTAACAAAATATGTGCAGAAGATGGAAGGAAGGATTAAGTGTAATGGAGTTGGTCTTTTACTGACCGAATCACAGAACAGGGATTAGATAATGAGGTGTTGACTTGTTACCCTCACCATAAAATGCAGGCCTGGGTGATTATTTATGAGTAATGGTTAGAGTCAGTACTTTGAGTGAATCAAAAAGAGAGTAAGATGAACTAATAGGATGAAGAATGATAGGCCATGATTCAGGGTGACCTATAAAAATCAGTTCACTGAGTTCGGGAGAAAGATTCAAAGAGGAACACAGCTCCTCATGGGGCAAATGGAAGAATTAGGAAGTTGAAGAAAGGAAGCTTTAGGAAGTCACATAGGTGCTGAGAAAGAAGCATTAGGCAGAGGAGCTGCCATAAGGAAAAAAGTCAGAAATCTGGGAACTAGGCTGTTTGGTTCATTCAACATGAGGTATATTGGGTCTGAAGTCACGATGTTGAACCATCACCCTCTCTCCATTATAGACCCCCAAGGCAGTAATCCCATATCTTCTTTCCCAACTTGAGCACTTTCATAGAAGCCTGAAATCTTTTCCTTTGGGCAGTGGTGTAGGGGACTTCATTTATTTCTCTTTGTTTTAAATGTTTATTTTGCCTTTATAGATAGGGGTAACTACCGTGCTTCCCTGATAATAAGACACTGTCTTATTAGTTTTTTGGACAGAAAAACACCAGAGGGCTTATTTTCAGGGGAGAGCTTATTTTAATGAACATTGACAGCAATTTTAATATACAGGTAAATGTGAACAAAAAAATGTACCTTTATTCAATAAGCAAATCACTGGGGAAGAACAGGATGACGCGCTCACTGCTGCAGCTCTGATTGGATGCAGCTCAGAGCGCGGCGTGCGTTTCACAGGGGGAGGGAGGGATGGTGCATACAGAGGGTACCGTAATGTAGCGTGTAGCGCAGGGGATCACCTTCACTACAGTAGCAATCTCAATAGGGCTTATTTTGGGGGGAGGGCTTATTTTCGGGATAGGTCTTATTATCGGGGAAACACGGTACCACCACCAGAAGTTTCCAGTTGAAGTGAGAATACAATTAGGAGGGAGCATCTGAGAGAGGGAAATATCCTCAAGGAATTGTTGATCAGCAAATTAGATGACATAATGATTAAAGTGAGCCTAGCAATGAGGAAACTCAGTGGAGCATGTAAGTCAGAAAAAGATTATTCAACTTTAAGGAGGGTCAAAGCTGCTGAGTACCTTTTAGCAGAAAGAGGAACCAAATCCACAGGGAGGGCTGAAGCTAGGCCTCCAGAGCTGAGGAGGAAATACAATACCATCTATGAGAGAGATTGAAGGTATATATTGCAAGGACACTGCCAGTCAACCTAGAAATATTATTGAATGACAGAACCTTGTCCCACTGGATGAATATCATGGGAATTTTGGTTCGTTCTTATGACCACCTCACTGCAGAACTGGCAGGCCTCTGATTTAGAGAAGAGGAAAAATTTGATTGAAAGCCTCAGGAAAGAAGCTAGACAGGACCGGAAGGCCAGGTAGTCTGATAGCACATGGTAAGACCATATATCAAGGCTAAAGAATCAGTTCCTTCATGGTAAGACTGCATGAGAACTGGATGCAACATTGGGCCATTCTATTATTTTGCTTGAAAGAGAAGAAGCCCTGATTGAGTCAGGTAGATATAAAACTTCAGAGACTGATCTACAGAGAATGAGGTTGAGGATTTTGTCAGACTATAGTAAGTAAGGAGAGTTATGTTGTATAGCCTGGACATATATGCAGCTTTTACTCTTCTTGAGACCCAAAGGATGCCATTTTCCTAATTTGTCGATCATGGTCTAGATACATGATGAATGTACAACTGAAAAGTGGGATTATCACCAAGAAGGCCCAACCTTGATTAACTTCGCAGCACCCTTTCATGTACAGGTCATGAAAAAAAGGCAAAGCGATCCCATTATGAACTCAGATTCAAGGTCCCAGAATCTTTGAGAGATGAAACCATAGACAAAACTAGCTAGAGCATTAAAGGCATGAGAGAATGGAGACCATGAAAGGTTTTATACACAAATACCACCACCAGAAAACAACTGGAGGGGTAGATCTACTTACTATCTATTACAGTTGCAGAGAAGAGGGTTGAAAGCAAATTGGATGTATTCATGAAAGCAGGTATTCTTACAGTTTTGTTGTTGTAGAAGTAAGGGAACTAGGAAAAAAAAGATGGGATCAGGGAAGGGGGCTAATTTCAACCCTGAAAACAGTGAACATGATTTCGTCATCTATCACTTATATATCTATTCTATGTAGACTCACAGGCCCCCATACAGAAGAGATGAAGATTGAGGATGTGTAATATACTTCTGTCTTGGAGAATGGAGCATAAGTGACTATCATTTCTCAATTAAAATTTGAAATCAAGTTCAATGGCCTACCAGCAGTATGAATAGCTTAATATACACATAATATTTACATATATATATACATAATTATTTATATGTTTTTTTAACATTTGTATTTGTAAAGGGCTTTGCAGACCTTGATGTTCAGTCTTTTTTTTAGTTGTGGTCAACTCTTTGTGATCCCATTTGTGGTTTTCTCGACAGAGATACTGGAGCAAATTGCCATTTCCTTCTCCAGCTCATTTTATTTATTTTTTAATTAAATTTTATGTTAATTTTTAGTTTATATCATTCATTTCCACAAGATTTTGAATGACAAATTTTCTCCTTGTCTTTCCCCTACCCCAAAACAGCAATCCCATGTATACCCCCTCCCCTAATCTGCTCTCTCCTACATCTTCCCCCATCTCCCCTCCTACTTTCTAGTAAGGCAAGAGGGATCTCTATACCCCAGTGCCTGTATATCTTATTTCCCAGTTGCATGGGAAAAAAAAAGTATATATATATATTTAAACATTTGATTTTAAAACGTTGAATTCCAGATTCTTTCCCTTCCTCCCTCATCACTCACCCTTACTGGGAAGATAGGCAATTCAATACAGGGTATACATGTGTAGCTACGCAAAACATTTCCATAGTAGATATATTATGAAAGACTGACTATATTTCCCTCCATCCTATCCCATCCCCTACTTGTTCTATTCTCTACTTTGACCCCGTTCCTTTTCAAAAGTATGTGCTTCTAACTTCCCTCCCCCCATTATTCCCCTTCCATCATCTCCCCTCTCATCCCCTTACCCCCTACTCTCCTATAGGGTGAGATACCCTATTTAGTATGTATGTTATTCCCTCCCTAAGTCAAATTCAATGAGAATAAGGTTGACCCATTCCCTTTTGCCTTCCTGTTCTTCCCCTCCATTGTAACAGTTTTCCCTTGCCTCTTCTATATGGGATAATTTACCCCATTCTGTCTCTCCCCATCTCCTCTCATTGTATAATAATTCCTCTCTCACCTCTCAATTTCACCTTTTAAGTATCATCCTTTCCTATTCAATTGGTCCTGTGCCCTCTGTCTATGTATACTTGTACACATATACACACATAGTCACATATGTATTCATATGCCCATGTACCCTCCTATATAGACATATCTATGCATGTATACATATACATATATATTTATATTCCCTATATATTCTCATACTGAGAAAAGTTTCATAAGTTACAATTATTGTTTTTCCATGTAGGAATGTAAACAGTTCAACTTTGATAAGTTCCTTATGATTTCTTTACCTTGTTTACCTTCTCATGCTTCTCTTGCTTCTTATATCTGAATGTCAAATTTTCTATTCAACTCTGGTTTTTTCATCAAGAATGTTTGAAGGTCCTCTATTTCATTGAATGACCATATCTTCCCCTGAAACATGATACTCAGTTTTGCTGGGTAGGTGATTCTTGATTTTAATCCCAGCTCCTTTGGCCTCTGGAATATCATATTCCAAGTTTATTCCATATTCCAAGCCCTTTGATCCCTCAATGTAGATGCTGCCAGGTCCTGTGTTATCCTGATTGTATTTCTACAATATTCAAATTGTTTCTTCTTGGCTGCTTGTAATATTTTCTCCTTGATCTGGGAATTCCTGAACCTGGTTATAATATTCCTAGGAGTTTACTTTTTGGGATCTTTTTCAAGAGGTGATTGGTAGATTCTTTCAAACTCTATTTTGACCTCTGGTTCTACAACATCAGGGCAATTTTCCTTGAGAATTTCTTGAAGGATGATTTCTAGGTTCTTTTTTTGATCATGGCTTCCAGGTCGTTCAATAATTTTTAAATTATCTCTCCTGGATCTATTTTCCAGGTCAGTGGTTTTTCCAATGAGATATTTCACATTGCCTTCTATTTTTTCATTCTTTTGGAACTGTTTAATAGTATCTTGATTTCTCATAAAGTCACTAGCTTCCACTTGCTCCAATCTAATTCTGAAGGAATGATTCTCTTCAGTGAGATTTTGAAATTCTTTTTCCATCTGGCAAATTCGGCTTTTTAAGGCATTCATCTCCTCGTTGGCTTTTTGAACCTTTTTTACTATTTGAGTTAGTCTATTTTTTAAGGTGTTATTTTCTTCAGTCAGGATGTTGACTTGATTTTCATGATTTTCTTGCATCATTCTCATTTCTCTTTCCAATTTTTCCTCCACTTCTCTTGTCTGGTTTTCAAAATTCTTCTTAAGCTCCTCTATGGCCTGTAACCAACTCATATTTTTCTTGGAAGCTTTTGATGCAGGAGTTCTGACTTTGTTGTCTTTCTCCTGCTCCATTCTTTGATCCTTTTTGTCCCCAAAATAGGAATCAAAATCGGATTTCTGTGCTTGCTTTGCTTCCTTTGCTTGCTCAAGTTGCCGCTCAATTACTTGACTTTTGAGCTTTTTGCCACAGTAGAACTCTGCTTCGAGGGAGGAGAGCTTTGTCCCAAATTGCTGGGGTTTTCTCAGCTGTCAAAGTTATTAGTTGCGTGCCCTCTCAGAAGCCTCTACATGCTCTGGCTCACTGATCATGTACCCCAAGACCTACACCCTAGACAACAATCCAGATCCAAGCAGGTTAAAGCAAGAGAGATTACCCCTCAGGATAGTTGCTTGGTCCCCCTACAATCTGCAGGCCAGGAACTCTGAAGCAGCCACACAGTGGCAGCTCCCGTGCCTCAGCTGCTTCTCCCTCTGGGGGCAGAGGCCAGACCGCACTCTTGGTCTCCCTGTTCCCAAAGTCCGCATTAATCTCTGCTTTGTTCTTTGGCATTTATTCTGGAAACCACCACAGCTGCTGGTGATTCACTCTCCCGAAGTCTACTCCAGGGTCAGGGCTGCCATGAGGCTAAAACCTCGGGCTCACCCTGAGCTGGGCTCTGCTTCTAGCGCACTACGATGAACCCTTACTATCCTCCTGCCAGGCTGCTTTCAGCGGGAGGTTTGTTTCTCTCTGTCACTTTGTGGGTTCTGTAGCCCTAAAGTTTGTTTAGAGTCATTTTTATAGGTATTTGAGGGGATTATAGGGGGAGTGGACGGAGTTTTCCTGCTTCTACACCACCATCTTGGCTCCACCCTCTCCAGCTCATTTTATAGATGAGGAAACTGAAATAAGCAGGGTTAAGTGACTTGTCCAGGGTCACACAGCTAGTAAGTGTCTTGAGGCCAAATTTGAACTCAGGAAGATGAGTCTTCCTGACTCCAGGCCAGGAACTCTATAGGCTGCATCACTTAGCACTAATATAAATATTAGCTAAAATTGTCATGCTGAGGTATAATTGTTGACCAATAGAAGCCTTAATGACCAAAGGGGGTCCAGCACCTAGGAAAGTAGAGTATACAACTCAGAAAAAGATAATTCACCTTTAAGAAAGGTCAAAGCTGCTAGCTTTCCTTTTTGTGGAAACCAGGATAACATTTGCCCGTCTTCAGTCCTGCTATATCTCCCCCATTCTTCATAATCTCTCAAAGATAACAGTCTTTGATCCCAGCAGTCATTTCTTTCAGTACCATAGGATAGAAGGTCATCTGGGCATGGATTTGGTAGGTGCTGTCTTATCTTCCCTCCTTATTTGGGCTATCAACTCAGCCACTTTTAGTTCATCTTTTGTAGTCCAAAGATCATTCTCCTTGGTAGAGAAGAAAATAAGCCAAATCAGGTAGGCATTGTAGAGGAATGGAAAAATATGAATGTGCAGAGACTACTAGACCTTGAACCAAAGAACATGAGTATACTAGATGCCCAGAGTAATAGGATACAAGGGAAACCAGGGAAATGGTGATGCATGTAGCTAGATGACAATGATGCTTGCCAATGTAATGAGTGCCTTTCACCTAGCTGCATCCTCTTTGACACACATTTTAATTACTGCAGTTGTTCAATGCTTCTGTTTTTAAGTATTTTCTTCATGTTTATTTGCTTTTGTGCTAAAATCATTCATGTTTTGTGAATTTTTATTTGTCTATTAAATATACACAATTTTGTTGTTTGAACATACACTTATGTGTATTTTTGTTATTCTGTAAGCCTATTGACATTATTATTGCTTCATTTTTGCTTTATTGTAATGTATATTTGTGTTCTAAATTCTACTCACTAAATTCTCCCAATTATGTAAAAATGATTATTCATTGCTTAGCCTTTGTTTAGGATCATTTGTCTGGATTGCTTTATTATTTTTCCTGCTTTGGTGGGGGGCAGGACTTAATGATAATAAGAAAAATCTCTGTATGTCTCTGAATATATATGTATTGGGCATTGAGGTAGTGCATTGAATAGAGCCCTGGGCCTGGAAACTCATTTTCAAGAGTTCAAATATGGCTTCAGTTGTTAGCTGTGTGACCCCGGGCAAGTCACTTAACCCTCTTTGCCTCAGTTTCCTCATCTGTAAAATGAACTGGAGAAGGAAAAGGCAAACTATTCCTGTATCTTTGGGAACAAAACCCTAAATGGGGTCATGAAGAGTTGGACATGACTGAAACAAGTAAACAAAAAACAATATATTGCTATGGTATGCACTTGTAATATGTCCTGTATATAATTTAGACCTGTAGTTGCTGAAGCAGCCTGCTGAGAGAAGATGCTTTATGCTCTGTATAATGTAGGTATTTGCTGAGACTGGTACCTTGAGATGATTACCTGGGATTCCAGGTTAATCATCCTTGTTCTGTTAAGTGCTAGTATTTATTTTTGGTGAGAGGGCTAAACCTGGACTCAGGAAGACCTGAGTTCAAATCCTTACTAGCTGTGTGACTCCGGGCAAGTCACTCTGCCCTGTTTGCCTCAGTTTCCTCATCCAAAAAATGAGCCGGAGAAGGAAATGGCAAACCACTCCAGTATCTTTGCCAAGAAAACCCCTGAAGAGGTCACAAATCACTGAACAATAACAATACTTACTAGCTGTGTGACCCTGGGCAAGTCTTCTCACCTCCATCTGCCTCAGTTGCAAACACAAACTATATAAATGCTGTGATGATAATGTGATATATAATTCTAGATACTGAACATACTATGGCTGATTTTGCAAGGAACCATAACATGTCTAACCTTGGGAAAGAATAACAATAAACAGGTTTACCAAAGTTTAAGCTGTTTGAATCTTGGCGAGCCTGTGACTGAAAGCTCAGTTTCCCTTCTCCCTGGGAGCTGTAAGAAGAGATATTTCTTTTACCATTCCTGTGGTAAGGGCAAGGTATTACTCAAGAAGATGGCATCAGAAGTATACAGGTGTTGAGGTTTAGTCTGGACCATCTCTGGGGAGTGCTAGCCTCAGAGAAACTTGGGAAGACGCTTAGCTGTTTGCTAATAATGACGATGGCAAAAATCTTAACACCCTGTCTCCTACTTTACTATGACTCTCTCCCAGGAAATGTTTTCCATTCTTCACTCTTTTAAAATATTTATTTGCTTTCTGATTTTGAGTCATTTGCTTGTAAAGAAACTAGTTACTCCAAACTTAAATGTTTGTTGATTGTATCATGGATTCTAGTGTGTGACCTGGAGGCTGGGGGTGGGGAGGATTAAAAGCCACCATAGGGAAGACTAACAGAGTTAGATTTTGCAACTGTAATATATACTTTTGTTAGAGAAATTCTCTCTTGAGCTGAGGGCTCAAGATAAACCAAAGAGATTTTTATGATGATGATGATTATAATTCCCCCAAAGCAGGAAAAATAATAAAGGAATATAGACAAATGACCCTAGACAAAGACTAAGCTATGAGTAAGCATTTTTACATAGTGGGAGAAGGTGTGGTGAGTAGAATCTTAAAGGAGGGGGACAGCAGGCAAATTTTGGGCTTCCTTGCTAGAAGCTAAAGACTGCTCCCTATGGACTTCCCCCAACCCCTGCCAATTAGGGAGAAGAAAAAAGTGATAGAGAAAAAGTCAACACCCTTCGGGACTCAAGAAGAGTGGAATTGGGAAAGTGGATCCCCCATCTCCTAAAGGGAGTAAAGTAAACTGATTGAGCTAGGTTCAAGGGTTAGAAGTAGGAGCTGAAAGAAAGATAGTTTCTGCCCTTCTAATGAATGAGAAACACAAATAAAATGTTATTGGTTGTTTTGACGTCTCCATTTTAAAGTTTTCTTGGCAAAGATACTGAAGTGGTTTGCCATATCCTCCTCCAACTCATTTTATAGATAAGGAAACTGAGGCAAACAGGATTGCCCAGTCATACAGCTTAGTGTAGAGATCAAATTTGAACTGAGGTCTTTCTGACTCCAGACCTGGCACTCTATCCACTTTCTTGCCACCTTGCTGCCCCAAAAGGAAGCTAGAAAGGGTAAAATGAAGGTGCCTGGGATAGGGAGGCAGTAAAAAGAAAAATCGTGGAAGAGAATCTGGAGTACTGGCAGGAGAGAAATTTAGACCTGGGAGGGTCTTGGGGGTGGGGGTGGGGGTGGTGGTGATGTCTATCCTTAAAATGGAGATTCTGGGAGAAGCCATCCACTCAGAGGGAGAGGCCACAGCTGAGGTTGCTTCCGAAGTGAGAAGTCCATGCCTGGAATGAACTTTTCGGCTGTTTTTTTTTTTTTTTTTTTTTTTTTTGCCGGTCATGTCCAACTTTGTGACCCATCTGGGGTTTTCTTGGCAAAAATACTAGAGCAGTTTGCCATTCCCTTCTCCAGCTCATTTTACAGAGGAGGAAACTGAGGCAAACAGGGCCAGGGTCATCCAGCTAGTAAGTGTCTGAGTCCAGATTTGAAAGAATTTGAGTCTTTCTGACTTGAGTCCTGGAGCTCTATCCACTTTGCCATCTAGCTGCCCAAGAAGTGAGCTGCCTAATGCCTAATGCCCAGGTCTGATTATATTACTCCACTGCTCAAAAATATTAAATGACCTTTTTGGGGGTTTCTTTGCTGTTGTTGCTTTGGGAACTCCCAATGAGTAAATAATACACTGCAACTTAGTCTCAGAGTGGTTGGGGCTCTGAGAGAATATAGCTTGCCAAAGATCACTGGTGTTAGAAATGGAGCTTGAACCCAGGTTTTCCTTACTGAGATTCTATACTAAGCTGTTTTTGCTTCTCAAATACAATCCAGCTATTTACACCCTTACATCTCTCCTATTACTACTGACCACAAACTGGGTTTTTTTTTGTCATTATCTCCAACTCTTCTCTTTAAGTACCCTTCATCTCTAACCAAATCATTACTTATTGTTATGCAACACTTTTCCCTTGTTGCATATTGAAGTTCCCTTTGCCCAGAAAGACCTCCCTTTTCCACTAAGTCTCTGATCATTAAAAATCCTACTTATCAATCCCAATTTAAAAGCCACCTCCCCACAAAGCCTTCCACCATCCCTCCTTAACACAAATCAGGAAATCTTTTCCCAACCCCTCTTAATTCCAGTGTTGATGATTTCCTATTTATCCAGTAATGATATAACTTGCTTTGGGCTACTAGGTGGTACAGTAGAGAGAGTGCCAGGCCTGGAGTCTGGAAGACCTGAGTTCAATTTGACCTCATACACTAGTTGTGTGACTCTGGACAAGTTACTTAACCCCGTTTGCCTCAGTTTCCCCATCAGTAAAATGAGCTGGAGAAGGAAAGGGCAAACCACTCCCTATCTTTGTCAAGAAAACTCAAAATGGGGTCAGGTATATATTTGTTTCCCCCGTTAGAATATAACATTTTTGAGGGCAGTGACTCCTTCTTTCCTCTTTTTTTTATCCCTTATGCTTAGTATTAGTATGCTTAGTAAAGCTGACATATTGGCATTTAATAAATGTTGATAGATTGATTGCTTCCCTCTCTGAAATTCCGACACTTTATTTATATTTTTTTACGTAGTTACGCTCTATCTTGAAACAGACTTGTTGTTGAACAAGTCTTAATTTCTTTTCTTACACAGTAAATTTCTCGAGGTAAACTAAACAAGCATTTATGAAGTGCCAAGCACTGGGCGAGAATGAAATCGTTCTTGCCCATAGGGACTTTGTATTCCACAGTAGGAGACAAGACTGCTTTCCTTTCCTAGCGTTTTGAGCACCCCAGGCTCTCCATGGTTATCTACTGTACGAACAGAAGTGGGCCGGGGTTGGGGGGGTGTGTGCCGTAGGACTGCTCCCAGGGCGGGGGAAGCGCAGACTTGGGGAGAGGGGGGAGGGGTGGCGCCGGAGACCTTTCCGCGGTGGAAGCCGGAACCTTGTTTCCGGCTCTGCGTGCCTAGGGGAGCGCGTTGAGCGTGGCACCGGGACGTCGACTGCTGGCTGAGGCCGGGCGGGCGGAGCTGGAGCGGCGGCCGTGCCTGCGGAGCGTGCGGAGGACTGAGGCCGGGGCCAGGGCTGGAGCCGGAGCTGCGGCTGCGGGACACTCGGGGCGGCGGGCGGCGGGGGCCGGGCGCCGGGGCCCGGCGACGGCAGCGGCGGCCATGGCCGAGAGCATCGTGAGTCAGTTCCCCGCGGGCCGGCCGGTGCGGGCGGGGAGGGCGAGCCGAGTGGGGCGCCTCCGGGATGAGGCAGCAGATTTCACCGCCGAGGCCTGCGGGGCGTGGACCCGCGTCACCCTCGCCTGGCACTCAGGCCTTCTGCCTTCCCCTTCCCCGGCCCTGCCATCTGGGCCCTTTCTCATCCTCGGCCTTCTCCGGGATGCAACCTCCGAGAGACCGCCGGGGTCCGGGGGAGAGTCTCCCTGCCCTGGGGAACACTCCGACCTTGGAGGCCAGGAGAGGGAAAGTCCCAAATAAAAGAGAGACCCTCTTTCTCTCCACCCCAGAGCAGCGGCCACAACCCAACCCCGTCGCTTCCATCACCTCTATTTTTCTCCTTTCTGCCCCCCACCTTCTCTTTCTCCATACGAATTCCAAGGAGCAGAGTAGCTACAAATAAGGGCACCACAGAAAAAAAAACTCCCTCTCCTCCAGAGGAGATTCAGAGCAAAAGTACAGTGATGTGACTTTTTTTTTTTTCCAATTTCCAATAAAAGCTTGTTAATAGCTTGCCTAAAAGGAACTTTGGTAAAGGAAGTTCATTTTTCCTTTCTTGGGAAATCAGACTTCATCAAGCCCCTTAATACCTTAACAGCAAAATTAAATCTTTGTCAGAAAGTACAGAAACTGGTTATTTCTTAGACTGTGATAAGTTTTAAGTGCTTACCAAAGAAGCAGATGACTCAGGAAAATTATCAGGGATGAACTGGGGCAGTAGCATTTTGGTGGTAAATAAAGAATTCCAGGGGAAATAGCTGTGGAGTGAAATGAGTGATGTCCCGGCTTGGGGATGGTGCTTCTTGCTCCTGCTGTTTGGGCAGCTCTTCAGGATGAAGTAGGCCCTCCCTGGATGTCTCCCTATTGAGCCAAACTTCTTCCTTCTAGACTTTTCACTAATCTCTCCTGCCTCTATTTAGCTTTCTGTTTTACGGCAATAGATTCACTGGTGATCCTATGTTTAGGGAGGAAGAGAAGGAATAGTAAAAGGAAAAACTAAGAAAAAAAAGTATTGATGCTTTTAAATATTAGGTTGCAGAAATAAAAAAAAATAAGGTTACAGAAATCAAGTGTCTTGGGGCTAGAAATAGGTTAGGAACTATTGGTAGTATAAAAAAGTTGTATTAGTACCTTACCTTAGGGTAAGAATGGTCAGATCTTGTTACAAAATTCTTCAGTATGGTGATAACCAGAAAAAGATCACTCTTTGTAAGGCTATGCCACCATTAATAAAGCTACAAGGTGTCTTGTAGAAATGTTTTGACAGAACAGTTAAACACCTTTACACATACTACATTTTTGGTGTATGTTTTTTAGGGGAAAAATATGAGTTTAGATTGATTCTTCTAAAGAACGTTGAAATCATCAAATCAGTCAAAAGCCAAGGATATAACTCTAACCTATGATCTAGGTCGAAGGAGTGGGTGTGGCCTTTTTGAGTCCAAGTTTTACAGAACAAATCTTATTTAAGGGGATTTGTTCTGTGAAGTTTGTATTCAGGCAAAGGGCTGAACTTGAGGACCTAGAGGGCCACATGTGACCTTGAGTTCACAGGTTCTCCACCCCTGGACTCTAGGAACTTTTAAAAATATATTTTGATAGCTGTACTTCAGTATAAATGTTTTCTTTTGTAAGCCTTTGTATATGATTTTATAACATTCTGAAAAGGGGTACATAGGTTTCCCCCAACTGTCAAAGGGATCTGTGCTCTACCTCCCTTTAAAAAGGTTAAATAAAGCCCCTAAAATTTTAATTCTAAATATTCTTTTTCTGTGAAGTACATACAGGCTATCATAGTAGCCCTTGTTTTATAGATGGAGAAATTTTGTAGTTATACCCTCAGGTCTTTGTCTTTTCTTGTGTCTTATAGAACTAGTACAGTTTAGTTTTATCTTTTATTACCAGAGAACTTGAAATTGGTTTGGGAGCATATATAGTTATGCACTGTTTAAGATGATTAAATCAGAATAATTTCTTTAGTTTGAGGAACTATTTCAGAAACCTGGAATTCAGTCTTTTAGAGGAGAAATAAGTGCCTTGTGTTTTTGAGCAAAATTGATTAGTTGAGAAACTAGTTTTAATATTCCTAATTATTGTGGGAGAACAGGGAGCTGGATATTTTTTCCTAGTTAATTTAGAACTACAGGATTCAAATATTAATGGAAATGTTTTTATAAATATGTATGTGTTTTACAGTGAAGTATTGAAGTGCTTTTTAATGTGGAGAAATTTACATTTAGCACTTTTATCCAATAAACAGTACAGTAAATGTTGAGAAAAATAACTAGCAGAAGTGCTTCCTGGCAGTCTGTTGTTGCAAGGACAGTTTCTGCTCATATGGTTAGAGCAGCATTTATTTTTCCACAATATTGTCCTTCTGTTTCAACAGCATTCTGTGAATGAAGCAATCACTTTGATTTAAACAAAAAATTTAAGTCCTCCTGGAAAGCGATGACCTCTGGGCAGTGGACAAACATAACTACTTCCCAACTTACCCTGTATGTGATCTTTTAGGCTTGCAATAAAAAGTATAGAGGCAAAGTGGTATAGTGGATAGAGCCTGGAAGACCTAGGCCCAAGTCCCACCTCTGACAATTAGTGGTTATGTGACCCTAGGCAAGTCACTTAATCTCTTAGTGACTTAGCCAGCTCTCTAAAACTAAGTTGCAGAGAAGGTACTTGTCTGCATTGGCAGAGGAAGTTTCCTCGACTAGTTCCAGTCCCTATCCTTTCTTCCTATAAAAATGCACATATGTTTTCTCTATTATGGCAGAGGACTGTATTTCTTAATTCTTTGGCACTTCTTACCAAAGATAAGTGGTGGTTTGATTTCTTGTACTATACTATAGGTCAATCAGTGCTTTTGTAAAAAGGATTCCAGAACCAAGTGAATTCCTTTTCAGAAGGACTTTGAATTTTCTTTCAGTGATAATACATGTTTTCTTTCATGAATAAATCTCAAAGGCTCAGGATAAAAATAATCTCACTGTCCCAGATCTAGTCTTTTATAATTCCTAAAATGCAAGCTGTGTTATTCAGCACAAACCATAAAACCATTGCTCTTTTCAAAATAATCTTAAACTTGCAAGTCAGGGCTATGCTTTTAGATAACACCACATTACCTGATGATGATTGCAAGTCTTCCTTTTCACCATTTCATTTTCTATAAAGAATTGATTTGGTATTGAGAAGGAAAAAAAAGTATGGTCCATGGCTTCAGAAGTTTCAGTGACAGTCTTTGTTTTAGTGCTGAAAAGCTACTGTCATTTTTGTCTCAACCAGAAAATGGGACAGGACTTTGTTTCTTCTCAGTAACTCTTTTTTGTTTCATTTTTAACAGATAATCCGCGTCCAATCACCAGAGGGGGTAAAGCGGATCACTGCAACAAAGAGAGAAACAGCTGCAACATTTTTGAAAAAGGTATCTGACTTTGGTGTTTACCTTTCAGCAGTTTACCCTTCTCTGCCTGTCATTCTTTCCCCTTTCCTCCCCTCTCCTCCCCGGTCTCTTCACTCACTTCTCCCCCATGAAGCATTCTGTAAAATCCTGGGGTTGGGTTTATAGCAAAACTGGTTGGCACTTGGGATCTTACAAGATAACTTGCTGGTGAAGCTGTTAAAACATTTTTTGAAAGGAAAAGATAATTAACTTAAACTATATTTCCATTTGTTTTTGCTATTTGTTACCTACCCACTTGTTAGAAACAATTTGAATATATAAACAATATGAATAAAAGAAGAAAGGTCATAAAATAGTAACTACAAGGCTCAAAAGAGTCTTGCTGAAATTTTAAATTTGCTCTTTTTTTTGCTTTTTTAACCTGAGTAATTGACATTTGTTAGCATTTTTTAGAAGTGTGAGATGATACTGGTGCTCTGTATGAGATGGCTTCATAGACTATATAAAAGATTTAACTGAACTGAAGTAAAGTGACTTACTAAAAAGGTTGTAGAGGAGAGTATGAACTAGAAATATGAAGAATAAATGGAATTAATTATTCTTTACTTTGAATTTTTGAGGTTATAAGATTGCCACAAGCATTCTACGATTTGCTAGAGGCTTTGATGTTCAGTTTCAGAAACAGAATTATTGAACACTGTGAAACAAGAAACATCATCATTTGTTTTTTTCCTGGGGGAAAACTAGAAGACAGGCCTTGGAGTTCTGACTTTGATTGCTAACAAAAGAACCTGATTTATAATCCCAATGCTTCCTCCTAGCAGTTTATGTTGCATCTTGCCTTTCTTAGGGAGAGTGCATACATAACAGCCCCAGCTGTTAATAGTCTGGAGGGATTATATTGATGGGATGTGATTTGTGAGCATTGTTGTTTCTACTCTCTTCAGCAGACCATCATAGAGCACCTATTGGCCAGGTGAAATTTCCCAGAATTATTCATAAAAATAAAGGCAGAACTGGTCTGAAACGTGCTTTTAAAGTGCATCCCATCCTGTCCCTTCAAAAAAATTGCCTTAAGAAAAGTAAGGGTAGTAAGTATTATTAACTCTTCCTATTCTATCTGTGTCACCATTTTATAAATAATCTCATTGATTAATATGTCTTGTCATCTAGTCCTTAATAGCATCATACTTGATAACATTTGATAACTAGTTTAATATTTTACTTTGTATCACCTTGAGAATTTAGTATTTCCAACTCTGGTTTTTAAATTTTTGTTGCATATATTTCATAGAATTGTAGAGGTCTTAGAGCTTTAGGTCTTCCACAGAACTCATTAATCCCTTCTACAACATTTCTGATACTGTTTACCTTTGACTTTGTTGAAAGTTGTTTTTTAAAAGCAATGTAAGGGGCTGATATAGAGTTGACCATTTGAAAGATAAAGTGTGATTCTTGTGCTTCTGTTATATGTCTTTAGGGCAACTGTTTAATATCAAGTCAGTCTGTTACAAGATGTTCTTTACATTACTGTTTTTTGTAAAAAAAAATTCTTGAAAATCAATAAAAATCAAGTTTCATTATCTGCTTTGACTTGTTTTTTTTTGTTTTTTTTTTTTATTTAGTGCATTCTGCTACACACACACACACACACACATATATATATATATATATTTTTTGCTTTTTGGAGGGGGGAAGGGCATTTGGGGTTAAGTGACTTGCCCAAGGTCAGTGTTAAGTGTCTGAGGCCAAATTTGAACTCAGCTCCTCCTGACTCCAGGGCTGGTGCTCTATTCACTGTACCACCTAGCCACCCCTAAAAATATTTTTTTAAAGCCATGGAAAAAACAAGTTTATCTTTAGAGACTTTTTAAAATACAAAATGAGAGAGAAGGAGCTCTGAGGTGTTTCCCTTCCTTTGTTGTCTCTGCTCCAATCTGTCAGCAGTCTGGCCGCTAAAGTAATCTTAATGTGCAGCTTTGAACATGTACCTCTACCACTCAGAAACCTTCTCCTGTTCTTTATTATCCATTGAATAAACTACAACTCCGTGAATTTCACAGCCAGGGCCCACCACAGTTTGACACCTACTTTCCTTTCTAGCTTAATCTGACAGTATTCTCCATTATGTCTTACATTATCCAGCTAAATTGGACTACTTATCATCCCCTTGAATTTATCCCACTTCTTTATTTCTTTGTGCTTTGCTCTGACCAAAGAATGCATTCCTCATCCCCTGTTCCTCATCTCTTCTGGTTGAAATAATCTCTTCCTTTGAGACCCTGCTCTGGTTTTACCTCCATTAGGAAACCTTCCATTATCTTTCACCCAACACTGCTCTCTAGTTAAAAGTATTTTCCTTGTAACTCTCATAGCAGTTCAGAAAGCACCTAGTAAGACATAAAACATATTAAATCAGGAATCATTATTATTGTTTCTCTAGTAAAGTCCTATTCTAATACATCATCATGGTATGAAGGTGACCCCGGATTCTTGAAGACTGCCAGCAAATCACAAACTTTGGCAGGTCTTACCAAGCTGAATGGATTCAAATAGGGCCTTGGCAGTGGATTGTAGGACTGGTATCCAAGGACCAGCCTAGCAGAAATTTAAAGAAACTCATTACCAGGAGGTTGATTTTGGGGAGAGGGGTGGGGGAGAGCATGAAAGAGATGGGGGTGGGGCATGGCAGATTATTAGGAAGACTTGTCTATTGGCAAGACCTTTTCTAGGCATTTATATTCTAATTTGTATTAGTTTCTTGTTTTATCTTGCCTGTTAAATTATAAGTTATTTGAGGATAGAAACTGTTTTTTATTCATCTACCTTGTACATAGTGGATTGCTTAATTAATATTGAATCAAATTGTGATTATATCTGTTGCTTTATATTTTCATTAAATTTATTTTTACCATATTTTTTGTTGACTGTCTGTATGTTTGTGCAAGGGATTGGCTTCTTTTGAACTTAATTTCCTTACTCTAATTGACTCTAGAGTAAATAGCATATATGTAGGAGGTGCTACCTGTCTTTCAGAGGGAATTCATTTTCTTGGAAACTGCTCAAAAGTTAGCAAAATTAATAATGAAGGACCTCATCAAATGCAGGATTTTCTGAACCTAAGTACTTAGAAAATCTGGGGGGGGGGATGTATATGTGCATATGTATATATGTATGGGTATGTTTAAGCCTTTGTTGTTTTGGGTTTATTTTAGGTTGCAAAGGAGTTTGGCTTCCGTAATAATGGTTTCTCAGTTTACATCAATAGAAACAAGACAGGAGAGATAACAGCATCACCAAACAAATCCCTCAACCTGTTAAAAATTAAGTAAGTACTCAGTTGGGTAGAATTTCATGTGGTAAGTATTGTCTGCTTGAGATAGATTCATTTGTAACTTATCTCCTCAGGGCAGTCTAGATACTTTCCTATTTACAGACCAATATATGGGCTGTCATATTTCTTGCAAGGTGTTAAGCAGTCAAACTGAGTCTGCATTTACTGTTGAGCTAGATTTGATTGACTTGCAGTATTCTGAGAGGTATGTCATTGAGAGAAAAGATTTGTATCCTAAAGTGTACTGAGATTGGATAAGCTGCACACTCAGCGTCTTAGGAACAAAAGACCTTGAATGTAGTTCTTTGGGAAGAAATCAAGTCAATTAACTTTATACCTGAAGACCTCCTTTGTCCATGAGTGCCAGCAGTGTGGTTTCCTTACAGGCTGCTGTTTTTTTTTTTTTCTGGTGGCAGAATATACTTGAAGACATTGCTTTCCTCTGTAGCCAGATGCCAGTGCCAGTGGGGACTCCCAATATACTCCATACTGGAGCAGATTCTCTGGATGTACAGTAATCACATTTGTAGCCTGTAGAACCCTTAAGTTAGTTCAGACTCAAAGCACTATGGATTCCAGGAATCTCCTCATTGAAGCACTATATGGCATGAATTCTGTGGCTCTTAGGTGTATTGTATAGGTCTAATTAGACCATTGTATAGGTCTAATTTGTCAAGAAGCAGATGTTCTTTGGTGGGCATTAAGATCTTTATAAAGCTTTTTGAACACTACTTAGAAGAAACACATGATAGTTGAGTGCAAATTATAGGCATCTTTAGCATCACTCTAGTACATAATAGGTGCTTAATAAATATTTTCTGATTGATCTCACATGTAACATTACTGTGACTGGTATCATTTCTCATATTATTAATTTGTTACTAGCAAATCTCATGACATTGCAAGACCTTGCTGTTTGGCCATTTGTTAAGAGTCGTAAATTGTATAGTCAGCAATAATCTAAGATATAGAAAATCCCAGTGAAACACTTTCTTGTGTATCAGTTTCCTTAGTAGGGGCCATTTTATTTATTTGCATATGCCTTCCTCTGATAGAATTAACTGCTCCCTCCTAATGTTTGCCTATGTGTTTTCTAGGAACCAATTAATGTTATGTCAGTTATTTATTATCAGCATTTATTTAAGCATTTTCTATGTGCCAGACATACAAAGTGGAAACACTTACTGCCCTCAAGGAACTCATATTCTAGTGAGGGGGACAACATTCAAACGACTATCGTGTTTCCCTGATAATAAGACACTGTCTTATTAATTTTTTTGGACAGAAAAACACCAGAGGGCATATTTTCAGGGGAGGGCTTATTTTAATGAACATTGACAGCAATTTTAATAAACAGGTAAATGTGAACAAAAAAATGTACCTTTATTCAATAAGCAAATCACTAGGGAAGAACAGGATGATGCGCTCACTGCTGCAGCTCTGATTGGATGCAGCTCGGAGCGCGGCGTATGTTTCACGGGGGTGGGGAACGGTGCATACAGAGGGTACCGCAATGTAGCGTGGGGGATCACCTTCACTACAGTAGCAATCTCAATAGGGCTTATTTTCGGGGGAGGGCTTATTTTAGAGGAATCTTACACAGTAAGGGGAGGGCTTATTTTCGGGATAGGTCTTATTATCGGGGAAACACGGTATGTGCATACAAGATATATACAGAATAGAGAAAAAGGGAAGACACTATTAATGGGGGGACCAGGAAAGGCTTTTTGAGGAGGGTGGCATTTGAGCTGAGTTTTAAAGAAAGCCAGGACAGTTAAAAGGCAGAAGTGAGAGCATTTTTGGCATGTTAGATAGCTAATGCAGAGGCACTGCTGGAGAAGGAGGCTTATATGTGAGGAACAGGAAGTGACCAGTGTTAATGTAGTATGGAGATCATGGGTAGAAAAAGGCTGGGTTGTGAAGGGCTTTAGATGCCAGACAGAAGATTTCATATATGATCCTGGAGGTCATAGGGAACTAATATATGCATTTCTGTTACTGGAAATGTTTGTGTTCCTTGGTTGTATAGACATGTATTGTATCTTAAGATCCATCTTTTGGGTGATAGGTCATCTTTTATCCTGTTCTGGCGTTATGGTAGTGGAGAGAGTGGAAAAAATGAAACTCTATGTATAGCAAAGGAAATGAAAACAACTAATAATAATTCTAACAACAGTAAACTGACTTAAAAGTTTGCAAAATATTTTACATACATTATATCATTTGAACCTTAAAACAACAACACTATAAAGCTGGTACCACTTTGTGGAAGAGTTAGCTTAAGCTTAGCCATCATAAATGACTTTCATAGGGTCATACAGGTAAACAATAGAAATAGAATACAAACCAAAGTCCTCTGAACCCAGATCCATGCAATTTTTGGTTCTAAATACATAAAAACTAAGTGTAGAGGCGGCTAAGGTGGTGCAGTGAGTAAAGCACCGGCCCGGAGTCAGGAAGACCCGAGTTTAGTTCTGGCCTTAGACACCTAACACCCACACAAAAAAACTAGCCGTGTACCCTTGGACAAGTTACTTAACCCCAATTGCCCTCCAAAAGGCCAAAAAAAAACCCCAAAACAAAAACAAAACTAAGTATAATTGGCAAGTATACAATTGAAGTGGATTGTCTTAACTTCTTAATTTCATACCCCATTCCTATATACCTGAAGTGCTTTGAGGTCCACGAGCTCCTAGGATGATCAAGTGTTTTAGCAAAGATAATTTTTATTTAGTACCAAATTATAGCATTTTGAATTTGGTGTTAGTTGGGTCTTCTTTTGGATCACCAGTATAAATCTGTGCTAGAGAATATGTTTTACATTTAAAATGATGAAATTTTGCTAATATTTTGTTTTTTGGAGTATAGGACAATTAGAGATGACAAAGTCATAAATTTTTTTATGGTAAGGAATATATAAAACAATTAAGAGGATGCTGGCATAATGAAAACCGAGACTTTGTTATAATAGTTGACAATCAATTTGCTTATGTTAGGGGGCCCTATATATTTTGTTTGATTTTGTTCACAGGATCACTAAATGTACATTTGATATTTTTTATCGAATAGACATGGCGATTTGTTGTTCCTGTTTCCCTCGAGCCTTGCTGGACCTTCGTCTGACATGGAAACTTCCTCCTCCCAAGCATTACGTGTTTGGGGAGCTCCCAATGTTGTAGAAGATGAGATTGATCAATACCTTAGCAAACAGGATGGAAAGATTTACAGGAACCGTGATCCACAACTGTGAGTGTTGAGTGTGATCAAATTGTTCACTTCTTTCTTCCTTATTTAGGCAATCCTAATAAAGACAAATGATAGAGGGATATGTAAAGGGCCATTGTGAGCCCATAATCAATGAAGCTAGACATCGAAGTGTGAGTCTGAGTCTAATGAAAAGCTCTAAGTATCTAATGAAAAGCTCAAGTATTGAATTTGAGTAGTAATATCTAAATCATTGCTCATAAACTCACTTCAAATCATTTGGTTAGTTTTCTCCCAGACACTCAGAATTTTTCTAACATGCACTTTCAGAAGTTTGTAAAGTCCGGGGAAAAAGTTTGAAAAATGACCAAGGGAAAGAAAGAGCTTTTTTTGTTTGTTTTTTTGCTTTTTGGAGGGGGGAATGCATGGCAATTGGGGTTAAGTGACTTGCCCAAGGTCACATGGCTAGTAAGTGTTAAGTGTAGAAGGAGCTTTAAGTCATTCCTTAAGAATGATCATACTTCAGATCTACACTCTAAAAGCTTACACTGAATCATTTAGGCAGCAGAATGATGTTTAAAATGTGCAGAACTGAATTTTTTGCAAAAAGTTATGACTGTAGTTTGGATTTGTAACAAACAGATTTTTAATAACATGTAAGTAGGGTGATTCTTCCACTTTGAGTTTTTCATTGCTCAAGAAATAACTTATTTTCTAAATGTTTATATAAATCACATGATTATGTAAAATGTATATGCACTCATGGACATATTTAGGTTTTTTTTCAAGAGATCAAGCAGGAGACATCTCTTGGTTTACATTCAGAGATATCAACATATCTCTGAGAGAAATTGTTTGTCTCTGTTGTACTGACTCTTTTTAACTGTATAACTTTGTCAGTATGATGTAGTGCTGACATTGAAACATTGAGATTTCAAATGCTGTATCAGCAACTTTTATTTCTTAGATTAAAGAACCACAAGTGGGACTCAATTCCATGCCTCAGCTGTAACCATTAGCAGCACTCCTCCATTTGGGTTTCCTCCTAGGAACCCATTACTAGCTTTCCTTTTATTGCCTGTAGCTTCATTGGAAATCTTTCCAAACTGGACTGTGCATGTGTTTTTTAAACTTTGACATGTTATCAATAGGAAATTATGTAGTAGAAGACATAGAGGTGATAGGAGGGTAAGGATGCACTGGTCTGGGACATTGCATATATAGTGTCAGGTTTTTCCAATGTAGTGATCAGTTTTGCTGAATTTTTTGTCTCCTTTTAATTTCTTTTTAAAAAATTCTTTGTTAAAAGGAATGATTTTCCTGGAGTAAAGAGGGATATAGAAGAAATTCAGGTGAAACAAATATAAAAGACATCAATAAAAATCTTTAATAAGGAAATTAAGAAATCAGGAAAAAAGTGCTCGCTTCGGCAGCACATATACTAAAATTGGAATGATACAGAGAAGATTAGCATGGCCCCTGCACAAGGATGACATGCAAATTTGTGAAGCGTGCCATATTTTTGAGGCACTTAGTGAATATTTGTTGAACTAAATTGAAAAGAAGCAATGCAGATAAAAAAAATGGGTAAAAAATAAATCAGGAAAAAAGATGCTCTTAAGCAGTTCTGAAGCATTCTACATGATCATATTTTAAGTTATATATATATATATATTATTTTTTTTAATGTGTAAAATAGTAATAGGCACCAACAGAAAAACAAACTAATTTTTGTTCATTTTTTTGACCTGTGGTATTCCTAGTTGCCGACATGGTCCTTTGGGAAAATGTGTGCACTGTGTACCTCTCGAGGTAAGAATTTTTATGAGACAGAGAGAGAGAGAGACAGAGTGTGTGTGTGTGTATGTGTGTGTGTGCGCGCGTGTGTGCACACACATATATTTTAGTATTGGTTGATGGTCTTTTTCATAGGACTGTCTAAATACTTTCCCTAAATTTCTCCTTGATCAGTAGTAGCAATTTGAAGAACTTAACGTATTTATTGCCCTGGGCCTCATATTCCCACCAGTGTGAGCTGCAGAAACAGGATGAGACCTTATTTATGGTAGTGACCTTCTCTGTGGATTATGTATGGTTAAAGCATTTGTTTTACTGTGATAAAGAGACACCATTTACAATAGACTCCCCAGCCAATCCTTTTAAAAAACTGACACAAAGCTGTGCTTGTCAGTTTTTATGCTTGTCATTGTATTGATTTACTTCTGCCCTGAATCTTGGGTCTCCTCTACCAATTTGCCCTGTTGAGATTAAGAGTTTCCATGATAATGCTGACTGGTAACCAGGAGCCCTGAATTTATAGCAAGACTACCCTGATTTTCTGGATAGGCTTACCTGACTTCTTGTGGCACTGTTTTGTAAAGTTCCTCCTTGAATTGGGGATTTTTTTTTCAAGGAGAAAAATCCATGGGGTTTTGAACAGAGTAGTAAATTAAAACGATGCTTCCCCCCCCCTTTTTTTTCTTCTGTTACTAGTGCCTAGCTTACAGAGGGAGAGCATGCTGTTAGATTATTTTTCTGTAAGCAGTTGAATCCAGTTTGCTTGTTGTTCAGTAACCAGCATGTTTCAGACAGGTGCATAACCAGACTCTTTTAACATTTGCATTTTGGCAGCCATTTGATGAAGATTACTTGAACCATCTTGAACCTCCTGTGAAGCATATGTCCTTCCATGCCTACATTCGAAAACTGACCGGAGGGGCTGATAAGTAAGCAATTAGACTACAGTAATTGCATTTTAACAGAAAGGAATATCTTTTTGCATTGCTGGCAGTCACCTCTTGATTGTCACCAGGTATAGAAATAATAAAATTAGGGTTAATTTAGCTTGTCATATGGGAAGAAACCCCCAGATTAGTTAATTCTGTTCAAATTCGGGGGAAAAAAGTTGTTAGGTGATTGCTAGTTAAGCTAACCAGTGCTGGGTGACTCTGAAGGTCAGTGGAGTTGTCTTTGAGGGGCTCTATGGCATATAGACAGCATAGGACTGGGGAATCAGGAAGACATGGGTTTGAACCCTGCCTCCAACGTGTAATAGCTGGTTGACACTGGGCAAATCATATAATCCCTCTGGGATTCAGTGACATGGGGGTATGTTGATGACCTCTGTGGTTCTTTCCAGGTCTCTATGTATAATTTTGTGCTTCTGGTTCCAGAATTAGAAACGCCAAATAATGACCACTGGGGAATCCTAGTGGATAATTTTAATGATCTCATCAGGTTCCTGGGTGCAATGTTAAAAGGGGGTAGATGAATATTTTGGAGTTTTGTGCAGTGTAAGACTACTCTGCTGTGGAACCATATCAGGATGGTTTTGGCTCAGGAATTTCTCAGCCTTTGCTACCTCTGTTCTGACTATAGTTCTACTTTCTACTTTTCCAGTTTACAGAAATTAGGCGGCGAGAATGATGGAACTTTGTCAGTTGGTGTGTTGGAAATGCTTTTCCTCACTAATTAGACATCAGAATGAGAATAAAAATGGAGCCCTAGCCAAAATTGAGTTTGATGGTGGTGGTGGAGAAAGGATTGAGTTTAAACATTTTAATCTGACCCATCTCAGACATTGCCTATGGGGTTTTCTTCTGTGTGCTGGAAATGCACCTATCAAACAAGTGAATTTCATCTTGGTTTTTTAACATTCTTGTTAATATAGCAAAGTTAGGCAGTGACTAAACTCAAATCAGCGACATTTAGTGAAGAAAGCATTGTCCATTTGATAGCAGCTTTTGCTTTAACAAGCCATTGATATCTTAGAACACTTTTCCTTGAGTATTTTGGAGGGAAAATAGCGTCTCGCTCTTATTCTTGCATGCCAGCATGTAAAATTCTGTATATTGCCAAAATAAAAGCAGGAAGGGAGATTTACTTAGTGGGACTTGAACTTTGTAAGACTTTTATTAATTAGAGGGAAGGGCAATGGCATGTTTGTGTGATGGACTGTGAACATTTTAATTTTTATTTATTTTTAGTCCATAGTGGTGATATGATGAAAAATCTGTTGCAGTAGGTGAAGCATTTATTGTGACATTATCTGGAAAAATAGGCTTCATTGTCTAAAAGTGTACATTTATGTCTCAGTTGCCGATATGCTGACTTATTGATTATAAAAATATGTTAATCTTACTATTATGTTCACTTGTGTATTTTTAATACTTTGCCCTTAAGAAGACTGATATCCTGTAATGAAGTTACTTGTCCAGATTCAACAAAAGCCAGTCAGTGATAGAATCAGATGTATAATCTTGCTTTCTGGGTTGTAGCTCTTAATTTTGGTTTTGGCAAATAGAAGAATTTTGTGTTTAATTGAACTAAAGTATAATTTTCCCAAGTGTTACTTTGTATATTTTTTTAATTATTTAAATAGATAATTTATAAATATTAGGATAAAATGTTGATAACTAAACTCATTAAAACAGCTTTGGAAATTTTTTAGAGGATAGTGTAGTATAGCTAAAGAAGTAGAAGTCAGCAATAGTAGATAGGTGATGGCAATAAAATAATGGGTTTTTATGATAAAACTGTTTTTCTCCCTGTTGAATCCAAATGAACAGAAGCTCATTTTTAAAATGTGCTAAGAATTTTAGCTATTTGTAATAGAATCATTTTTAGCACACGCTTCCTGCTCCTGCCTGCCAGATGTTTAGCTCCTTAGAGAGGATTCTATTCATGAAATATAAGGTATTTAACATATTCTTTTGCATCTCTCTCTCTGCTATCCTGAGGCCACATTTTGATATTTAATTAAAGCTGCTTTTTATTTAGGGGGAAATTTGTTGCCCTGGAGAATATCAGCTGCAAGATTAAATCTGGTTGTGAGGGACACCTTCCATGGCCTAATGGCATTTGTACCAAGTGCCAGCCAAGTGCCATCACACTGAACAGACAGGTGAGTTGTTACATTGTAATAGAAGACTTTGAGGAAAGTGTCTCTTAAGCACCTACTGCATAGGCAATAAACATAAAAGGCATTTTGTGATTGATTGGTTTTTTTATTATTCTGAGGTCATCAGATATCAGAAATTTCGGCTCTTGAGGGGAGAGAATCTCAGGCTGTAGGTTTTCCTTTTCCATTGAGCAGTGTGGTACAGTGTTCTCACTTATTTGATAATGTCTAAAATCTCACCATTGTTTGTCCTGTATTCTGTGTGGTAGAGACTGACAGACTTTAGCCCTAGTTTGATTCCCTCTAAGATAAGACTATTAACAATCTCTTCCTACTTGATACTTCTTAGTGCTTAGCAAAAGGTAAGTTTTGGGTTATATCTCACTACAGAAAACAAACTTACTGACTCAAGGATTTAGTAAATGTTAAAAAACAAATATAAAGCTAATCAGAATATTCTGTATTCATTCTTTACCCCTAAACTAGAGTTCTCTCCTGCATAGCTTTTTCTACTTGTCTTTCTAGTGAGTTTCTGCTACTTTTTTCCTCCTACTTCCTAAGCATTGTGTATTTTAGTTTCCGTAAAAGTTATTTGAGCCAGCGTTTTAATAAATAATCCTTTAAGACAGAGGTTCTTAACCTGGGGACATGAACTCTTAAAAAATAGTTTTATAATTATTTCAGTATAATTGATTTCCCTTATAATCTTATGTATTTTAATATATTCCAAGAAGGATACCTAGGCTTCACCAGCTTCCCAGAGGGGACCATGACACAAGGAAGGTTAAGAACCCTTGCTCTAAGATGAATTTTAGTTTTTGTAATGGTAGTATTCCTCTAAGACTCTGGGTTAAAAGTTGATCCTTTGCTGCTTATCTTGATTTGGATATTTAATAAGTATATTGATCTGTTTTAGTCTTTCCCATCACTGTTCCTGAAGCATTCTTAGTATTTAAAGCTTCCTATTATCCCTTCATTTTGACCCATCTTTATTCCAGATACTTATTTTTTATTAATGTTAATTTTTGGTCATGCTTCTCCATAAAATAGTATACGTAGGTAATAGAGTTATAAATGGATTAATCTAGGAAAATAAATTATTTGAATACTATGACCTTCATGAATCTCTTGTAATGAAAGTCCTGGTGAACCTGACTCATTTGTTTCACAGAAATATCGGCATGTAGACAACATCATGTTTGAGAATCACACGGTTGCTGATCGTTTCCTTGACTTCTGGAGAAAGACTGGGAACCAGCATTTTGGGTACTTGTATGGACGGTATACAGAGCATAAAGACATTCCTCTTGGCATTAGGGCTGAGGTTGCTGCCATTTATGAACCCCCTCAGGTACAAACAAACAAACAAAAACCTACAGGATTTGATAATTCATTGTCATCATTTTTGTAGAAGTAAAAAATAAAATTTCACCTTCATTTCCTATTCCTGAAGGCTTTTTGAATGCCATTTTCAGTTAGCATTTCTAAATTTTCATGCTGAAAGTCTTCATTTGAATTGTTAAC